>NC_133326.1:285500263-285858499 GCF_042186555.1 Aquarana catesbeiana
TGGACACATACACTGCTGGCCCCTTCATAGTGGCATGGGAACGTCTACCTCTCCTTGTTGGCCTCCCAGATATGATTGGGGGCTTTTTAAAGAAATGTAATAGAGATGGGGAAATGTGTAATTGGATACACTTTAATCAATGTAAAGTGGTGTTTGGTGCACTTTATCTTGAGGACTAGCGCTGACAGAAATGTCACTTGAATATACTGCAGTAAGACTGCACTGATGCACTACAATATACTGCAGTAAAACTGCACTGATGCACTTCAATATACTGCAGTGAAACTGCACTGACACACTTCAATATATTGTTGTAAAACTGCACTGACTGTCAGGGCTGGGCTCAATTCTTCCTTCTCAAAGCTGGCTGCTCAGCTGTCGGCTAATTGCCAGTTCCTATCTCTCCACAGTGACTCATCTGTTGATGATATCCTGCTCATCAGTCCTGCCTACTTAAGCTGCCTAGTCCAGATGATCTGTGCCTTCACCTTGGTCACATCTCTAGAGATGCTCTCCTGTGTTCCTGTTAAAGACTTGCTTGGCTGACATTCCTTCTGGCTCCAGATCCCACTTGCTGTTCTACTACACTCATCTCTGGCTCCCTGACATTTTGGCTTGTCCGACTATCCTTTACGGTTCCTAAACTGTGGCTATGTTTTGACTACGTTTACTCTGTTTACCTTTTTTTATTATTATTAAACAATTGTGATTTAACTATAATTCTGTCTCAGTCTGCTTCATGGTTTCAGACAGTAGACGAAGGCCATGAATTCAGAAGATGCAGTTAATCCACTTGTTGGTAATATTTTTTCCAGATTGGATGAGCAGGATCACTGCATGGATCAGTTTGCCATGGCATTACAAACACTTCTGAGTCGCACGGCTCACCTGGAATCTCCCACTGTGGCTGCTCCGGTACAACCTGTGTTGCAGGCCGTCCCTGCTGCTGCTCCAGTCTCTCCCCAACTCCCGGGGCAACACAGTTATCCTAGCAAAGAATAAAGAGAAGCACACCGCTCCCGGCAAAATCAGGTGCAGGATGGATCACAGGTGCAGACCTCGGCTCACCACCGCGGAAGACAATCAAGACAAGGAATTGGTTGCACACTGGAACTCCAAGTTATCCTGATGTTATCTTGATTGTCAAAAGGGTCAGACAGATACAGGCAATGGTAGACGTTTCACAAGCGATAGCTTGCTTGTTCACAACCATGTAACACTAAACAGGCAGGTCTTTTAAGGGAGTCCGCCCAAATTGAGATACACCCAAAAACACACCTGGCTCTAATAGTGCCACATACAAACAACATTTCAACCAACATTTTAAAAACATTGCAACGTTTAAAATGCATACATATGTCTAAACAAATGCACGCAAAAAAACAGTAACAGTCATAATAAATATATATATATATGTAAGCTTGCGATCATTTACCCAAAATTAAATCACAAGCAAATCATGAAAAAGGAGAAAAGTAAAGAAAAGGACATTAAAGCCTAGAAAAAAGACACAGCAGTGTCCAAATCCAGGCTTATAAATGCTCAAAGAGGATTAACCCAAAACACACCTATTCATTGAATACATGAATGCAAAATTTTTATGCACGCATGATAAACATTCATAGGTGTGTATATAAATAGATGTATAAAGCAAAATCTCATTGAGTATTAAAAGTTCAGAACCAAAACTTTGTTCAGTTAAATGAAACCTCAATGTTTCACATTGGACTATTGATGTGAAAAACGCATAGAGCTGACTGATGATAAAAAAATATAGCCATCAAAGGTCAAATCTACGAAGGACATAAGGACAGAAGGAGAATTGTAACAAAAAGCAATGGATTCCGGTGTAAAATATAAACATCAGAATGTGCAAATCGCAACAGTGACAAAATAATGAAAAAAGATGTGGAATTAATATATATATATATATATATATATATATATATATATATATATATATATATATATATATATATATACCTGCATATCTGAAATTAATCGCATACACTACATGTATATATATAGATCTGGATGGAACAAAAACTAATCTAATTATAAAAATGTGTGATGTCCCATTCATGGTTCATTTTAAAAGGTTTTCTGGTATTAAAATAAAAAAATCCAAAAAACCTCCCCTTTGCAGAGAAGTTTAAAAACATCTCTTCATGCAGTCACAATGCAACCATAATTTCCTTTGAAGTGCAACCAAGTGGTGGACCTCAAGGTGGCAGGATCAAACAAACTAGGGGACAAAGAATTGCCCAAAGTAGGTGCACATCTGGGAATGAAATTTATTCCATCCTTCAAGAGGTCTGCGCATACACTATCTTCAAAAAGTATAGGCAAATATCGATGTACAATGGTTTTGATCTCATTAAATTCCCTACTGAAGGATGTGCTCAAAGTGGGTCTCTCTTTGTTGAAAAATATTTTTTTCTGTTTATTCTTTGTTATATATTTGGATTGGCTCAAAAGTTCTGACCTGTCTTTGGAATCCGCAATTGCGCAGGCTCTATCTAACATATGTTTGGGATAGCCCCTTTGTAAAAACCGTGAGTAAAGAGCTCTCGCTTCTTTCTCATAAGATGATTGGTCCCTGCACAATCTGCGGATTCTCAAAAACTGGCCAACAGGGATACCCCTGACAGTATGTCTGGGTTGGCCCGACTGAGCCATGAGCAAAGTATTGCCAGACATGGGTTTCCTGAACAAACTGAGTGTCAATTCTATTTTCAAAGCCACACAGATGTATGTCCAAAAAATCAATATCCCTTGAATTACACCATCCTGTAAACTGTAAATTTCTGTCATTCCAATTGAGGTATTGTAGAAACAGCTCTAGGGAGCCAAGTTCTCCGTGCGTGCTAAAGATGAGGTCATCTATGTAGCGATAGAATAGTTTAATCGATGACCTAAAAGGATTGTCAACACCATATACGTGATGGCGTTCCCACCAACCCATATACAGGTTAGCCAATGACGGTGAGAACTTGGCTCCCATGGCTGCTTCACACCTCTGGAGGAACCAGTCTCCATTAAAAGTGAAAAAATGGTGTGTCAAGAGATATTGTAGGACATCTAAAACAAAAGTCTATGCTCAATGTTATACTGTGTGCCTCGTTCCAAATAGAACGCTATGACCTCCAGAGCTTTTTCATGTGGAATGCAGGAGTAAAAACTCGAGACATCACAAGTGACCCACAGTGAACTGTTGTCCCATGTCATGTCCTGGACAATACTCAGAAGATGGTTTGTATCCTTAAGATAGATGGAGAGACTGCACACTAGAGGCTGCAGGGCGCTGTCTAACCATTCTCCCAATCTCTCATTAAGGGATCCAGTCCCTGCAATGATGGGCCTTCCAATCCCCTGCAATGATGGGCCTTCCATGCAGCGGATTTAAACCCTTATGAGTTTTTGGGAGATGGTGAAAAAATCGGGGATACCGGATATTCCAGAATCAAATTAGCTGCTATTTTTTTCGACGCCCAGAGACACCCCTTCATTCACTAGGGTGGTCAACAACATTTTGTATTTTTTGGTGGGATCAGCAGTGAGTCTAGAGTATGTGTCATGATCAGACAACTATCTCTCAGCCTCACACTTGTAGTGTTCAGTGTCCATTACTACCACCAAACCTCCTTTGTCTGAGTTTTTGATGGTAATACCTTTATCCTGTTCTAAGATTTTAAGTGCCTTTCTCCCCTAACTAGAAAGGTTGTCACGCCTCACTGAACTGTCCAAAGACGATTGCAGGGGCAGTATAGTCAGGTCTCTTTCAACAACCTTTTGTAATTATCTTGACGTCATCTTTATTGTCCTTAACACAGTTATCCTTACGGTGGTTGACCGGTTCTCGAAAATGTCCCATTGTATTCCATTTAAGAAGTTGCCCACTTCTAAGGAACTGGCTTCCATTTTTGCTCAGGAGATCTTTCGCTTACATGGGCTCTGCAACCACTTTACCACCTCAATGCCTCGTCCTCACCCTGCACAGGTTGAGAACCATGAGGCGTATGAAGTACAGTCCATTGTTGACTCCCGTAGGTTCCATGTGCACATACAGTACCTGGTGCATTGGAAGGGGTACGGTCCAGAGGAACGCTCTTGGGTCTCATCCTCGGACGTACATGCCCCTGTCCTCCTTGGAGATTTTCATAGATGTTTTTCCCCTCAAGCCTAGTGGTCCTCCAAGGGGGAGGGGTCATCGAGGAGGGGGTACTGTCAGGGCTGGGCTCAGCCCTTCCTTCTCAAAGCTGGCTGCTCAGCTGTCGGCTAATTGCCAGCTCCTATCTCTCCACAGTGACTCACCTGTTGATGATATTCTGCTCTTCAGTCCTGCCTACTTAAGCCATCCAGTCCAGATGATCTCTGCCTTCGCCTTGGTCACATCGCTAGAAACACTATCCTGTGTTCCTGTTAAAGACTTGCTTGGTTGACATTCTTTCTGCCTCCAGATCCCGCTTGCTGTTCTACTACACTCATCTCTGGCTCCCTGACATTTTGGCTTGTCTGACTATCTGTTCCTGAACTCTGAATATCAAAAATCAATATCCCTTGAATTACACCATCCTGTAAACTGTAAATTTCTGTCATTCCAATTGAGGTATTGTAGAAACAGCTCTAGGGAGCCAAGTTCTCCGTGCGTGCTAAAGATGAGGTCATCTATGTAGCGATAGAATAGTTTAATCGATGACCTAAAATAATTGTCAACACCATATACGTGATGGCGTTCCCACCAACCCATATACAGGTTAGCCAATGACGGTGAGAACTTGGCTCCCATGGCTGCTTCAAACCTCTGGAGGAACCAGTCTCCATTAAAAGTGAAAAAATGGTGTGTCAAGAGATATTGTAGGACATCTAAAACAAAAAGTCTATGCTCAATGTTATACTGTGTGCCTCGTTCCAAATAGAACGCTATGACCTCCAGAGCTTTTTCATGTGGAATGCAGGAGTAAAAACTCGAGACATCACAAGTGACCCACAGTGAACTGTTGTCCCATGTCATGTCCTGGACAATACTCAGAAGATGGTTTGTATCCTTAAGATAGATGGAGAGACTGCACACTAGAGGCTGCAGGGCGCTGTCTAACCATTCTCCCAATCTCTCATTAAGGGATCCAGTCCCTGCAATGATGGGCCTTCCAATCCCCTGCAATGATGGGCCTTCCATGCAGCGGATTTAAACCCTTATGAGTTTTTGGGAGATGGTGAAAAAATCGGGGATACCGGATATTCCAGAATCAAATTAGCTGCTATTTTTTTCGACACCCAGAGACACCCCTTCATTCACTAGGGTGGTCAACAACATTTTGTATTTTTTGGTGGGATCAGCAGTGAGTCTAGAGTATGCGTCATGATCAGACAACTATCTCTCAGCCTCACACTTGTATTGTTCAGTGTCCATTACTACCACCAAACCTCCTTTGTCTGAGTTTTTGATGGTAATACCTTTGTCCTGTTCTAAGATTTTAAGTGCCTTTCTCCCCTAACTAGAAAGGTTGTCACGCCTCACTGAACTGTCCAAAGACGATTGCATGGGCAGTATAGTCAGGTCTCTTTCAACAACCTTTTGTAATTATCTTGACGTCATCTTTATTGTCCTTAACACAGTTATCCTTACGGTGGTTGACCGGTTCTCGAAAATGTCCCATTGTATTCCATTTAAGAAGTTGCCCACTTCTAAGGAACTGGCTTCCATTTTTGCTCAGGAGATCTTTCGCTTACATGGGCTCTGCAACCACTTTACCACCTCGATGCCTTGTCCTCACCCTGCACAGGTTGAGAACCATGAGGAGTATGAAGTACAGTCCATTGTTGACTCCCGTAGGTTCCATGTGCACATACAGTACCTGGTGCATTGGAAGGGGTACGGTCCAGAGGAACGCTCTTGGGTCTCATCCTCGGACGTACATGCCCCTGTCCTCCTTGGAGATTTTCATAGATGTTTTTCCCCTCAAGCCTAGTGGTCCTCCAAGGGGGAGGGGTCATCGAGGAGGGGGTACTGTCAGGGCTGGGCTCAGCCCTTCCTTCTCAAAGCTGGCTGCTCAGCTGTCAGCTAATTGCCAGCTCCTATCTCTCCACAGTGACTCACCTGTTGATGATATTCTGCTCTTCAGTCCTGCCTACTTAAGCCATCCAGTCCAGATGATCTCTGCCTTCGCCTTGGTCACATCGCTAGAAACACTATCCTGTGTTCCTGTTAAAGACTTGCTTGGTTGACATTCTTTCTGCCTCCAGATCCCGCTTGCTGTTCTACTACACTCATCTCTGGCTCCCTGACATTTTGGCTTGTCTGACTATCTGTTCCTGAACTCTGACTATGTTTTGGTGCTTTTGCATTTTTTCTTTTGGGCTTTGCATTTCTGTGTCCCATTTTTTGTTGGATTCGGGGTATTAAAGTTCCCACCTCGTTCAGAACCAAAACTCTGTGTAGTAGACTGATCCAAATTGGAGGTGACAATATCTGCTTCAATGTCAGAAAAACTGACATATTTTATAGGTGTTTGTCCCCAATAACGTGGTAGTTTCCACACATATACCATGTTGGTATCATAGTCCAATTTATCCCGCAATATCCTCTTCTTTTTTGTATCAATAATATCTTTTTAGGTGCAGGTGAGGCAGTTTTCAGGCTCTTTATAGGCACTATTTTTAGTGCTAAAGCTCCTGAAAAATGCCTCAGTATGAAAGTAGCCTAACAAGTGGTATGTCTGATCATGTTTTTGTTATAGTCTCCAATGTGGTTATAGGCATCCATTATTGCATGGTAGGCTGAATCTGTTGCTCAACCCCTTGACAGAAGACTCACAATGACTTCAGGAGGCAACTCTCATCTATCGCGAAATAGCCACACTGAGGACACAGAGGTACAAATGATGGCGATCCAAGATGGTAATCTTACTAGCAACAATAATCATGACAGCTAGGCTTTCTCTCTGCCCACTCATAGGGGAATTCGGATGCAGTTCAGGACTACTCTCACTCCGTCTGATTTTTCCTACTCCTGCAAAGGAATGCAAAAAAAAATTTCAAAATATATATATATATATATTGCTTGCACACGACTGGATGATGGAATTTAGCAAAGTGAACAGCCTATTTACCTTTAGTAAATCAACCCTAGTATGTCATACAGTATAATGCCAGACTCATATGTCTAGTGATATACTGTTTTCATAGATATTTCTAAAATATTTGCACTGCACATAAATAAAGGTAGAGCAAGAGGTTGAAAATACTGTAAGTAAACCTAAGTAAACCAAAGCAATTAATCAGAATTTACATTTATTCAGTTTAAAGTTGTTAGAAGATTCAAAGATGATAATTAGTTGCTGTAGGTTTAGATGATAACAACACTCCTATTATTGTTATCCTTTAAAAACCACCATACCCAAGTGCCCACTTAAAAATGTCCATGCTGCATACAGATCTTACTTGTGTGGCCCACAAAGCCAATCCTTTAAAAGTCTCCTGGACTGTCTCTCTCTTTTTTACACATTTACAGTATGTCGGAAATTCTATCCACTATTGGTCCCAACCAAGCATGATATGATTTCTGGCAACCTAGCTTTAGTAACTAAGAAGAAGTGATTATACATATACGTATATCTACAAATAGATGTACCGTATATTACCCAATAGGGCATACAAGTAGATTCACTTTAAAGCCAAGACCCCAGCAACCTATATTCACCTTTTTTGGCACCTGCAGTGCTCCATTCAGTTGCTGGGAGCAATGAAATATAAGCTCTTTTACACAGGACTGACTGTCTCTCTGTCCCAATGCTGGACCAATCAACAATCACCCCTGTCACATGAGAAAATAAGGATCAAGTCAAGTTCTCCTTCATATCCAAAAGAAATGAATATCTTCTTTGCTCCTCCAGTAGCTGAATAGCGTGGATGGGGAATGAAAGAAACGTGATAAAGTGCTGCTGGGAAGTGGACCTTACTACATACATCTGAGCAGATAAATAAGTGAAAAAAATTGTATGGCTATGTACAGCCCTCAGTTATGAACACAATGAAATCTTTTCATTATTGTTATTTTTAATATGGGACTTTCATGATATTGAATTTGAAACATATTATGAAATTCACATATTTTTTGGTGTGCTGGAATATACTTCCCATATACGTATTTTTTATTTAAATATGCCATATTTTTAATAATACAAAACATCTTAAGCTTTTATTTATTACAAAATATGATCCTGTAATTCTTATTTATTCACATATTTTTTGCTGTCATATTGGCATTGCTAAACATAAGAAAGGGGTTTCAGATTTCCTTGAATACATGGCTTATCTCCTTATCTCCTGGGGCTGTTCTGAACTTTATTCTGCATGACTGGCAGTTACTGTCAGGTTAGAAAGATTCAAGCAGTCAGTATGTTTATGTACAGATCTTGCAGGCAAACAGTACAATTGAAAAAAAAATGAACAAAACTGAACAACAGTAAAACGATCAATTATAATAAAGGAAGATATAAATGAATAAATATATACAAATATGGGAATAAATACAACAATTTCACAAATACAAACATGCTTTTTTTTGCTTTTAAGGTTTTATCACCTTCCTACCTCAAACATGCCCAAGAGTTTTGTAATTTAATCTAGATGTGTGTACAGTCCCCTTGAGCAAAGGGCAGTTAAATTATATGAATACATATTGGTATGCACTTAGCATGCCTAAACATGTAACTCTTTATGTGATTTTGATATGCAACATGCAAATAAAAAATAATGAAATTTTCCAAATCTAGGGCTAGGTACTGGACAGAATATACTATAATTTGTTATATTACAATATACTATATGTAGATATAGATATAGATATATATCTATATCGATAGATAGATAGATATATAGATAGATATATAGATAGATAGATAGATAGATAGATAGATAGATAGATAGATAGATAGATAGATAGATAGATAGATAGATAGATAGATAGATAGATAGATAGATAGATAGATAGATACACAGTGGTGCTCATAAGTTTACATGCATACAGAATTTATGATTTCTTGGCCATTTTTCAGAGAATTTGAATGATAACACAAAAACTTTTCTTTCACCCATGGTTAGTGTTTGGCTGAAGCCATGTATTATCAATCAACTGTGTTTACTCTTTTTGAATCATAATCACAACAGAAACTACCCAAATGACCCTGATCAAAAGTTTACATACCCCAGTTCTTAATACCGTGTTTTGCCCACTTTAACATCAACAACAGCTTGAAGTCTTTTATGGTATTTGTGATGAGGCTTTTTATCTTCTCAGATGGTAAAGCTGCCCATTCCTCTTGTCAAAAAGTCTCCAGTTCCTGTAAATTCTTGGGCTGTCTTGCATGAACTGCATGTTTGAGATCTCCCCAAAGTGGCTCAATGATATTGAGGTCAGGAGACTGTGATGGCCACTCCAGAACCTTCACTTTATTCTGCTGTAGCCAATGACAGGTTGACTTGGCCTTGTGTTTTGGATCATGGTCATGTTGGAATCCCCAAGTACGTCCCATATGCAGCTTCCTGGCTGATGAATTCAAATGTTCCTCCAGTATTTTTTGATAAAACACTGCATTCATCTTGCCATCAATTTTGACCAAATTTCCTGTCTTTGTAGCACACACATCCCCAAAACATCAGCGATCCACCTCTGTGTTTCACAGTAAGAATGGTGTACCTTTCACCATAGGCCATGTTGAATCCTCTCCAAAAGTATTGTTTATGGTTGTGGCCAAAAAGCTCAATTTTGGTCTCATCACTCCAAATGATTTTGTGCCAGAAGGTTTGAGGCTTGTTTCTGTGCTGTTTGGCGCATTGTAAGTGGGATAGTTTATGGCACTCATTGACCTTTTATACACACACACTAATTACAAGTAAACAGATCACAGGTGAAGATGGTTACCTTTAATAGCCATTCAAACCCCTTTGTGTCAACTTGTGTGCATGTTATCAGGCCAAAATCACCAGGGTATGTAAACTTTTGATCCGTGTAATTTACGTAGTTTCTGTTGTGATTATGATTTAAAAAGAGTAAACACAGTTGATTGATAAAAAATGGCTTCAGCCAAACACTAACCATGAGTGAAAGAAAAGTTTTTGTGTTAACATTCATATTCTCTGAAAAATGGCCAAGAAATCATAAATGCCAGGGTATGTAAATATATATATATATATATATATATATATATATATATTGCACTGATAATATTGTTACAAGTTTATTCATTATGATTTGAGCACTTATGTTTTATAATTGTCAGCATTTATATTTTGTTGTGGTGTTGTTAGCGCACTTGTTATACAGTATTTGTATTAGGACCCTTGTTGTTCTGCTTTTTTAGAATTCATTTTTTCTTTGGTAAATAAATAAATAAATAAATATATATATATATATATATATATATATATATATATATATATATATATATATATATATATATATTACTTGCACAATCACATAAATAGCAGAGGCTAGTGGGCACTTATAACTCTTAAGAAAGGTGAGCTATTACGTGTCAAAAATGTCAGACAAATGTAGACTACCTTGTTACACCTTGTTACATCATGTTCTCTCTTGAACAAAGCTTGCAAATGTTTTTTTTTTTCATAGAAATTATATTACAGAACATTATGTATGAAAACTAGGGAAAGAAAAGCGTATTGCTTACTGTGCCTCCTGTTTCTGTCCAAATGTGCCTATCACAATATCATCTGCAAATCACTATTAAGCATAAGTGATTAAACTTGAAATTTTGACTTGGCTGCATTATTAAGGATTTTCATTAACCTCCCTGGCGGTATGATTATTTCAGATTTTTGATGCTCAAAGCGATGCAATGTTTTGCATGGAAATTTTATATTGTAGGCCTGTAATTCTTAGGAATAACACACTTAAATCTGTCCAAACAAGAGTTTAGTAGACATCCCGGGTATGATAAAGTTTGAAACACAAAATCATAAATTATAATATAATAAATAACTATAAATAATTATAACAAATAATATAATAATAATAATAATAATAATAATAATAATAATAATAATAAAAATTATTCAATAATGTAATCTAATCAAAAACAATGAAATTTGCTCAGTTGCAGAATTGTCGCTGTCATTACTTTCAGTGTTTGATGGCAAATTCCCCCACAAATCACTATCGCTCAATTCTGCAAGTGATTCTAATTTATTATCACTGTTTTCTAGCTGGTCTAGAACTGCTTTTGATGTAAAGGGACACTTTTTGGTTGCTATGGACAATCTCCAGTTTCCAGGCAGAAAGAATAGTATTTATAATATAAAACTGCATGCAGGGCACTGGACAAACCACTAGGGACAAAAGGGATGTGAAATAATTTGATACAGTAATATAATCTGTAAGATTACAGTGTACTGTATGTATTGTGTGTTTTTTACTTTTTGAATTTGGCGCCGTTCTACGTCCCCGTGCCTCGCAACACTCGCAGGGAACAGAGCTCAGCACTGTGATAGATCCAGCGCAGGATGGCTCATACACACAGTGGGGAGACATCACAGGATCCTGGGGACAAGGTAAGTAACTTTGCCTGGATCCTGCGATGCGATCCCGTGTGGCTCGGGGTTACCGCATTTGGTACTGAAAATTCACCCCGAGCCACACTCGGGATTTAAGGAGGTTAAAATGATATGGTTGGTACTCCCGCGCTGTCAACTGGTAACTAGACTGACGGCCCACCGCAGCAGGCACCTAGTTAACTGATCCTTGACAGATAAATGGGTTAAATGGATCATAATGGTGCTGTGTCGTGAACTCAAGAATGGGTGCTAAAAAAAAAACTAGAATAAAGTGCAAATGCAAAGAATTACAGTGTAAATCTCAAACATGTAAGGAACAAGGTCAAATATAAAATATAAATCCAAATGACCTATGTATGAAAAAATGACATATGATGCAAACAAAAGTGCTAAAGTGCAAAGTGCAAATAATGTGCAATACAAGATAAAAAAAATTAGCACATGGTGGTGATGAGAAACATTAATATAGATGTGAATCAAACAAATATCCAATGAGCCAACCCAGGGCTCAGGTGGTGAAGGAACAACAGTCCCAAACTGTGAATAAATGCTACTACTTCAGTGACAAATAAAAATAAAACAGTCCTAAAGCTGATAGATCTGTGATGTTCCCTTCACCATAAATCGTGAAGTAAAGCGGCTGATGCCTGGCCAATCCACTGTAGTGGGACCTAAATGTGCACTAACCCCTCAGCTTACTGCTGTAAGGTTACAGCATAAAGTTGATATAATGCCTCAGATCAGGGTCTTCAAAGGGTCCCTCTTTGGATGGATAGAACAACGGATCCTTAGGATACAGCCTCCTGTCCTGTTAGCTCGATGGGGGAGATACAGGTGGAAGAATGAAGGCCTCTTGAGCCCCTATAGGGAAAGAGAGCCTTGACTGATGGGGGCAGCACTTATGGTAAGGACAGGCCCCCTTTTGGTATTGTGTGCTCATAGTACAACTGTTACTGGTACCAGTTTAAAAGTTTTCACATGTTATGTGTTGTATTTTAAATAAAGCTGTGGCCTTGCCCTTTCCAACCTAATGGTAGTAAGTGTATTTATTTAATGGGATGAGGGGTCAAGGGGGGCAAGGGTGAGGGTTTCTATCCATTTATGTTACATTTGATTTGTACCTGGGCCCTTTGCGCCTCAGCAGTCAAGACCTAGAATAGCATAATACTGATAAAAATGTATATTTATTCAAAGTACATAGAGTAGATACACTCAATTAGCTGAACTCGCATGGTTTCAACCCGGCAATGCAGTCTGACTTTGGGGGTGATTTGACAGACATCTGTGTGGGTTGCTGCACAGATGTCTATACAAACCACCCCCCGAAGTCGCCAAAAGTAGTAGAGGAACCAATTTTTGGGAATCAGTGCGGCGCCTCAAAGACGGCGCCGCACCGATTCTGACGGTGCCAGCACCGACAGTAGCCCCCGATTTGGCATGCCAAATCATACCAATGTGAACCTAGGCTTAGGGTAAAAGCTAACTTGGGCATAATAATAATACCAAAATTCTATAGTAGAATGCCTACCAAAACAGTCCTCTCATTTGTTTTAGCTATTTTAGGCTATTATAGTACAGTATATAATTGTTGCAAGATTTAAAGGATATTTGTTCAATCAGATTGCACAATATATGTTCAGCTTTAGGGTCACTTTGTTTATCAATATCAAATGTTTTATTCTCAACCAATAAGAGGCCTTTTTGGCACAAGAACAGGTGCTAATCTTTTCTCCAAAACTCAAGAGTCGTATAAAGGCCATTGAACCCCTAGAAACCCCCCCAAAAAGAAGACATTTAGGTTATGTTTTTAATAAAAACTTCATTTCTTCCTATTCATTTCAGTTTCAGTGCATTTGTATGTCAATGCTGTGTGATTGATTGGAATATGTATACTAGTAATTCTAAAATAATAATACAAAGTTGTAGATATCATAAACAGCTCTTCCCACTGCATCAGTTTAGAATGTATAAGTGTGATGATTTTTTTTATGTTCTTTATTGTTAAAACTGTAATAAAAATACAATTATAAAAAGTGTGCTGGTCAACAAAATACTGTGAATATAAAATATATATGAACACCCATGCATGTTCTGTAAGTACAAACAAGCATTCATAAAAATGTTCAATGTTTGCATAATAAGAAAGTATTTTTTAGAATGTCAGCTTAAATCATTTCAATTTACATGGCTCTATGTTAGCAGCTGTGAAGAACTTTAATGATAATGCATTCTGAGGAGCCAGCAGGTGCTTTGGACTAAACAGTTTTGAAAATGATGAAAAATTATTTTAATTAAATTTTAGTTTGATCTTCAGCCACTAATGTCTCATTATTCTGGTTACAGCACTGGAACTGATGAAAGGTAATACTTGTTTTGAAATGGAATTGACACAAAGATGTTTGCAATATGATGGTACTTCTCCAGGTTTATAACTACTTAAAGTTGAAAATATATAACAAAATGATTTAGCGCAAAACAATACATAAAAGATAAATGCTAATAGCAAGCAAAACAAATACACATGTGAAAAAATAAGGTCACAGTATTAAATAGAATCATACTACTGAATAGCTACATGTAAAACTCAGAACACAAAATAATAGTGTTATCACGTGAACATGATAATCACCAGTGTCAAAAAATATATATATATATGTGAATGTTGTGGGTCGTAAAAAATGGTGAAAATCACAGTGAAAAGTAATGAAAGAAGGTCAAACAATACAGTGAGTCCAAAAATAGTTCTAGCATAAATGTTGATAAATCTTCTCCATAAATGTGGTAGGTGATATGGGCAATCGTAGATGGTACAGAAATGTGCTTACAGAGCCCTTACCTCAACAGCCATGGGTAAATGCCTTAATGATCAAGGATGGTGGATGGCAGTATAGACCGATGGATGTCTCCGGCAGATGGATGTCAATTGTAGAGCCGGGTCAGGCTCGCCTCAAGGTCCGGATGTGCATATGGGAAGGAAAAGGAAAAGAAGGCCTCCAATCGTGTAGTAGTGAAAAAAATCCAGTTTATTAACTAAACCGCTGTACAGAGCGTTAAAAAGGCACAGCACAGCACCAGACGGCGTACTGCCGTCACCTATTACAAAACTTCCAGTCCACAACAACAACAACCGGGTCAAGGGTGATGTCTTCCGGTTGCGTCGGCTAACGTGTGTCCTTACTTAAAGTTGAACCCCAAGCACAAAAACTCTCATTTTAATATATATTTTTTCAGTAGCTACAAAATAAACTATTTTGTGTGCACCAAATGCCTTTGCAAACCTAATTATTACCCTAGAATTAAAAAAAGTAGCAGTAACGTCATTGTTGTCTTGTACATAAACTGTTCAGATAGCAGAGTTGTGAAAGAGATTCAGTTGGTCCCACCTATGAAAGGTTGCCTGCAGAAATCTACAAGAGGGGACGAAGACAAGACCAACCACCCTGCACAAAGAGAGAGAGCAGAAGTGATCGGTCTTTATTATAGGAAGCTTCTGTACAAAGAAAAAGTTTCACACTGGGATACTGCACAGATCTGGAAAAATACACAAATTACACATAAATTTAAGTAGGATTACACATGCCTCCCATGTATACACAATATTTGCTTATTCCAGAGTTCAGCTTTTATTCCAGTTTATTTTTTTTGTATGTTTGTATATGGTTTTGCTTATACCTTAACTTGCCTCCACTCTTGACTTATATGTAATGATAAAATACAGAATAATTACCAGGCAAACAGGGCCTGAGGTGACAGTAACTTACTACTATCAATTTACTGAAGCAATGAATACCATCTACAGAAGTTTACAATATGTTACAGTAAAGACATAGGCCAGGGGCTTCTTCTCTGACAGCACTGACATAAGCAGTGATATCTTAGGAATTGAAAATGGAGAGACAGATCCCTGCCCACAGGCATATTCTCCGAGTGCCAAGATCCAAGCACAGGGATATAATGCTCTGTTTGGGAGAGGTATGCATTTTATCGAATAAATATGACAAAAAGGTTAAATATATCTGTAAATAAATGTTTTTTTTTTTTTTGCAGTAGACAATGTTAGAAACATTTATAGAAACTTTCTCAGAAATAAAAAAACCATTACAGTTAATTCTCATATCTGGGATTGAGAGGAAAATAGCCAGTATCATGTCCATAGTTTCCCTCTGGTAATGTTACTATTTGCTATGATGGCTGGTGTTGCTGTTTGCAATGTAGTATAAGCTTCAGAGAGTTGTTAAGCCTTACAATGGGCAAAGACAGATTGAAATTTGGAAGTTTCAGAAGGGACCAGCTGGATTTTGATCTGTGTGTTACCATTCCTGTTCACCAGAAGTCGATCATCAGATCCATTCTTTGCCAAACAGACTCACTGGAAAACTTTTTGTTGATCAGTGTATTCTAACAGCATTGTATCAGAATAAAATGTCCGGTAGGGGGATTCCTCCATCCACCTCGCTGTGTGGATGGAGTATGCCCAGCTTTAAAGTCCATAAACAGCCAAAATGTTTTTCTATATTTTGGATAGACTTGAATCCATTCATATAAATAGGGTGAGAAGATGTCAGAACAGGAATCTACAGACAGTAATAATAACTTGACAGAGGTCCTAACCGTACCCCATTTTATGGAAGAAAATGTGATTTTTTGCAGTCTGTTTCCCCACTGGGCAAATTTGCCATCACTTCCTATCCTATCAGAAAGATAGGGAAAAACTTCAATACAACAATTTTAGTTATCACTCAAAGCTAAAAAAAGAAAAAAAAACTTTTTTGGCAGGAGTTGAGCCATTTAAGAAACATATATCATTGTAGCCCACCAGCATAAGCATTGCATTGAGTCAACAGTTGTAATGCTACAGAACCATATTGACCCATCCCATCATCATCCATAAGCTGATCCCCCTTCTCTACCCTAATCAAAGGATGTGATTAATAAACAGAGAGGCTAATATTCCAATAATTATCTACTGTATATTCCTCAGATTTATCAGATTCGGCAATCTCTCTTTTTTTTTTTACCATGTATAAATTATAAACAGTCATTTAACTGTGTATGACTACAGTAGGGACTGGGTTTGTAAGAAGTCCACATGCCTGGTGAAGGGGTCCTGCGCTGTCAGCAGATGCCAAGTCCTTGTCTTTGCTGCCATAATCATGTTAGTGCATTACGAAGCATAGCTGAGCCTGTTGACTGGAGTATCATTGAACTTTGCCGAGTGGTCACTTGAAAGAAAAAAGGAATAATGAAAATCTATGACAGTTTAGTCATGTACCCAACAAAGAGGCTTATAGCTTTTATTTAAATGCGCTATTTTTGAAATGCACTCAAGTAACACTGGTGCCACATGTTTTATTTTCCATCAGGAGATGCAACAGATGTGTTGGACTGTTCTTTATTTTAAAGGAGCTTATCAGATCTGAATGCCATGAGGAGTAACATATGAAAAGTGATTGTCAGAAATTACTGTTGCGCCAGCCAGAAATTAAATTGTTGCAGCTATCAGGAACCATGAATCAGACTGAGGCAGAAGTAAAGTTAAATCACACTTGTTTAAGAATAATAATAATAAGGTAAACAGAGTAAGCGTAGTCAAAACAAGCCAGAGTTCAGTAACCGGATCGGGTAGTCAGCCAAGCAAATGTCAGAGAGCCAGAGATAAATGTAGTAGTACAGCAAGCAGGATCAGGAGCCAAAAGGAATGTCAGCTGAGCAAGTCTTCAACAGGAACGCAGGAGAAAGTCTCTGTGATGTTGACAAAGGCGAAGGCAGAGATCAAGTGAGCTGGAGGACTTTAAGTAAGCAGAATCAACAACAGCTGGGTAACTGTGGAGAGAGATGGGAGCTGGCAATTAGCCGACAGCTGAGCGGCCAGCTCAGAGAAGGAAGGGCTGAGCCCAGCCCTGACAGCAGCATGCCTAATGGTCACACTGGGTCTGAGCTGCTGGCAGCTCTGCAGGTCCTGGCTTACCCAATGCCGTTTTCATCTAGGTAAGGTTGTGAGTGAAAATGGCACTAACCTGCTATCTGCCTTTTATCTGGGAAGAATCCCAAATGTACCCTGCCTGGCACATGTCGACAACCTGGTGGTTTAGAGTTTTTTGGCAACTTTAGGTGGTCATACCTGGCCCTGGCACAATACATAGTAAGGAATTGGTGAAAAAAGCCCCCTTCTTTCAGTTCCTGGGCTGGGCAGCCACAGTAACGTATTCATAGACTCGTTTCAATTTGGCCTTTTCCTGGATCATAGGGGTCCTTCTGCAGGATCATAGGGGTAAGGGCAAACAGCAACCAAAACCAAGCATATATTCCTACAGACTTAGGTTGTCCACCCTTCCCCAGAGTAAACCCTTAAAGTGATTGTAAAGGCTCGTTTTTTTTTAAATAACAAACATGTCATACTTACCTCCACTGTGCAGTTCATTTTGCACAGAGTGGCGCCTATCATCCTCTTCTATGGTCTCCTGGCGGTGCTATCAGCTCCTCCCCGCATTGTATAACCCCCTAGGAGAAGCGCTCTCCCGGGGGGTTGCCTTGTGAGCGTGCTCCCAAGTCTAGCATTTGCGACCATAGACGCAGAATGCAGGACATGGCCCCGCCCCGGCACCCGCGTCATTGGATTTGATTGACAGCAGCGGGAGCCAATGGCTGTGCTGCTATCAATCTTTCCAATCAAGGGCCGAGAACCCCGGGCAGAGAGTACAGTGCGTCTCCACCGAGGGAACGAAGGGTTTAGGTGAGTAAAACAGGTGGGGCTGGGGGGCCAGTCACTGTCAGAAGTTTTTTCACCTTAATGCATAGGATGCATTAAGGTGAAAAAAACCACAAGGGTTTACAACCCCTTTAACAGCACTCACCAGTACCCACCCAGCCATCTCCAGTAACAACCTTTTTCATGCCAGGTTTTTGCTGGAGTAACATCTAGCAATTGTATGCCAGCTTGGCATTTTAACTGCTTCCATACCAGCAGGCAAAAATACCCTCTTCTTCTAGTACAGGGGTCTCCAAATTATGGCCTTACAGTTGCTCAGGAATTACAATTCCCATCATGCCTAGTCATGTCTGTGAATGTCAGAGTTTTACAATGCCTCATGAATGGGATGTAGGGAGGGCCGTAGTTTGGAGATCCCTGCTCTAGTACATGGCCTGGGCAGTATCATATTAACATTTTATTTTTATCACTAGTTTTCATGAAAAAAGCAGGTGGAGATACTTGTTTGGGCACTTTGTGTTATGGGATGACAGGGTCTGCCAACAGAGACAAGCTGTAAAGAGACTGCAGGATATCTGCAGTATTCAGATGTAACAAAGGATGAAAAAAGGTAAAAGCCTCTTCCTCCTCCAATCCCCCAATTCTCCAAGATACACAGGATTTTTCTACCTACATGATGTTCAGTAAGGGTTTACATCCATTTAATTGTAACACCTGTAGCAGCCCTTTCTGGCAAAATTATGCATTTGGTATTATTATATTTCTCCTTGGGATCTGCTCTGAGATCATGTACATTTTTACTATGTTTTTTCATAGGTAATGGAGGCTTTCTAACCTCTTGACATAAATCCCTACCCCCAATCAAGATGCGTTCATATCTACCAGCGATGTTCTAGATCTACACAGAGAGAAAATAGTGAGTTTAGACAAAGAGAACCCCTCTGGTAGAATCCACACTTTGGATAGGGTTATTGAATTTTCAAGAGTTTTGACAAGCTCAGTGTAAAAAACATGAGTAGGATAACCCCTCCCTTTTTTGCAAATTCCCAAAAAAATGGAGTGACATCTGTGTGGTCCTCAGTTTTCATGGTCAACAAAAACCTATTAACCTATTAACCTTTTTCATCTGGTTGCTAAATTTCTTTTTCTGCTGTTGCCTCTTTTAAAGTTATGCATTAAGTGCTTTTTGTTTCCACAGTAAGATTTACTAGTTGCTTAGCAATGTTTTGAGATCTTTGATTGGATATCTAAAATTGAAATTGTGGTTTTGCACATACATGCATTTCCCCATCCACCTGTATGCATGTGGTTATTATATTAGAATAATGGACAGGTAGTGTTAGAAGCTTTTCTCACATCACGCATTTTCTCATTTTGACTTTATCTACTTATGGTATATATGTTGCAGTGTTGGGATATCCTGGCTTTGGCATGACAATTGTTTGGGAGATGATATTGGTGATTATTCACCTGTTTTTGATATGTGTAAATGTATATATATATTTTCGCGTGGCTGTAGTCAATAATCTCTACCTGTCATATTGTGTTTCATACTGGAGTGGGACTTAAAGTGGAGTTCCACTCAAAAGTGGAACTTCCTCTTCTCCATCAACTGTTTTTTGACAGGTACCGTTCCCTACTTCCCGGGAGATGGGGCCACAGCCCGGTCTCTTGGAAGTTAGGCCCCCTCTTCCTTCCCCCGCCACCTGGCCAATTAGAAAGTGCAGCGTGCTTTGCGCATTGCGCATGCGTAGTAGGGAACCTGCTGTAAAGCCGAAAGGCTTTACTGCCGGGTTCCTTTACCAGGAATGGCGGCGGCTGCACCCAACAGCCGATCCGAAGATTGGCTGGGGTGCCGACATCGAGGGCTCCCTGGACAGGTAAGTCAGCAGCTGCAGTATTTGTAGCTGCTGACTTAATTTTTCATGGGAGGGCTGGACCTCCTCTTCGAGTAAAGTAAAGACTATAGGCTGGTGGTCTGACTTTTTCTGGCATTTAGGTTAGTTTTTGCTGTTGGTGCCTGAAGAGATTTCCCTTCACTTTATGTCCTAGGGACCTTAGGAAATAAAAGGAAATCTCCCCGAAGTTAAAAAAAATTCCAAACTTAAACAGTTGTGATCAGAACATTTGTCTTTCTTGGATGATTTCTCATCTTTTACATCGGTGATAACTATTTTTTTTTAATTTCCCCTTCCTTTTTCAGTGAAAATGGTAACCAGGGCAAACAGAAAGGGTGAAATTTCCCAGTGGGGGGAGAAGTTCATATGCTTCCAGAATATTTCCAAAAGTAGCTTTTTTTTCTCAAACATTATAGGTGCGGTAACTCAACTACACCCCCCACTTTTTTCCATTGGGGGTGTGGGAGAGCACTCCACAGCAAATGGTGACCACACTGCACTAAGAGTGGGGGGACCTAAAGGTGCATTAACCAGGAGTGTGCTACTTACACATAGCAGAGTTCAGAAGTTGTGCTATATACAGAGTGCAGGGTTCAGCGGTACGCTATGTAAAGAGTGCAGGGTTCAGGAGTACCCTATCTACAGAGTGCATGGTTCAGGAGTGCGCTATATACAGAGTGCACAGTTCAGGAGTGTGCTACATACAGAGTGCAGTTTTCAGGAATGTGCTATGTACAAACTGCAGTGTTCAGGAGTGAGCTATGTACAAAGTGCACAGTTCAGGAATGTGCTATGCACAAAGGGCAGGGTTCAGGAGTGTGCTATGTACAAAGGGCAGGGTTCAGGACTGCATATCTCACTGGCCACTTTAAACCAAAAATAACTCCCCCTTTTCCCCCCAAATCTCCCTCCTCCCCCAGTATAGAGTTCTCATGCCACCCCCAATCACCATCTTTGACAGGATTTACATCCCAACTCTAGCGAATGCACCCCCATCCCCCCATCCAGTGTAAATTCTCTTCCCCAGCTATCACAGATGTAATGTGTGTGTAACAGATGGCAGTCGGCGCTTCGGCGGGGAGAGATGCTGCGGGTGCCAGCAATCACAGCAGGGCAATGCCTGGATGCCCAGCCCTAGTGATGCCATTGGCAACCCCCCTCCTTCCTGTACAGTCAGGCTTCTGTATTTAGAAGTGACAGTAGTCAGCGGAAAGCACAGGGCCAGCGCCAGAAGTGGCAGAACTGAAAAAAAGCCTTGTGCGCACGACTATGGTGACACCCCAGTATGTATTTGACAGCATTGTATTGTAATCATCCTCCCCTTCTCTCTCCCAACCCTGTAAAAATAAATATCACTATAGTATAATAAGAATGTCTTTGCTTAAATGAACAAGTCCATATTATGATGTAATTTTCTTTTGATATTGTTTCAGTGATGTTTTCAGCCTCTAGGGAATGGGTAATTCATTGATTGGATTGGTCGGCCATAGATGGTTCGAATCTCGGCCATAGATGGTTCCAATTGTGTATGGGCAGGCTGATTGTACCAAGTTTATTGATCGATCAACTTGGGTACAACCAGCCTGCCGGATTTCACCAGCTGCATCAGATTCAGAGTTTTAGTAAATCAACCCCATGGTCTACTCAAAAATGTTCTATATGGAATATTAGGAAGTCTTACTTATAAAGACACATGGGGAGTTATTTACGAAAAGCAAATCCACTTTGCACTACAAGTGCACTGCAAGTGCACTTGAAAGTGCAGTCGCTGTAGATCCGAGGGGGACATGCAAGGAAAATAAAAAACAGCATTTTAGTTTGCACATGATTGGATGATAAAATCAGCAGAGTTTCCCCTCATTTCAGAGCTTCCCCTCAGATTTACAGCGACTGCACTTCCAAGTGCACTTGTAGTGCAAAGTGGATTTGCCTTTCATAAATAACCCCATGGTATTCAGGAATAGACACTTAAGTAGTTTAGTTACAATCCTCCAGAAGCCACGAAAATAAGACAAAAGTTTCAGAGGTTGTTTCTACAGTTATATATACAACAGTGTGTTTGTGTTGCCAATATAAAACAATGGATTTGTACAGACAGCAAATATTGCAACAGAGTTTGTAATCAGCCAGATCATTAGACAGGGAGTAATGCCTAGTGCACACGGGCCAAATATCGGGCGACATCAGCCGGTTACACCAAAAAAACAGTTCTAGCTGGGGGGCTGGGGTCGAATCCCTGCCAGAACACAACAGCTCAGCAGGGGAGATCGCTGTACTAACATTTGATTGTTAGTACAGCGGCTCCGACTGGAGCTGTCAGTTTTTTTCATTCAACACAAAAACTTTTAGTGTGTACCAGGCTTAATTGTAACCTGAAGTTTACTAAAGAGGTGTAAAGTTAGCAATAATAGAAAACATGTTCTAGATGGCAAAGAGCATGCTACATGGTAGGATAATGCAGAACAAATTCGGGATGGTTATGTATGCATTTCATGTACATTCATACACTACAGGGACTAAATATGAAAGCTGGAAAAACATGGACTCTTTACAGCATTGTCTCAGTGACTCAAGTCAGTAACAAATGGCTGCATAGCATGGTCTCTATAATTATCTACAACAACAGGAATAAGTACTTCAGTAAAACAGTACAGAACAAAACTACGTGCACGTATACTCATAAGTCTATCTCAGTGAAGTCCAAGGCAGTTCGGGTAATACAAGGGAACAGCTGGAGGGATCCAAGGACCAACAACAAAAAGCACTAGACTTTCTCAAGCTTTCCCTTGAGAAAGTCACGTGACCTGTGACGCAACACATCGGGAGGAGCCAGTGACGTCACCTTCGGTGTTTCACTATACCGAACGCGCAGTGAGGAGGAAAGCTGCGTGCACCACTGATTGTTTAATAAGCGTTTAATAAACGTTTTTGAACTAAACCAAATGTGAGTGAATAGTCTACATTAATCGGGGGTTTATGAATACACAGCAATCTTGCGCAATGATGTCTTTTTATTTCTGAGAGCAATGTTTTAGAAATCATCAATTTTGGAAAAAAACAGACCATCTGAACCACGGGTAATCCATAAGCTCATCAGAGTGAGGATCCATGATCTGGAGAGTGTTAATTGATTCAGGTTTTTGATTTATATATTCTCTGAAGGTGAATAGGAACTTTTCCTCCAGGTGGTGGTTCATCTTTGTTGGGACTTTCTATCCATACTCCTTATCGTATTGTTATCAATATTGCGTGTATATTTGGATTATATTTTTTTCACAGAGGAAGGAGCACTAGTATTTGTTTATGAAGTACAATTTTGTATTATTGGATAATACATTGTTGTGCGATACTTATTATTATTTATAGTTAGGTTCAAGCGCACTATTATTCTTATTGTACTAAACATGGAGTACTCTGGTAGCAGTCATGGAGGCTCCCTACATTAGTTGGGTCTTCTGAAGAAGCTGCATATTATTAGGCCCAGCTGCCTGCACACCAGTTCTGACAGTGGAGAGTCACTCAGCTGGCTTTACATCACTTGCCAATCTACCTCTGCCTGATCGGGTATGGCTTTTCTGCACTCCTGAGGGTGGGAAACTGAGAATAATATACCAACTGGGATTGCTCAGGAACCCAGGGAGTTGTGGGAAATTGAGCTAATGGGGCCAGCACCTGTATGTGAACATGTCAGTAAATAGACACTTCACTACATTATTTTCTCATAAAAATAGAAAAATGATGATTCATATGTAACCCCTGAATTATTTAATTTACATAAATGTTGATAAATGTTTAATGTTTGGTTTTCACGATTTTATTCATTGCAAGGGGATAGTGCATGCCAGTTAAAAAAAAAAAAGAAAAAACTTTCATGTGTCTGATTTGCTAGATTTCAAACAACTGGGTCATGGAGAAATGTTAAATTGGCAAGGCTTATATTGTGGAAAGGGTAGTGTCACTGGGTGACTATGACTCCAGACCGGTTGTAGTTAAATTCCATTTCATATGTATTAATTGCATTTTCTGGACTGCTTTGTTACATCTGTTTCTACTTGGATGTAATATTGTCAAATGGTAATAAAATGTTCCAGCTATCACACAGCTGACATGGTGTTTTGTCACTGTGCCATAGCATGAGTAAAGGAAAAATGGCTTTTTGGGATGCATGCTCATTGTCAAGGAGTGACTATGTTTATAGTTCTGTTGTCATTGAGGTGTAATCATCATTAGTCATAATCCAGTAGCTTAGCAGTTTCTATAGTACAGTAAGTTGTTACTGTTGTAATCTAAGACATAAGGGACATTGATGCTTCATTTTTTCATTCAATAAAAGCTAAAGTTATCGTATGTCATGATTAACCCACTAACAATCGTCTCCGCTAGAAGAAATAATGATGAATATATGATTCAGTATTGTGTGATCTTTTGGCCTTTGTAAACAGTAGTTTTAAATTTCTATTTTCAGAAAGAAAAAAAATAGAACAGATATTAGCATAGAGGATAGATACAATCATAGGCGTGCACAGGGGATGTGCCAGGTGTGTCCGGCCACACCCTAATCACTATGTGCTGTGATGATTCCCTCTACTGCTCAGGCTCCCCCCTTTGTTGCCCCACCCCGCAGTGCTGCTGGCTTCCCTCCTTTCCCCCTGGCTGCTGCGGTGAATGCTTCAGAATGGAGAGTGGGGGAAGGGGCTAGTAAATATGTAATTTACCGGCCCCTTCATTTTCTAAATGAGCACAGTGAACACATTCAATCACTGAGTTCAGTCATAACTGAAGCATACTAGACTGTGTTTACTATGCTTCAGTTTGTGAATGAACAGGAAGCCACTCAGCACAGAGCACTTCCAATAAATTCACTGCTGAGGCTGCAGAGAAAGGCATGCATGTTTGAGCTTTGGGGTGCACACCCTAATGCAATAGGCTGTGGATACAATATGGAACTTTATCTATTATATATGGGCAGGTGTTGCCTGACAGACTTTAAATATTGTTTAGAGTCAAGAGACCACAGTTTTTTTTCTTTCTTGCTGCCTTTTTTGTCTTTTTTCTGTATTTTAAATATCCAGGTATGATCATAGGGACCGATATCTCAATCTTTTCTATCTTTCAATTTGGAAAATATAAAACGGTTTTGGAAATGTGCAGGGCGTTTTTAAGTAACATCCTACAATTTGCATTGATGTCAGTGGTTGCCGATCGTTCATTTGATAGTTGACCTAGCAGATTAGATGTGATGTGTTATTAAAATTTTTGGCAATGTTTGTTCTTGTGGTGTTTTGTTCACTGCCCTGTTCATTTCCTTGACTGCAAAATGAAGAATATAAAAAAAAAAAAAAGAGAATCACGGGTTACATTTAACGGACAGTACAAAAGGTGAGTGGAATCTTGCAATTGTTGGTAAATGGGCATCCTAATGCCCTCACAGTTTCCATCAGAATTTCCGTCGCACAAAATTTGAGATCTGGTTTTCAAATTTTCCGACAACAAAATCCATTGTCGTAAATTCCGATCGTGTGTACACAATTCCAACGCACAAGTGCTTGATTCCGAAGTGCCACGCACGCATCAAGCAGAAGAGCAGCACTGGCTATTGAACTTCCTTTTTCTCGGCTCATGGTACGTGTTGTACGTCACCGCGTTCTTGACGTTCAGAATTTCCGACCAACTTTGTGTGACCGTGTGTATGCAAGACAAGTTTGAGCCAACATCCGTCGGAAAAAAACATGGATTTTGTTGTCGTAATGTCCAATCATGTGTACGAGGCATTAGTATCCATTGATTTTGTAATAGCAGGATCTTTTATTAGCAGTCCAAAGTTTTTCAATGCAAAAAAAAAATTAAATACATTTAAGTCTTCTAACTCCTCTTTGCTATTTCAGTAGCATCTTTGAGTAGGCAGATGTCTCCTCTGCAGCTGTTGGAGCAGAAGAAAATAATGTCCTCTAATTACATCCATGCCCAGTGTCTTAATGCCATTTGGGCAAAACTGCAGATGTAACAGCTGCTCCCATTCCAACTGGTGGATTTAGTCCCCTTAAAACAGTTTATGGCCTGTGCTGCACCACAGTGATAGGTACCCAGCTTCCATTTTTTGCCCAAAAGCCCATGCCTGCCCTCCACCAGCATATGCATTGCTAATATCTCTGTATCACTGGACCACATGGTCAGCAGCAGGGCCCATATGACTACAGACATGTGGTCAAACAAGCATGTGCTTGAACCATACATCTCCTCCTGGCACATGTCCTGAACATAGTGGCAGAAGGCTGGCCAACCGATCTGTGCTTGATTAGCTGCAGTCAGGGCCGGGGCAAGGGATGGGCAGGGGGGGCCGCTGCCCTGGGCACTGTGATATCATGTGAGGTTGGGGGGGAGCATCAAGCAGGTGTTTTGGGGGGGATTTGTATTGAGAGGGGGGACTTGGAGGGTGGCAGAGGATAGGAATTGTTCTAGGAGCGGAAATTAGGGGTAGGAATGATGATTTGTGATGGAAGGAGATGGGGGAAGAAGATTTGTGCTAGGAGGGGAATTTGGGGGGGTTTGTGCTAGAAGAGGTGATATGGTAGAGGGGGGAGAGAATTTGTGCTAGAGGGGAATTTTTTTGAGGGGGGGACAATTTGTGCTAGTAGGGTTGAATGGGGGGTATTTGTGCTAGGAGGGGACATTTTGGGGGGGGATTTGTGATAGAAGGGGGATAAGGAGACACATTTCTGCTGGGAGGGGTTATTTGAAGTGGGGGGAGGGGATTTGTGCTCAAGGGGAAATTTGAGGGGTAGAGGATTTCTGCTAGGAGGGCTTTTTTTGCAAGTCGGGGGGATTTGTGCTTGGGGGATATGGAGAGAGAGAGGATTTGAGCTTGGAGGGGGATGGAGCAAAGATTTGTGCTGGCAGGGGGGACTTTAGCAAGGGGTAGATTTGTACTGGGTGGATGAGGAATTTATTTTTTTTCCTGGGTGGGGGGATTTTTTCTGACACATGCGTGGGGCACAGTTTGGTATGTTTGCCCTGGGCTCTAGATGACCTTGTCCCGATACTGGCTGCAGTGGAGGGCAGACATTGTTAGTCTGATAGACCTCTAATATCTCCCTAAGGAGGACCTGCCATCTGCCTAATCCTATCACACAGGTGGCTTGTTAATGCCTGCATGCACAGTATTCAACCACTTGACAACTGGGCACTTAAACCCCCTTCTTAACCAGACCAATTTTCAGCTTTCGGTGCTCTCACATTTTGAATGACAATTACTCAGTCATACAACACTGTACCCATATGAAAATTTTTGTCCTTTTTTTCACACAAATAGAGTTTTCTTTTGGTGGTATTTAATCACCGCTGGGTTTTTTATTTTTTGCGCTATAAAAGAAAAAAGACTGAAAATTCTGTAAAAAAATGAATTTTTCTTTGTTTCTGTTTTAGCAAAATTTAGCAAATTAGTGATTTTTCTTCATAAATTTTGGGCAAAATTTATACTGCTACATATCTTTGGTAAAAATAAGTACAAATTGGTGTATATTATTTGGTCTTTGTGAAAATTATAGAGTCCACAAGCTATGGTGCCAATACCTGAAAATTGATCACACCTAAAGTACTGACGGTCTTGAGACCCTACCATGCCAGAAAAGTACAAATACCCCCAAATGACCCCTTTTTGGAAAGAAGACATTCCAAGGTATTTAGAAAGATGCATGGTAAGTTTTTTGAAATAGTCATTTTTTTCCCACAATTCTTTTCAAAATCAAGATTTTTTTTTTCTTTTTTTTATCACAAAATTGTCATATTAGCAAGTTATTTCTCACACACAGCATATGCATACCACAAATTACACCCCAAAACACATTCTGCTATTACTCCCTAGTATGGCGATACCACATGTGTGAGACTTTTACACATGACAAGGGTAGCTAAGAGCTTTACCCTGCTAAATACTGCTTACCTATTTACCATAACACCCCATCATTCCACTTAAATAATCACACAACACCTGAGGTGGGTTAAAATGGCCAACATGGCCTTTTATTAATAACCAACTTTTGATTAACACTGCATAATATAACACCCACCTAAACGTCACTATTCTCACTGAAAATGTATAACTTTATTTGAAGATCCAAGGCGGTACCAATGTATAAACAACCCTCTTTATTTGTGTCCGAGGCCCATCTAACTGAGTCCCCACCCCGGCCGCTATTTCTAAAGACTCAGGGCCTAAACCCAGCTGACCTCAGCCACCCCCCAGGGTCCTTAATCTACATGGTCACTAGCCAGTGAACCGTTCCACTCGAGGATACCATACCTGATGGTTCCCCACCGTTTTACCAGAATGCATCACATTCTACCACCGCCAAGGATCCCAAAATGCCCTTCTTAACCATTCTAAGTACACTCCAATACCCCACACCTGTATGCAGGGTGGGAGGGAGGGAAGCTCTTGTCCAGTTCAGCAGACTGTTGCAGCCCCACCCACTCCTCCTTATTTTATTAACTACTGGCTCCCCCCCTTTGCACCAAATATTAACCAATAAATAACCATTTAATTACAACTATATGCCACACCCTAACCTGACCTTGCTGGCTTGCCTTATCACCCTGTCATGTCCCCCTCCGCTGACTCGTTCCTTCTCAGCTATGGGCTTCTCTTGACAAGGGTAGCTAAGAGCTTTACCCCTGCTAAATACTACTTACCTATTTACCATAACACCCCATCATTCCACTTAAATAATCACACAACACCTGAGGTGGGTAAAAATGGCCAACATGGCCTTTTATTAATAACCAACTTTTGATTAACACTGCATAATATAACACCCACCTAAACTTCACTATTCTCACTGAAAATGTATAACTTTATTTGAAGATCCAAGGCGGTACCAATGTATAAACAACCCTCTTTGTTTGTGTCCGAGGCCCATCTAACTGAGTTCCCACCCCAGCCGCTATTTCTAAAGACTCAGGGCCTAAACCCAGCCACCCCCCAGGGTCCTTAATCTACACGGTCACTAGCCAGTGAACCGTTCCACTCGAGGATACCATACCTGATGGTTCCCCACCGTTTTACCAGAATGCATCACATTCTACCACCGCCAAGGATCCCAAAATGCCATAGCGCTGCAGGTATGACACCTTATACTTGCGCGCTCCGCCACACCTGAAAAGCCCTCTGTACTCCGTCTTCCAGGCCCAAAAACCATAAGTCAGTGCCCACTGCATTGAGGTGAACTCCATCCCCCCTGAGGTACCTCCAGGTCTCGGATTCTAGATCCAAATGCCTGATGACCAGGCCCCCATTCCTGATGAAAAATCGCCCTACCTCCTTATTGACTTTCACTCGGGCTTTATTTATGCGGTCCACTGATCTGGCCTCTCTCCAAAAAGTGCGTGCCACAATCTCTGACCAAATAAATACGGTGCCCGGAAAATCACATCTCAGTCTGAGAAAATCAAACCGAATGTCTCGAATGAGCTCCCTTGAACGTCTGACTCCCAGATAATTTACCCCTGCGTGTATAACTACAATATCAGGCGCCCTGTCCCATCGTGCAAATTTATGAATCTCCGGAACCACCCTGTTCCACATCATGCCCCTGACTCCAATCCACCGGACATTACCCACTTCCCAGGGCAAACCTAGCTGTCTAGCCGCTGGCCTCACTTCCGCCCTCTTTGCCCCCCAATAAACAAAGGAATGCCCGAGGATCCAAACCAGGCATCTGTGACCTGTAACAAATAAATGAGAGACATTGCCCCACCACCAGCACCTGAGTACCACCAAACAATACACAAATATAACACAGATAAGAAAGATAAAGTGGCTGAACTGCCGAAAGGACAATAAAAACACACCACATATTTAAAGAAGATGAGGTCTGACATACAGCCTGAACCTGTTTGATTCCCATCTGCCTATCCTTTTAATGACAGCATCCCCTAGTCCCCATCTGGCCGCCTCCGTAGCAGCTCCAATCCGAAACGAATGTGAACCAAACTGACTGGGAATCAATCCCGCCGCCTTAAGGCATTTTTGGAAAACCGCAATGAACTGGAAACGTGAAAGGAACGAGCCATCCACGTGTCGCAAGAAAGGTCCTTCCCCAGCCGTCCTGACTGCCGCCAGCTGTGTTACAGCCGTGACTGGGCATAGTCCGGCCTCGACCCCCCTAAACAGCTCTAAAACTGCCCCTCTCCCTTTTTGATCCGTTTTGGACTTCCGAATAATAATTCTCACCGAGTCCTTCTGCAGCGACACATCCTCCTCACCGAGACCACCCGCACTGTACTTAGTTGGACTCACCAGCTCCCCTATGCGCAGAGCCCCAAAGAACGCCAATAAAAATGCAGCATGAAATAAACGCTGCTTGTATTGCGTAAAGCACACCCGTGGTATAACCTCCACTATCTTCTTTAGTGTTCCAAAAGATACTGGGCGCCTCTGATCCCTAACCTTGTAACCCTTGCGGTACCCTTTCAGGGCTTGACGCATGATGAAAGACTTCGTGACGTCCACCTCACCCTGCATTTTGAACCAAAATGCCAAGCCCGCCAACTTACGTTCTACCGATGACACCGAGGCTCCTTGAATAAAATTATTTACGATAAAGTACAATACTAACGTCGACCCATCATCCCGGGGCTCGAGCCCCCTACCTCCGCCACCAACGAAGTCCATTCCCGCCATGCTCCAGCGTAGGCTCCCCATGTCGCCTCACTCAACGACCTGCGAATCAATCCTGCGGCGACTCCGATGCGATCGCCCACAATCGCTGAGGACAAGGGGTACCATGTTGCTCCGCCTCCGGTGCCAATACTCGGAATACCGTCCACTGCGAACGAGACAAAGCATCCGCAATCCTGTTAGAAACCCCCGGAATGTGAACCGCATAGATGAACACATTAAGGCGAAGGCATAACAACACCAAATGGCGCAGCAATCGCACCACCGGAAGAGAAGAAGCCGACAAATTGTTTATGGCAGTAACCACTCCCAAATTATCACAATGGAAACGCACTGTTTTATTTTGCAGATAGGCACCCCAGATCTCCACGGCCAGCACTATAGGAAACAATTCCAAAAGTGTCAGGTTGTGTAACCAACCCGCCTCTCTCCATGCATCTGGCCAACCTCCCGCACTCCACTTACCCTGGAAGAATGCTCTATAACCTCCTGACCCTGCCGCATCCGTAAATAACTCCATGTCCACATTGCTGACTGGGCTCGACATCCACAACGACCTCCCATTGTAATCGGCCAGGAAAGCATCCCAGACTCCGAGGTCCGCTCGATGATCCCGTGTCAGCCGGATGAAATACCTAGGGTCACTACTGCCAGCCATTGCCAATGAAAGTTGATGGCAAAATATCCTCCCCATCAGATCAATTCTGCAGGCAAAGTTCAATTTGCCCAACAGAGACTGTAGTTCCTTGACCCTTACCTTCCTCCTACTCCCCAATTCCTTAACTGCCTGCCTCAACGCAGCGAGCTTGTCTTCCGGCAGGCGACACTCCATGGTCAGGGAATCAATCGTTATTCCCAAAAAGACCAACTCTGTAGTAGGGCCCACAGATTTTCCCGGTGCCAAAGGAATTCCAAAGCGCTCTGCAATGTGTTGCAATGTGCCAAGCAGCACCGCACAAGCATTGGAATCCCCCGGGCCGATACACAGGAAATCATCCAGGTAATGGATGACAGAATTTAGACCTGATACATCACGTACCACCCATTCTACAAAAGAACTGAAGGTTTCGAACAACGCACAGGATATGGAGCATCCCATGGGCAGACAACGGTCGACAAAATACGACCCCTGCCATCTACAGCCCAATAAATGCATGCTGTCTGGATGAACTGGAAGCAAACGAAATGCTGCTTCCACATCCACTTTTGCCAACAAAGTGCCCCGTCCATACCTCCGAACCCAAGTGATTGCGGCATCAAAAGAAGTGTAGGTAACCGCGCAGGCCTGCGGGTCAATCCCATCATTCACCGACGTCCCTTTCGGGAAAGAAAGGTGATGAATCAGCTGAAATTTGCCCGGCTCCTTTTTGGGAACCACTCCCAAAGGGGACACAATCAATCCTTGCAATGGTGGGGAAGAAAAGGGGCCGCCCATCCTGCCCAATGAAACTTCCTTTCGGAGTTTCTCCATAACCACCTCAGGGAATAGGCGAGCTGACTGCAAATTAGCTGGAATAGAGGGAACTGTATTCAACGAACAGGGGATTCTAAAACCCACAGAGAATCCCTCCCCGAGGAGTCGAGCTGACTCCCGATCCGGGTATCTACTTAGGAAAGGAAGCATCCTTCCCACCCTCACCGGAGTCCTCCCTTTTTCCAGACCCTTCTCCTGTCTTGTGTTTCCCAGCTTTGAAACACCTAGTAAAGGCATGGCTGCCCCCGCATCCAGAGCACTCATGTTTGAATCGACATGACCCTCCGAAATGACAAGAGCTGTCGTTGAACTGCCAACAGACCCCCTTCTTTCTATTGGCCGACGCACCTGGGGTGGAAGCACCGCCAGCCCCCCCCTGGAAAAAACTGATTCCCGCTCCTGGCCGGGGTCATCAGTTTCATCCAAAGCCCTATGTCCTTGTGGTCCCAGCGTATAGCAGGACGGACCGCCTTACATTGCCGGAACTGCTCGTCGTAGCGCAACCAGGCCACGCCGCCATACACCCTATACGCCTCCCCGATTGCATCAAGATAACAGAACAAGGCGGAGCAGCTCGCCGGTTCCTTCTCCCCCACCACACTGGCTAAAATGGCAAATGCCTGCAACCAGTTACTAAACGTGCGAGGGATCAGGCGGTACCTCCGTTTCTCCTCGTCCTCTTTTTTACTGTCATCTGGCTTGACCCTGTCCAGATAAAATTTTTCCAGGGGAAGTACAGAAAATATCTCCACATACTCCCCTTTCCAAATCCTATCCCGAACTTCCTGCTTAAGGTGTGCACCCAGGGGCCCTTCGAAGCATACATACACTTCGCACTTCGCTGCATCCGCCAGCCTTACCTCATCGGCATCCTTGTCCTGGGACTCCTTCTGTTTCTCCGGCGTAACCACCTGACCAGCCACATGCGTCACCTCCCCCGCCGTCCCAACTGTCGACGGGGTGGATGAAGTCGGTGCAGTCTCCGCCGGTCCCACGGACGCATCTCCCCTCGCAGCCGCTCCTCCGAGCCCCCCCCACTACCAAGCCTCTGTAGCAAATCCTTGATCCCCAGTAGTACCTCCCGTGTGAGACCATCCGTCCCTGTGCTACCATCCACCCCTCCCCCTTGTCCCTGGGTACCTAAACCTGACAGTAGGGAAAGAGACAAAAAAGGCAATAAAGGTTGTGACTCACCAGGCTGCATGGGGCGGAAGACCCCTCCAGCCGCCGGCCCGACTTCCCTCTCGGCGTCCCTGTGTTCCTCCACCAGCTCTCCCTCCTCCGCGCTGCTGGCATCCGATCCAGGCTGATCCTGTGTTCCGTCCAGCACAGGCAGCCGCCACTGCGCCGACCACCCTCTCTCTCTTCTTCCAGCTGTCTCCGAGCGCTGTGCTGACAGGCTCACGGGCCTGCACCGCTCCGACCTCCGACCTCCGGCGCCGCTGACGTCATCAGCCTGCGCCCCGGCCTGACCCAGGCGCGCAGATTCCACCTGTCGTCCGGAGGTGCGCACTGCAGGCGTTCCACGATCTCGGGCAGACGCGCCCCTCCTCTCCCGCCGGCCATCCGAATCCTCAGGTAAGCCACCTGCCGCGTCCCGCTCTAGGCCGATGCTTGTAGATATGCCTCTCAGACGCTGGGCCAGTGCACCAACAGGCACATCGCTGGTCACACTGGCCGCATTGTCCGGAATCCTGATGATGGAGGATGGGGGGGGCGCAGATCGCCGGGAAGACCCCATCCCCCGCAGACTCTGCCTAAGGTGGGATTCCTTCCAGGCTCACCCCCATCCGAGGCAGGCGTGCGCTTGGCAGGGGGGCCTGAAGGTTCCGCTTGCGGGCTCCCATTGCGGCGCTGAGTCTGAGGGGTCCTTTCAGGTGTGAAGCGCTCAGGGGGTTTAGACCTCCTAGCGCGCAGGGGCGCAGGTCCCAAACTGGGGGGACTCTGCTGGACCCCTTGCAGTGAATCTGCGACCTGGCTCTGTATCCAGGCCGCTCCATGTATGTCTGCAGCTGCTCTAAGCTGAGCCAAAAGTTGCTGTAGCTCACTCATCATTAATGAGAACTCCACTCACAAAGTTCCAAGTCCTGACCTCTTGACCAGAAGCTCTTGTCCAGTTCAGCAGACAGTTGCAGCCCCACCCACTCCTCCTTATTTTATTAACTACTGGCTCCCCCCTTTGCACCAAATATTAACCAATAAATAACCATTTAATTACAACTATATGCCACACCCTAACCTGACCTTGCTGGCTTGCCTTATCACCCTGTCATGTCCCCCTCCGCTGACTCGTTCCTTCTCAGCTATGGGCTTCTCTGCGTGGCCACATACAGAGGCCCAACATGCAGGGAGCACCTTCAGGCATTCTGGAGCCCCCAGGCCAATTCTGACATTTCTCTCCTACATGTAAAAATCATCATTTATTTGCTAGAAAATTACATAGAACTCCAAAACATTATATATGTTTTTTAGCAAAGACCCTAGAGAATACAATGGCAGACGTTGCAACTTTTTATCTCGCACGGTATTTGCACAGCAATTTTTTCGAACACTTTTTTTCTCCCCTCCCAGCAGAAAAAAAACAGCTTTGTGCTTTAAAAAAACCAAAACAGTAAAGTTAGCCCAATGTTTTTGCACTATGTGAAAGATGAATTTACGCCGAGTAAATAGATATCTAACATGTCACCCTTCAAAATTGCACACGCTTGTGGAATGGCACCAAACTTCGCTACTTAAAAATCCCCATAGGCGACGCTATAACATTTTTTACTGGTTACATGTTTTGAGTTACAGAGGAGGTCTAGGGCCAAAATTATTGCTCTCACTCTAACGTTCGCAGTGATACCTCACATGTGTGGTTTGAACACCATTTTCATATGTCAGCGGGACTTACATTTGAGTTCGCTTCTGCATGCGAGCACCCGGGATCAGGGGCGCTTTAAAATTTTTTTTTTTTTATTGTTCATTTTACTTTATTTATTTTAGTTTGACACTTTTTTTCCAAAAAAACAATTTTTTGATCACTTTTATTTCTATTACAAGGAATATAAACATCCCTTGTAATAAGAATACGGCATGACAGGTCCTCTTTACAGTGAGATATGGGGTCAATAAGACCCCACATCTCACCTCTAGGCTGGGAAGCCTGAAATCAAAAAAAAAAAAAAAAAAAAAAAAAAGATCCTGGCTTCGATTGTAGCGGTGAGTTGGTAGAAGCACCGGAGGGCGGTGGGAGGGGGGGATGCCCCCTCTCGCCTCCTGTAAGAACGATCAAGCAGTGGAACAGCCTCTATGATCATCCTTTTGGTATAGGAATCGCCGGCTGAAAAAGCTGATATCTGAACAATGCCTGTAGCTGCAGGCATCATTCCGATATCCTCACACAAAGTCAAGGACGTCATATGACGGCAGGCAGGAAGTGGTTAAAACGCATTTTTTTTTAACACAAAGTTGTCCATTTATACAATATTTCTAACACATAGCATGTACATACCAAAAATGACACCCCAAAATAGATTCTCCTACTCCTGAGTACGGCGATACCACATGTGTGAGATTTCCACAGTCTGGCCACATACAGAGGCCGAGTACAGCCGAGTATGGCTGAGCATGGCCGAGTATGGCCGAGTATGGCTGAGCATGGCTGAGAATGGCTGAGTATTGCAGGGTATCGCCGAGTATGACTGGGTATGGCTGGGTATTGCAGAGTATGGCTGGGTATCACCGAGTAATGCAGACTATGGCTGGGAATTGCAGAGTATGGCTGGGTATGGCAGAGTATGGCTGGGTATTGCAGAGTATGACGGTATTGCAGAGTATGACTGGGTATTGCAGAGTATGGCTGGGTATTGCAGAGTATGGCAGGGTATTGCAGGGTATGGCAGGGTATGGCAGAGTATTGCAGGGTATGGCAGGGTATTGCAGAGTGTAGCAGGGTATTGCAGAGTATGGCTGGGTATGGCAGAGTATGGCTGGGTATGGCAGAGTATGGCAGGGTATTGCAGCATATGGCAGGGTATGGCAGAGTATAGCAGGGTATTGCAAAGTATGGCTGGGTATTGCAGAGTATGGCAGGGTATTGCAGAGTATGGCAGGGTATTGCAGAGTATGGCAGGGTATTGCAGCGTATGGCAGGGTATGGCAGAGTATTGCAGGGTATGGCAGGGTATTAAAGGATAAAACACATCACAAGATACTTCAAGAGAGACTGCATTATGTGCACCATTGAGGAAAGAAGGGAAAGGGAGATATGGCTGAAATTTTTAAAAACATTAAAGTGTTACTAAACCCAAGACCCTGCATTCACTATATCTGGTCTCCCACAGTACACAGAACATGGAAATGCAATTATTTTAGTAAATATAAACTGCGTATAACACATACAGGCGTATAACACACACCTTCATTTTAAGAGGAAAGTTTCAGGAAAAAAAAATATTTTTTAAATAAACAACTTTGAAGCAAATTAAGGGTCAGTGCCCTTGAATGCAGCCTGATTAGTGCCCATCTGCAGCCTCCCCATCTCCCATCAATGCAGCCTGATTAATGCCCATCTGCAGCCTGATCAATGTCCATCTGCAGCCTCAATGCAGCCTGATCAATGTCCATCTGCAGTATGATCAATGTCCATCTGCAGCCTGATCAATGTCCATCTGCAGCCCATCTCCCATCAATGCAGCCTGAACTGTGCAGGAAATCACCGAGCCGTCATCTCCTGTTTACTCGGGTCTCTCAAACACACAATCCTGCCTCCACCATCGGCATTGGACCAGCTCCTATGATAGACAGAACACTGGTCCAATGCCGGTGGTGGAGGCGGGACTATGCGTGTGACATGAGAGCCGAGTGAGAGCTGAGTGGGAGAGTAAACAGGAGATGACGGCTCAGTGAATTCCAACGGCGCTCATCCCTCTCCTTCCCCTCCGAGGTACACTATCAGCATATAACACGCACCCGTGATTTGCTCCCTATTTTCAGGGGAAAAAAAGTGCATGTTATACGCCGATACATACGGTACATTTTCTCATCAGCAGTTAGAGCAGTCCTGTGACTTCTATCAGTGCCTGGTTAAAGCTTGTAGGGGGAGTTTTGATTCTCCCCTGATTGTCCTATGAAGTTGCAGGACCCCTGAACCTCTGCCTGGACAGTGATGATTGGCCCTGTTCTAATCACATGCACACTCCCAAGAAAAAAAAAAACTCTCTAGCAATACACACTAAACTGAGCATGTGCAGCTAGTCCCCAAGGTTCTGTTCTATCAGCAGATAGATTGGGGACTGCGGAAGAATGGGAGGATCAGAGAAGACACGACCAAACAGCAGTTTTACACACTGCAGAGGTTTAACCCCTTAGGTTCAACAGTGAGTATAACAAGCATGTTTTACTGCATATACAGACTAATTTTACTGTTGTGGATTTAGTAACACTATAAGAGTTTGCATAAGGTTCAGGAGCGCAGTGTTTTCAATATGAAAGCTAAGATCAAAAACAGGGATATGACCTCAAACTAGCAGGAGGAAAGTTCAAATCCAATCTTAGAAAGTATTTCTTTACCAAATGAGTGGTTGATGCTTGGAATAGACTTCACGGGCTTATAAGTCCATCATGGAGTGTTCTGATCCATGCAGGTCCAATGCACAGATCAGAAGACAGTCTGTCTGCATTCTGTTCCATTTAAAGATTTGATTGAAAATCCATAAAGACAGCCCTCCACAGGGGTGTACGGATTGGTACATACATATGAATTCGGCCTTAGTGGATGCAAACATGCTTGAGACATACATGGATCTATACTTAGCCAAAATACATTTAAAAAAAGAAAAAAAAGGGGGGCTGTTTAGATAGACCACTTATTTTTTCTTGTTCTGCTGTCACTCGTGAGACTAAGCATAGACTCCACCTATGCTTAGTCTCACCACGCTGGTTCTTATGTAATCTACAGATTGTTTTTACCTTATTACTTTTTATCCATGTTTGATTGGATTTTTGCCACCCAATAAACCATCACAGTTTATTACAGTTTTATGCTATGTTGGCGTTTTTCCTCTTTTTTACATCTTACCTGGGAGTGAAAGACAGAGAAAGCAGCCAGTGGAATTGATATTCCTGTCACCCTGTGTACATCCAGAGGACGGATTCCCTGTATGAACCTACGCTTTACTAGGCTCCTATAATGGGGAGTCTAGTCATCTGGTAAGGGTACAACGTTTTTGTTATCACGGTGGAAGGTGCACTCCTGGGTGTTTAATCGTTTGGTATCTTTGGGACACGATTATTCAAGGACTTCTCACTCATCTTGGATTTCATTTTCAATCACTATCATTACTTTGTATTTTTAAAGATTGATTCCTACATATTTATCTCATTTATATTTTTTGTCACAGTATTTTCTTTAGAGCGGCCATCTTTAGTTTTTTTTTGTTCGTTTTACACCAATGTTCTGTTGTGTGACTGCCAGCTGCTATTTTAATTTGTTTCACCTGCGCAATTACAACATACATTTTTCATGTACACTACAACTCCTAAACTTTTTTTTGCCAAAGCTCCTAAACTCAACTCAATGTATACATAGGCTTTTACGATAATTTAGGAGCTGCTGCGGTTACCTCCCTCACCCTCCCACTCTTGAATGTGGAAGAATCTCCTTCATGATAGAAAAGTTTTGACCACCGACCGCAAAACGGGCAAAATCACAGTAAAATTGTGGTGAGATTTTTTTTTCTGCGTTTTGCGTTTTCCTGCGGGAGTCAAAGTAGGCAGTGTGTACATGAAGCCTAAATAATATACATTTAGGTTATTTTCTTCAAAGAAATGTAGTATACATTTTGGCCTAAATTTATGAAGAAATATTATTTATTTGCAAACTTTTATAACAGAAACAAACAAAAACATATTTGTTTTTCCAAAATTTTCAGACTGTTTTGTTTATTTAGCATCAAATAAAAAACCCAGCAGTGGCTAAATACCACTGAAAGAAAGCTTCTTTTGGCCTGGGCAGGAAGGGGATGAAAGTGCTCAGTAAGCAAGTGGTTATAACAGAAAAGACCCTAGTTGTCTCTTCTGTTATAAATGTTCCCCCTGCCTGCCAATGATAATGTGATTTGAGCCACGTATGCACATCACATCTAGAGCCCACAGCAATGTGACTCCCGTGTGCATGCATGGGAGTGATGTCACCTCAGCCTGGCCATTCAAGTGGTCAAAGGTTTAGAACCTGGAAGGAAGACTGGGAGAAGAGGGATGTGCCGAGGGCCAAGGGGAGCCGTGACTGCACAGCTCTGAAAGGCTCAGTTTGCAGGTAAGTCTGTCATAATGTGTTAATATGCAGTGCATACTAGCGCATTATGACGTAAACCTGCAGGTGGCCAGTGTTTTTATTTTTGAAAATGACTTTACTATCGCTTTAGGCCTGGTTCACGTGTATGCAGGTTGGCGGCCCACATTTTCACAGGCACAGCAGCCCATTAATTTAAATAGGCTGTTGCCGTGCCTGCGTTTCCAGCAGAAAAAAGGTGCATGCAGCATTTTAAAAATGCAGTGACCTTAAAATTGCATCATGCTTTTGCACCATGCGACTTCCCTGAAGTTTCCACACCGCAAACACGCAGTTGCAGGCGCAGAAACCTCAGGAAAATTGCATGGTGCAAAAACATGATGCGATTTCAAGGCCACTGCATTTTTAAAATGCTGCATGCACTTTTTTTTTGCAGTAAACACAGGCAATGGGCGGGGTCAAAGAATCAGTGGAACTCACGGCCCTGCCCGCTCCTTGGCCACTGGGAAAGCGCTGCTACCTGTAGCCTGGGTGGACTGTGTGCCATGGGGCAGGGTCAGAGCATCAGCGGAGCTCACGGCCCCTCCCTGGCTGCTGGGAAAGCGCCACTGCTTGTTCCCTGTGTGTACAGTGTACCTGCCGTTCTGCAGCACCGATGGGGCTCTAAGGGCAGCTGCTTTGGGCCCTAAAACAATGACAGGCCATGGGCAGCTGCCCCTTTTGCCCCGCGTTAAAGATGGCCCTGGACTTTGGAGTAGGAAAACTAAGATATACCAGATTCCTGAAGATACCAAACATCACTTAAGCAATCTTACTTTACAATGTTAACAACCAGAAATCTATAAAAGTGCTTTCTGCTTTCCACCTGTGCTCTCCACCTCTTCAGTTTTCTTCTGTAGTTGGTCATTTTTCACTCACACATTATTTAATGTCAAATGCTGAATATTATATTGGCGGTTTAAAAATACAAATTCTAAAACATAAATGCTTTGAAAATATGTACTCATTTGCTCAAATTAAGTAAAAGTTACTGTTATGGGTCCTATAATTATTAAATTGTGCACTCAAGTTAAAGTGCAAGTAGACCCTTTTTTTGATCTTGTACCTACAGGTAAGCCTATACTGTCCCTTCTGAGGTCCGTGCTGCGGATTGGCGTCATTGCGGCACTGCCAATCAGGACGGCCAGAGGACCCGAACCTGAAAGGAAGACTGGGTGAAGATGGAAACACCTTCAGTTGTGACAGTGCGCCAATGGAGGGCTTTGTTCTAAGGTAAGTATTTCATAATGTGATGCATACTAGTACATTATGCCATTTTCTTACAGGGCTAAAAAAAAAAAAAAAAAGTTATTACCGCTTTAAGTGTGCCATCTTCTTGTCTTTTATCTTAGCTTATAAATAACAAATCTGTAGACATAATAAAGGCTCTCCTGTTTTCAAAGAGTCTTCCTGTTTTTAAAGACATGTCAGTGTTATTTAGTTGTCTAAACTGTTTGTAGATCCACCTCAAAACATTACATATTTGTTGTTGTTACTGACCAGGCAATGTACATAGTAACTGTTTCACGTAAGCAACTGAAAATCTACAAAGCATATACCAGGCAGCCAACTAATTACTAAGGACCGGGTAACACATCAAGAATGAACTATATATATAGATATTTATTTATATCTATATATATACTATAGAAATATATCTATAGATATATATACACTGGATATAGATATAGATCTATATCTATATAGATAAAGATCTATATCTATATCTACAGTATATATATATATATATATATATATATATATATATATATATATATATATATATATATATATATATATATTATAACTGTTGTCCTGGCTGGAGTAGAATGAAAGTAAATGTTTCATATTTCCTAGATATGGATCTGCAATTTACAGAGGTTGAACATTCATTTGAAGCTTGTGAACAGTTATTAATACAGATGATAGTGCATATTAAATACACATGCCAATAAAAAAACAGTAGAAGATGAAATATGTACCTTAGTCTTTGATGTACTTATTATAACCATACTGCAATCCCTTTATAAAATGCATAGCTGGTTATAGTAAAGCACTGTTTATCAAGTCAATATGCATGACATAAATGTTTGCTTTATTTATGATTTTATGAATTTATGATTTTTAACACTTTCCTCATCTTACTCTGTAAATTACTGCAACTGGAATGTAATTGACCAGCCCAAATTTGCAAACTCTGTTATTTCCACCCTATATTGCTTCTCCTCTAACCCTCTTGATTGCAAAATACATTTCCTTAAGTTAAATTTTCCATTCCCTTGACACATTTACTCCCCTAAAAACTCAAACTGTCTCTTTTTCTTATTCGGCTCCCTGGTACAATGATCAGCTGTGGACAATGTAGGCTGTTTTCTAGAAATGTGCGCTTAGGTGACGCCTTTCTGGCCTTACTGGTCATTATTAGGGATGGGCCGAATGGACCCCTGTTCGGTTTGCACCAGAACTTTTTCGAACACCGTGAAAGTTCAGACCCAAATGACGAACCCCATTAAAGTCAATGGGACCCGAAACGTCAAAAATCAAAAGTGCCCATTTTTAAGGCTTATATGCAAGTAATTGGGTATACAATGGTTATAGGGGTCCGGGTCCTACCCTGGGGGACATGTATCAATCTAAAAAAAGTTTGTGAAAAACTTCATTTTTAAATGATCAGTGATTTTTTGAATTTTAAAGTGAAAGCATAAAAATTAGAAATTCCCTACAATATAGTGCCTGCGGGGTCCCCTTAGTCTACCTGTAAAGTGGCAGATCTGTACCATGTCTTTAATCTGCTGCAGCAATAATTTCATTTATAAATCCAAAAAAAATCACAAATTCCCTGCAAGCTGCCTTTATTTTGCTCAGCAACAGCTGGAGGGCCAGTGTGTATGATGAGGCCACAATGTAGTGCACTCAGAACAAGATTAGAGATTTTTTTGGATACATTCTGGTCTCACTTTGACTTTGGATAGAAGTAACAGGTGCGTAAAAATTGGTCTTTGGGTGTTGGTGGCGCCTTCCCACCATAACCCTATAGAGGTAATCTTGGTGAAAGCAAGAATTGGCCTTGCTGTAAAAAATTGCAATGATATGCACCTGTCAGACAGCTGCAGAAAAATTGATCTTTGGGTGTCGGTGGCACCTTCCCACCGTAACCCTATAGAGGTACTCTTGATGAAAGCAAGAATTGGCCTAACTGTAAAAAATTGCAATGATATGCACCTGTCAAACAGGTGCTGAAAAATTGGTCTTTGGGTGTTAATTGTGCCCATGAAACCAGACAAAATGATTGAACACCCTCAAAGCTAGGCAGCCTCGAAGTCCTGCAGAGATTCCACATCCCAAAAAGACTTAATAAGTGACATCGGCATCAGGGACTTCATAGCTGGTAATCCAGGACTGATTAATTTTTGGCCCCGAGACGGCCCTCTGCTGCATGTATAGTCGCTGCAGCATTCCCAAAGTTGAGTTCCACCTGGTGGGCAAGTCACAAATCAGGCGGTTTACAGGCAGGTGGAATTCCCACTGAATTTCAGTCAACCGAGCACTGGCTGTGTATGACCGCCTGAAATGGCTACAGACTCTTCTGGCCTGCTTTAGTACATCTTGCAACCCTGGGTATGTACTTAGAAAACACTGCACCACTAAATTGAGGACATGTGCCAGGCATGGCACATGTGTCAACTTTCCCTGTCTAAGGGCAGACAGGAGGTTTGATCCATTATCGGACACCACCATTATTGGCTCCAGCTGGCATGGTGTGAACCACCTCTGGGTCTGTCCCTGCAGAGCTGCAAAAAACTCTGTGTTGTTCCTGTCCCCAAAACACACCAGCTGTAGCACTGCATGGCACCTTTTAGCCTGACTCTGGGAATAGCCCTTTGAACGCTTAGGGGGTACCTGATGTTCATAGGACAATTCTGCAGAGGAGGGCATGAAGGTGGCGAACGAGGAGGAGGAGGGGGTAGAGCTCACAGGTCTGGCATCATCACCACCAGCTGTATGGAGACGTGGGGGCACAATAAGCTGCAGCACCAAGCCCTGTCCTGCATCCTTTAGAGTTGCAAGCAACGTTACCCAGTGTGCTGTGAACTAAATACATTGTTCCTGCCTATGCTTGCTGGGCCACGTATCAGCAGTAAGTGTATTTTATGGCTGACTGCCTTGCCCAACGATCCCAGAACATTCCCTTCCACGTGATGGTAGAGAGATGGAAGGGCCTTAGGTGAAAAGTAGTAGCGACTGGGAACCTGCCATTGGGGTACAGCACATTGTGCAAATTCACGAAAGGGGGCAAAATCCACCAGACTGAAAGGCAGAAGTTGGAGAGCCAACAGCTTTGACAAGCTTGCATTCAGATGCTGGGCATGTGGGTGGCAGGAACTGTATTTTTTTTCCACTGCAGCAGATGGGGCAGAGAGATTTGCCGGCTACAGTCTACAGCTGGTGGTGTGCTGCTGGCATATGTGCTGCTAGGACATGGGACACCCTGTGCTATACCATCATCCCTGTCAGTGGAGGCTGCTGAGAGGTAATGACTTGGTATCGCAGGTGCAGACTGAAGTGGGTAAGGAGGAGGGACAGCTTTGTGCTCCTTTTGTGTGGCTTTTAGGTGCTCTTGCCAACGGGCCGAGTGGTTGGATGTTAAATGGCTTGTTAAGCATGTGGTACCCAAATGGTTGGTGTTTTTGCCACATTTGATGTGCCTGAGACACAGTTTGTAGATAGCAACAGTGCGATCTGCTGCAGATGTGCTGAAAAAGACCCAGACAGCTGAGCTTTGGGGATTGGACCAGGAGATAACAGCTGTAGAATGTGATAGAATAAGGTGGCTGCTCTCTACTCTTTCTTGATTTTGGCCTCCTTGGGGTTGTGCCGCCTCACCTTCAGGTTCCTCCCCTGCTCTATCTGGCACCCAATTCGCATTAGTGACCTCATCATCATTATCATCATCATCTCCATCTCCTCCATCTTCATCATTACCACTGGAGACAACTTGGCAATAAGCTGCGGCTTGGGGAACATGAATGCCAATTTGTCTACCAGTGTTCCTCCCTCTCTCTAGGCTCATGTTCCTTTCACTCCTCAACCTCAGAACCAACATCTGAATCCAGTAATGGCTGGGCATCATCAAGGGGCAAGTGGCTGATGCTGTGGTCAAATAACTCAGCTGACTCCTCAATGGCTGATGTTGGGGCTATGGCAGGAATAGATGGGGACAAGGAGGCAGGTTTATCCACTCTGGCAACTGCAGGGGACTGCACACTTGTCTCTGCTTGCATGACAGGGGATGAGGAGGATGAGGAAGGTTTAGTAAGCCAGTCCACCACATCCTCTGCATGCTGTGGCTGGATAGCACGGGTAAACTCACTAAAGGAGAAAATGATGTCCTGCCTGAGGATTGTTGCTGCACCCCTTAAAGTGCCCCCCTTACAAGGGAACATTTGCCTCTCCTTGTTGTGCTCCCAGACATTATTAGGAGGGAGGGGGCGGTGCTTACAAGCAAATGTAAAGAAGAAGTTGAAGTCTGTACGTAGATGCACTTTAATCAATGTAAAGAAGTGTTTGGTACACTTTAATTTGAGTACTCACACTACACAGACGCACTCCACAGATACACTATAATATACTGCAATATAATGCGCCAAACGTACAGTGACGCACAGAACTATATGGCGTTAAACTGGCAGTAACACACACAAAACTATATGGTGTTAAAATGGCAGTAACACACACAGAACTATATGACGTTAAACTGGCAGTAACGCACACAGAAGTAAATGGCATTAAAACTGGCAGTAATGCACACCAAACTATATGACATTAAACTGGCAGTAATGCACACAAAACGACATGACGTTAAACTGGCAGTAACGCACACGGAAGTAAATGGTGTTAAACTGGCAGTAATGCACACAAAACGATATGGCGTTAAACTGGCAGTAACGCACACAGAACTATATGGCGTTAAACTAGCAGTAACGCACGCAAATCTATATGGTGTTAAAGTGGCAGTAACGCACACATAAGTAAATGGCTTTAAACTGGTAGTAATGCACAAAACTATATGGCGTTAAACTGGCAGTAAAGCACACAAAACGATATGGTGTTAAACTGGCAGCAACGGACACAAAACGATATGGTGTTAAACTGGCAGCAACGCGCACAAAAGTAAATGGTGTTAAACTGGCAGTAACGAACGCAAAACTATTTGGCTTTAAACTGGCAGTAACGCACGCAAAACTATATGGCGTTAAACTGGCAGTAACGCACACAGAACTATATGGCGGTAAACTGGCAGTAACACACACAGAAGTAAATGGCATTAAACTGGCACTAACGCACACAGAACTATGTGGCGTTAAACTGGCAGTAACACACGCAAAACTATATGGCGTTAAACTGCCAATAACGCACGCAAAACTATATGGCGTTAAACTGGCAGTAACACGTACAGAACTATATGGCGTTAAACTGGCAGTAACGCACACAGAAGTAAATGGTGTTAAACTGGCAGTAACACACACAGAACTATATGGCGTTAAACTGGCAGTAACGCACGCAAAACTATATGGCGTTAAACTGGCAGTAACGCACGCAAAACTGTATAGCATTAAACTGGCAGTAACGCACACGAAACGATATGGCGTTAAACTGGCAGTAACGCACACAGAACTATATGGCGTTAAACTGGCAGTAACGCACACAGAACTATATGGTGTTAAACTGGCAGTAATGCACGCAAAACTATATGGCATTAAACTGGCAGTAATGCACACAGAACTATTTGCCGTTAAACTGGCAGTAACGCACGCAGAACTATATGGCGTTAACCTGGCAGTAATGCACACAGAACTATATGGCGTTAAACTGGCAGTAACGCACACAGAACTATATGGCGTTAAACTGGCAGTAACACACGCAAAACTATATGGCGTTAAACTGGCAGTAACGCACACAAAACTATATGGCGTTAAACTGGCAGTAACGTGTACAGAACTATATGGCGTTAAACTGGCAGTAACGCACACATAAGTAAATGGCGTTAAACTGGCAGTAACGCACACAGAACTATATGGCATTAAACTGGCAGTAACGCACGCAAAACTATATGGCGTTAAACTGACAGTAACGCACGCAAAACTATATGGCGTTAAACTGGCAGTAACGCACACAAATCGATATGGCGTTAAACTGACAGTAACGCACACAGAACTATATGGCGTTAAACTGGCAGTAACGCACACAGAAGTAAATGGCGTTAAACTGGCAGTAACGCACACAGAAGTAAATGGCGTTAAACTGGCAGTAACACACACAAAACCATATGACGTTAAACTGGCAGTAACGCACATAGAAGTAAATGGTGTTAAACTGGCAGTAACGCACACAGAAGTAAATGGCGTTAAACTGACAGTAACACACACAGAAGTAAATGGCGTTAAACTAGCAGTAACACACAAAACTATATGTTGGTAAACTGGCAGTAACACAATCAAATAGACGGTGTTCAAACATCACTACACTGATGCTATCTGAACTGTCCTTACTCTGGCTGTACACTAATGTAAAGATTACTGACACGGTCTCACAACACTACACTGAAACTATCTGAGCTGTCCCTACTCTACACTAATGTATGTATGAATGACACGGTCTCACTACACTACACTGAAACTATCTGAGCTGTCCCTACTCTACACTAATGTATGTATGAATGACACGGTCTCACTACACTACAATGAAACTATTTGAGCTGTCCCTACTCTAGCTGCACACTATGCAAAGCTGAATGATGGTCCTCCTCACTACACTCACATTATCCCTAGATTGACACTAACCTAATATTCTATTCTGATAATTGAAGCAAAATAGCACAGTATAGCACACTAACTAACTAATAGCACTGAACAGAGCCCTGTTCTATCTCTCTTCACGCCGAAATCACACTGAAAAATGGCTGCCATTGAAAGAATACTTTTATACAGTGGGGCGGGAATGAGCCATGGTTGGATAAAGTCATGATGATAGTGTCCAGTCATAACTCTGACAGTGATCTGTGCCCTGATTGACTGAAGCTTTCACTGCTTCAGCCAATCAGGGCTTGCAATGCACTGTACAGCGCTGCAATGCATTGTGGTCGGTTCAGGGGGCCGAACAAACGGTCGAACAACAAAAGTTCGGCATGAACTTAGGCTATGGCCGAACCGTTTGCCTATCCCTAGTCATTAATAGGCTTGAAAGGATTATTCGTGTAAATATAGTGGAAATAGTAAATATGAGTCTGATAGACCCACATACTTCTCCCATACCATTGGAAAAAATATTAGCAACCCCAGACAGCTTTTCAGCATCATCAATAGATTGGTAAAATCTCACTGTTCTTCCGCATTACCAGCCACAACATAGCCCTGTAATACTTTTTTGTAAATTCAAAGACTGACGTCATCCAGAATCAAATTTTTCCACAACACATTTCTCCCACATCTATTCCTGGTTCACCCAACTTTACTGGTTCTTCTTTCTATCTACTACACTTTTTTATCCTTCATCTCTCATTAAATTGGTCTCCAATATGAAATTGTTCATTTTTCATTTTTCTTGTTTTCTTTCCCACCCAAAAACAACTTAAATCTTGCGTTGATTCTCCCCCTTTTTTTTTTTTTTTTTACCAGCAATCCTTCCCACTGTGCTACTGTATACTTACAGTGGGGAGATTTCAACACTGTCAGAATACACAGATCAGCACTGCAGCCTATTGCCTGTAGCGATCGACTTTTGTTAAACCGGAGTAACTGATTTGAAATTCAGCCAGTCCCTGCTGAACCAGCCAAATTTCGATCCATGTTAGGTCAGTTTCACTGTCAATATGAAACATACTGTAAATCTTCGAGCACAGTGGTTGTACCAATGATCCTCAAAGATGCTGCTATCACTCCGGTGGCACTGGACAACTTAATCCTATATCTAACTTACCCTTCCTTGCAAAGAGTCTGGCACATACTGTAATATCTCAATTACATAACCACTTGACTGTAAATCACCTATTTGAACCCATCCAGTCTGGTTTTTGACCAGCCACTTGTAGCGGTGTAGTTGTCACAAGTAACAAACATCCACCATATCACCCTGCTGCAAGACTCCCATATATCATTTGCAGAGACAATAAAAAGTGATTTGCTGTGTTTTGTTTTTGTTTAGTACAACTTGGTTGGGGAAAGGGGGTATATGGGATGCCCATGGAATAGTTCACTTTGCCATCATATTTGTAGATTCTTATAGATTAACACATAGTTTGAGCCTGAAGGAATGATGTACATATTTAACAGCTACAGTCCTTTCCCTGCATCATCATGCAGACTATTGCGTAATTGCGTAACTCCTGCAGACTATTGCTTCCAGAACTTCCTCACCCATGACCGTGTAAGGATGAGGACATCACTTTTGACCGTGTAAGGGTGATGTTCCCAGAAATCCTTTCCTCATCCTGCACAAACTTATACTGTAGTTATTAGTGTAATGTCACATCTTCTTCTTTAACCACTTGCTTACAGGGCACTTAAACCCCCCTCCTATCCAGACCAATTTTCAGCTTTCAGCGCTGACGCACTTTGAATGACAATTGCTCGGTCATACAACACTGTACCCAAATGAAATTTTTATCATTTTTTCACCACAAATAGAGCTTTCTTTTGGTGGTATTTGATCACCTCTGCGGTTTTTACTTTTTGTTAAAAAAATTTAAAAAACTGAATTTTTTAAAAAAAAAATGTTTTTTTTTTTATATTTTGTTATAAAAAATTTAAAACGGGTCATTTTTCTCCTTCATTGATGTACGCTGATGAGGCGGTAGTGATGGGAACTGATAGGCGGCAGTGATGGGCACTGATGGGTGGCAGTGATGGGCAGCACTGGCAGGTGGCACTGATTGGCACTACAGGTGGGCATTGATAGGTGGCACTTGTGGGCACTGTTAGGTGGCACTGTGGGCACTGTTAGGTGGCACTGTTGGCACTGTTAGGTAGCACTGTGGGCACTGTTAGGTGGCACTTATAGGTGGCACTGATGAGGCAGATGTGCCTCTTCCACTTGGGGACCGATGTCGCGCAGGGAGCGTGCACAGGGGAGGCCGTCATATGACGGCCTCCCAGGAATGCAGGTCCGCGCTGTTGCCGTCATCCGGCCATAGCGCGGATAGCAGGTGGTTAAGCAAAAAGGACCCACTCTGAATAGTTCCTCATGCAGGCTCTGGTTGCTCCCTGCTACTAGGCCAGAGGCCTGCAGTACCTCTCCCCGGAGGCCTAGTAGCTTAAAAGCACGTACTGAGTGGTGGACTACTGTTCCCAGCTAGCCCTGCTTGCAAATCCTGTGCCCTCAGGCCACATCGATTTGACACAACTCCCCACAGTCTCTCCTCTGATCCAGGACTCCTCATCATTGACCGTGTAATGATAAGGACTTCACTAATGACCATGTAGAAGTGAAGTTCCCTCACAGACTTCCTGGCACATCCAGCCCTCCACTGTGGTACACTCACCAACCTTTCTCTGCCCTGAGTTCTTGATGGAGAACTTAGCTGGACCATACGTTCTGACAGCTTCACCTGCCCCTCTGCTCCAGGAGTTCCTCATCAATGACCGTGTAATGATGAGGACATCACCAATGACTGTGTAAAGGCGAAGTTCCCTCACAGTTCTCCCTGGGCCTCCTCCTGCGATTGGCGCACCCCCCAGATGGGGGTGCCCTCCTGCTGCTGTCTAGTACTCCATTCTCCACTTCACCCGGCCGACAACTCCCCCCAGTGGCATGTTACCTCAGCTTATATAGGAGGCCCAGCCCCTGCCAATACCAGTTGGGTATTGGTCAGGGCTCCCACATGAGCTGCCTGCCACGCCAGCTCTAGGCTCTGCCCCTCTTCCAGAACATTCTCCCTGGAAGCAGGGGAGGCGCCTCTCTAACCACTAACCACTACTCTAACCACTTCCAGCCCCCAGATCAAAACAGACAGGCCCAGCTTGCAGCATAGGCCTGCCTAAATTTACTTGTGCTGGCAGTCTCACTAGTAAATTCCCATACTAGCACCTACCTATTGGTAGAGGGTGCTACACACTAATGACCTTCTGTTTTTGTCTCTCTATCTGTTTATTTTCTTCTTAAAGTTAGTTCTGCCTTTGACACTGTAGATCATGATCTCTTGCCTTGAAACCATATCTGGAGTTTCAGAAATTTCTCTGAAAAGGATCAGGTCTTATCCTACTGATCGCTACCACTTTGCCTCTTGCAGTGACATAGAATGGATTGTCAGTGCCTGGGGCAAGGGAACTAATTTGCGCCCCCTAACCCATGGACTTTTAGCACTCCTTGCAATTTTTGAGAGAGAGTATGAGCATTAAAGAGAGAGAGCGACAGAGAGAGCATGAGAAAAATTGTGAGAGAGTATGAGAGAGAGAGCAAGAGAGAATGAGCGAGCGAGAGTGCTAGGGAGCAAGAGAGAGGAAGAATGAAAAAGAGAGAGAGGAAGAATGAGAGCGGGTGAGAGAGGGAGTATGAGAGAGGGAGTGCGAGAGAGAGTGAAAGAGAGGGAGCGCGAGAGAGGAAGAGCAAGAGGAAGAGAGAGCGAGAGAAGGAGCATGAGAGAGGGAGCGAGAGAGAGGAAGAGAGAGCAAGAGAGAGAGTGAGAGAGGGAGCATGGGCAAGAGAGAGCAAGAGAGAGTGAGGGACTGTGATTGGTGAGAGAGTGAATGCAAGAGAAAACAAGAAATAGTGAGTGGGAGCGCAAGATAGGGAGAGTGAGAGAAGGAGCGTGAGGGGGGGGAGAGCGAGAGAGGAAGCGAGAGTGAGGGAGCGAGAGAGAGAGCATGGGAATAAGAGAGAGTGAGAGAGGGAGAGCAAGAGAGAGGGAGCATGAGAGAGGGAATGTGAGAGAGAGCGAGATAGAGAGCAAGAGAGTGTGAGAGCAAGCAAGAGCATGAGAGAGGGAGTGTGAGAAAGGGAGCGAGAGAGAGAGCGCTAGCGAGAACGTGAGAGAGAAAGCAAGCAAGGGAACGTGAGAGAGGGAGCAAGAGTGTGCTAGAGAGAGAGAACAAAAAGGCAAGAGAGTGCGAGAGAGAGCAAAAGAGCAAGAGAGAGCGAGCAAGAGAGAGAGCGAGAGCATAAGAGAGTGAGAGAGAGAGGAAGCATGGGGGAGAGAGCGAGGGAGAGAGTAAGAACAAGAGCAAACAAGAAAGAGAGAGAGAGGGGAAGCACGAGAGAGGGAGCGTTAGAGAGGGAGAATGTGAGAGAGAGGGAGAGCGAAAGTGAGGGAGTGAGAGAGAGAGCATGGAAATGAGAGAGAGGGAGAGGGAAAGAGGGAACGTGAGAGAGAGAGAGAGTGAGAGAGAGAGCAAAAGAGCAAGCAAGAGCATGAGAGTGGGAACGTGAGAAAGGGAGCGAGAGGGATAGAACGAGCGATAGTGTGAGAGATAAAGTAAGAGAGAGAATGTGAGAGAGGGAGCATGAGAGGGGGAGCGGGAGTGTGTGAGAGAGAGAGCGGGAGAGAGGAAGAGAGAGCAAGTTAGAGAGAGCGAGAGAGAGCGCAAAAGAACAAGAGAGAGGGAGAGAGGGAGCGAGAGTGCAAGAGAGCGAGAGAGAGAGGAAGCATGGGAGAGAGTGCACAAGAGAGTGAGAGAGGGAACGTGTGAGAGGGAGCGAAAGAGAGGAAGAGAGAGAGGAAGAGATAGTAAGAGAGGGAGCATGAGAGAGGGAGCGAGAGAGAGTGAGAGAGGGAGCATGTGAGAGGGAGCATGTAAGTGAGAAAGTAAGAGAAAGTGACAGGAAGAGGGAGCAAGAGATAGAGAGAGAGAGGAAGAGAGAGCAAGAGAGGGAGCCAGAGAGAGCACGAGAGGAAGAGAGTGAGAGGGAGAGAGGGAGAGAGGGAGAGCGAGAGAGAGTGCAAGAGCAAACAAGAAAGAGAGAGCAAGAGAGAAGTGTGAGAGAGGGAGCATATGAGAGAGAGAGAAAGTAAGAGAGGGAGCAAGAGCAAGGGAGCAAGAGAGACATCATGGGAATGAGAGAGAGGGAGAGCGAGTGAGAATGTGAGAGAGGGAGCGAGTTCATGCAAGAGGGAGTGAGAGAGAGAAAGCGAGAGCAAGAAAGAGCGAGTGAGAGAGCAAAAGAGCAAGAGAGAGCAAGCAAGAGTGAGAGAGAGAGTGTAAAAGAGAGAGAGAGTGTGTGAGAGAAAGAGGGCTAGAGGGGGAGCGTGAGAGAGAGAGAGAGTACGAGAGGGAGCATGAGAGAGTGCAAGAGAGGGAGCCTGAGAGGGAGCAAGAGCGCGCGAGTATCATCACATATCATGTGTATCATCATATGTCACGTGACTTTCTCAAGGGTCTCACGTGACATGTGATGATACACGTGGGGAGAAGGAGTCAGTGACGTCTTCGCATAGTGTTCAGCAAACACAGCGATAGCTGTATGAGCGGTGAAGCTGTCTGACCATTATAACAAAAGCGATTCAGCTACTGCAAATGTGTGCGTGGATTACATTGTTTGCCCAGTCTAGTAGCATTTAAAAACACTGTGAAATTATGGTTTTTCTTTTATCTTTATGTGAATCATCACTTTGCAAATGTAATTCATCATGCAACTGTGATCTGTGAGAATTGAAATACAAGCAAGTTCATCAAAGGCAATTGATTGGACATTTAGACCACAGCTGGATTAACACAAACAGACATTATTTATTGCTTTTTTTCTTTTTTCATTTATATATATCTTGGGATATGTGTTCCCTTATATGTTTTTTGATGCATATATTTGCATTTATTCACTTTATTGATTGATATATTTATTTGCACCTATCCACTTCACTGATTGTGATATCAGGGTATATGTTTTTTGATGCATTTTTTTTTTTGCATTTATTCACTTTATTGATTGATTATTTATTTGCACTTATTCACTTTACTGATTATGATATCATAGTATTTGTGTGGTTTAGGATTTCATATATAAGCCCCACTCCAACAGATGGGGATAGTTTGATAAGCACACCAACATATTTTATATTGATTTGTAGCAACAGGTGTCACAGCACTAATTGGTTGGTTGCAGCTTACACATTTCTTTTTGGTGTTTTGTTATTTTATAGAGAATCCACATCAGTGCTTTAGTTTTCTTTTTTCACATGACAAATATCATATCTATGTTGATGATACTATATTTCCAAAAGTATTGGAACGCCTGCCTTTACACGCACATGAACTTTAATGGCATCCCAGTCTTAGTCCGTAGGGTTCAATATTTAGTCGGCCCACCCTTTGCAGCTATAACAGCTTCAACACTTCTGGAAAGGCTTTCCACAAGGTTTAGGAGTGTGTGTATGGGAATGTTGGACCATTTTTCCAGAAGCGCATTTGTGAGATCAGGCACTGATGTTGGATGAGAAGGCCTGGCAGCCTCCACTCTAATCCATCTCAAAGGTGTTCTATTGGGTTCAGGTCAGGACTCTGTGCAGGCCAATCAAGTTCCTCCACCCCAAACTAGCTCATACATGTCTTTATGGACCTTGCTTTGTGCACTGATGCAAAGACATGTTGGAACAGGAAAGGGGTATCCCCAAACTGTTCCCACAAAGTTGGGAGCATAAAATTGTCCAAAATGTCTTGGTATGCTGATGCCTTAAGGGTTCCCTTCACTGGAACTATGGGGCCAAGCCCAACACCTGAAAAACAACCCCACACCATAATCCCCCCTCCACCAAATGGTTTGGACCAGTGCACACAGCAAGGTCCATAGAGATATGGATGAGGTTTTGGTTTATTTGGGGGGGGGGGAGTCCCACACCTTTTTTTTTTTTATTTTGGTGTGGGGTTCCACTTAAAACCCATACCAGATCCGAAAAGCCAGGTATAGTTTGGGAGGAGCCCCATACTGTTTTTTCTCAATTTTTATTGCAGATAATTGTTTTGTTTACATTCAGCTGTCAGCAGAGAATCCTGCTGACAGCTGTTGAGTCATCTGTTGTTAAGGACGCAGTGGCCGGCTTGCCGGTCTGCTTCTCAACAACTAGCTATATATGGTTGTTACGGATGCCAGGCAGCCGCCTGATAAGACATAAAAAGAAAAAATGCTGGAAACCGGTACTTAGCAGTGGTTCGTAGCGTTTAGGAGCTTCTAAGAGCTGTCAACTTTCTTTCTGCTGGTAAATCGCTCCCAAAAACGCAAAAAAAAGCATTTTTTTTGCTCCTAGAAGATGAAGCTTAAATACGCCTCTATACTAAAATAGTGTGCATGGACACATAGCATAACACTATTTGCTTCTAGAAGCAGAAAAAAACCTCTCAAAAGCTGCTGCTAGGAGTGTTTTGTTAAGCTAGTGTGCATGGAGCCTTAAGCCTGGTACACACTGAGCTGCTGTAAAAAAAAGGTATGATCATGTATACGTGGCATTAGGATTTGTTGCTATTCTGCAAATTTTATCCATGTCTACATAGGAATTCTATCTCTGTGTTACACATTTGCTGACATATGGAAAAAAAGAGAAACCACACAACCCTCTCATTAAAATGAAATATGCAAGTGGAGTTAGGTTATTAGTCCAGTTAGAGAAGCTCACCAATAAATGTATGATAATAGAAATTTCACTTACATTTTATGCTGTAATATACAGTACAGTAGTTCTTAATTTTGTTGGTTAAAACAAATTCTGATATCAGTGACTCAGGACCCCAAGTTAGGTCTCCCAATACATTTTTTAGATGCCTAGTGTGTTAGTGTGGATATTAGTTTGATAAGATGCTGCTGAAGTGTTTCTAAAGCCAGGAGATTTTTTTTACCTTAATTCATTTCCTGCATTAAGATAAAATAAAATGTCCCAGTGTTTGCATGCCCCCCCCCACTGAATACTTACCTGAGTCCTCACTCAATCCAGCGCTGTGCCCATCTCCAGCATCTCTCTCCTCTCTCCCTGCATTCACATGACAGAGAGGTAGCAACAGCTGCCTATGGTGGCGCTTCGATAAGAGCCTAGAGTACCGTGGGGGATGAGGCTCGGCTGCCGCTCTGTGCAATACTATTGCACAGAGCAGCTAAGTATAACATGTTTAATATTGTACAGAACAGCTAAGTATAAGATGTTTGTTATTTTAAAAATTTAAGTTTTACAACTTTATAGTCCAGAGTCTATAGAACAATGACAATTAAGTATACCAGAAATGTCAGTCTGATTATTGAGGCTGCAACATAAACAGCATGAGCCCCTCTAATTTAGAAAATGGAGCTACATCGGACCACAGCTGAAAGGGGAATGGGTATGGACTGAACATTTTACAGAATAGGGAAAGAATGGCATAGGCATAGTGGTCAGGCATAGGAATGAGTGTAGATTTACCTTGGACAATGGTCCCGAGGCTAGTAAAGGACAGTCTATCAGGGGAGATATAGAAAAGATTTATACCAGACTCTAATCAGTTGATTTGCAACGGTAGGATTCAGCATTTGCACTGAACAACCATACAAAAATGATATGTTTCTTGTTTAAAAACATACCCTAGAACAGTGTTTCTCAACCTTTATTCAGTCAAGGCACCCTTTACAATCCTGCACAGGTACCCTATTCTAAAATGTAAAAAACGAAAGTAACACCACACATGTAGAGCACCCAACATGATTTATTCTTCCAAATCAAACACACCTTTGCACATTGTTACTAACTAGCATTGCAATAGTTCTCTTGTCCCTCAGGTTCTCTCTCTCACTCAGCTAGAGTGACCCCAGTGCTGATGGAGCGGGGCAGAAGAGGACAAACAAGGATGATGTGAAGGCACCTGATGTCCTCATTATCAGCCAATTACATCATTGTTTGTAGGATGCCCTGTGGCCTTGTGTTACTAAAAGGTTTGATGCACCTGCTGGCTTGCATCCAATTTTTGGGCAATTTTCAGGCATTTTTCCAAGGCACCCCTGAAAAAACCTGAAGGCACCCCAGGGTGCCTAGGCACCGTGGTTGAAAAAGGCTGCCCTGAGCGGAGCAGACATGCATTGTTAGAGCTCCACACCGCTGAGGAGAGAAGAGAAGGACAAAGCGGAGCCTGCAGGCTCAAAAGGTATCCATTTGAACCTTTTTGCCCCAGGGAACAAACTGTGAAAGTTTGGGCAGGAAATATGGTACTGGGAGGAAACCGTGGCAGAAATAAAAATCACCTCACAAAGAGCTCACAGGCACTCACTGCAGCTGAAGCAGCTCCAGTCACCTCACAAGATACAGCATCAGGGCGCTCTCACAGACAGAAAATGTCACAGCAAGACTCTCCATTTGAGTCAGATACAGAACAAATCCTCTCACAAACTTCTCCACAAGACTCCTCAGCATCCCCAGTAATATTATTACAATTTGAAAAGATGCTTCATAAGGCTTTAAAACAAACCTCAGACCAAATAACAAAAAGCCTAACCAAAGAAATAAGAGAGCTGGGAAACCGCACCGCAGCCTTAGAAATAAAATTGGATGAAATTGAAATTACAACCCAAGAAAATATAACAGAATTGGAACAATTAAAAAAAGAGAATTTAATACTTCAAACTAAGCTCGAAGATTACGAAAATAGAGCCAGACGTTCAAACTTGCGCATAAGGGGAATACCTGAAACTGTGACAGACCAGCAATCTACTATTACTGCTCTATTACAAGAACTAAAGCCAGATATCCCTATTGAACGTTTAGAACTGGACAGAGTACACAGAGCCCTCACAGCCAAAAAGAAAGATGGACCCCCACGTGATATAATCACAAAATTTCATTATTACAGAACGAAAGAACAAATACTAATTGCTGCAAGAGAAAAAAAGGAACTTAATTTTCAAGGACACAATTATCAAATTTTTGCTGACCTATCCCAACTTACTATTACTAAAAGACGATCCATGAAACCCCAACTAATGGAACTGCAACGCCACAACATTATGTATCAATGGGGCTTCCCCTTTTCAGTCAGATTTAACTACCAAGGTACAATTTACAGAAGCAGATCAGCAGATGAACTACAACAAACCCTTTTAAAATTAAATCTGACAGAACCCATAAGCAGCAACACTCCCACACGCAGAAGAATGGCATCATCTTCACCTTCAGGCAGCACCCAGAAAATTTCAGAACAAAATGGGAATCATCATTCTCACAAAAGAGGCCGTTATGCCACATCATCCATGGACCAAGAAGATTCAATGGACTGACATCCTAATTCCTGATATCTCTTCATTTATTATACTAAGAGATGGTTCTCTATAAAAAAACTATATTTATAACTGAATGTAACTGCATTCTGATAGTCACACACTGTGTGGGATCATGTTACATTCCAGTTATATTTCTTATTACTTCTGATTCATATAGCCTTAGAATATATAAGTGAAATAAGGAAATTCTTGTTCAGTTATATATTATCAGGTAATAACAATAGATTTATTACTTTTTAGGACAAATATGTTCAATAACCCAGAAGTAATGAAAGCTTTTTCTTTCTTTTCTTAAAACAAATATATTATTACCTAACTAGTTCCTAGAATTATGTTTTTGTTTATTTTAATCTGAAGCAATACAACCTCAATTTTATGAGTTAACATATCTAAACAGTTACATATGAATAAAATATGTAATTGTTTACTCTAAATGGGTTAAAATCCCAAAATAATTCAAACTATCTTCATCAATACCAAAGTTATTAACAGTACCTTTCTAACTGAATTATTTAGCCTAGGGCAAGACTAACCATATACAACCTCCCTGGAATAAATAATTTCAACAAAAACTATATTCTGCACTCCAATTAATGAAACATCATTTTGATGTCTTTTGACATAGCACTTCTCTCCTGTAAGCGGAAGATCCGTGTACCCCCATTAGCCCTCCTCATTCTCCCAACCATATTATGTGGGAGTGTGACGAAGGCATTTATTCCCCTGAGAGAGATATTTATTCTCTTTCACGGGTAAATTGTGATTACTTGCAAAAAATAATTTATACAATGTATCATCTAATCTCATATGTTTTTTGTTTACTCTTTACTCCAGAATTCACTGGTTTCTTTTCTATCTATTCATCTCTTCAGTCCACACAGGTTGATCTGCGCAGTCAGCTCTGCATAACTAAAAGTAAGTTAAAACTATTTGATCTATTGCCATGGCACCACTGAATATACTTTCCCTGAATGTTCAGGGAATAAATGTCCCTCAAAAAAGGACCAAAGCCTTCCGTACTTTCCATAACAAGAAGGCTCACATAGTATGCCTCCAAGAAACACACTTCACCAAAGATTCTACTCCAAAATATATTTCTCCTTTTTATCAACAAATTTACACGGCTTCTGCCTGTACCAAGCAAAGGGGAACTCTAATTGCATTTCACCGATCCACACCATTCACCTTATCATCAGAAATTAAAGACCCAGAAGGTAGATACCTGATACTCATGGGTTATATAATGGATACAGCAATCACGGTGATTTCCTACTACGCTCCTAACAAACAACCTACACCATTCCTCTCACATATATTACAAGTGATTAATACACACAAAATAGGAACAGTGATAATGTGTGGGGATTCGAACCAGGTCCTCCTCCCATTTCTAGATAAATCACCTTTTACACCATCCAAAATAACCTCTAGATTACCTTTTTCTCAACTTCTTTCCAAATACAATCTGGTAGATTCGTGGAGAGAAAGTAACCCAATGAAAAAGAAATTCACTTATTTCTCGCACCCTCATCAAACCTTCACCAGAATAGATCATATTTTTCTAACAATAGGAATGATACCAGAAATTATTGCATCAGATATAATTCCGATTCCGTGGTCTGACCATAATGCAGTATACACTACTATAGCCTCAGCCATACCAAAAGCGCATGATCCAACGTGGTACTTACCGGACATAATGCTCAAACACCCACTACATCAGATGGCCATTGAACAAGCTTTAAAGGAATACATATCAATTAATAATACAACAGACATCTCCCCAATAACACTGTGGGAAGCTCATAAGCCTGTCTTGCGTGGTACAATACAAAGACAAATGGCACTATTTAAACGGGAACGCAAGAATCTAGCAAAAAGACTAGAACTCAATTTTAATGCAGCCTACATATCATTTCAAGATAATCCATCTCAGAGTACAAAATCTCATCTGGAAAAATCTAGATTGGAATACGATCTATTTCTCACTGAGTCAGCTGATAAATCCCTCAAACGCTCCAAACACAATTTCTACATGAATACAAACAAACCAGGTACATATTTGGCTCGGGCATTAAATTCAACTAACAAATCTTTCAAACCAATACGTTTGAAATTATCAAAAAATGTTTACACTTGTAATCCAGTTAAAATAGTCCATAAATTTCACTCACATCTCGCAACTTTATACAAGACAAACAATGAATTTAATCCTACAGAGGCTGAATCCTTCTTCTCAAAAATAACCTTACCTGAGTTATCTCAGAATCAAAAAAACAGTTTGGATGAGCCTATAACTATAGATGAAGTTGCTAACGCCATAAAAGACCTAAAACTTAACAAAAGACCAGGCCCAGACGGCTACTCGGCTTTATACTATAAAACATTCTCAGAAATACTCTCTCCCATTCTCACTGAAACTTTTAACAAACTTCTAGATGGACATTCTTTTCGTCAAGAAACACTAATGGCAATTGTTTGTATGATCCCAAAACCCCTTTCTGATGATACTTCCTGTGTAAATTATCGGCCTATCTCTCTGTTAAACCTCGATATTAAATTATTAGCAAAAATAATAGCAAAACGCCTCAATAGCATTATAGGAAAATTAATACATAGAGATCAAGTAGGCTTCATGCCAAATAGACAGGCAGGCGATAATATACGCAGGGCAGTGTTATTGGCACATATTGCTAAAAAACGGAAAATCCCTTTATGTTTTCTATCTCTCGATATTAAGAGGGCATTTGACACAGTATCCTGGCAATATATGCAATATTCATTACAAAAATGGGGTTTTGGACCCCACTTTTTAACATGGATCAAAGCATTATATAATAAACCCAAAGCCTATATAAAATATGCTGGATACAAATCTGAAGCCTTTAATATCGAAAGAGGTACCCGACAGGGTTGCCCATTATCTCCCTTATTATTTGCCCTTATACTCGAACCCATGGCCCAATACATCAGAACAAACCAAACTATAACTGGCATTGAAGTAGGAGGTATTACACACAAATTATGTATATTTGCAGACGATATATTACTTTTTCTATCATCACCACTTAATACCAGCTCTTGATGGATTTGCAGCCCTATCCGGCCTTATGATTAATCCTAAGAAATGCCTAGTGCTTAATATTTCACTCACAAACATGGAATTGATCCCGGCTAGGGCTGCACTCCCATTCACATGGGCAGAAAAATCAATCCCATATCTTGGAATTCATTTAACAGCATCTCATTCTGACTTATTCTCAACCAATTATCCTCCTGTATTAAGACAGATCACAAATCTAATAAAACAATGGTCGCAACTTCCTTTATCCTGGATAGGGAAGATTAATGCAATCAAAATGACTATTCTACCCAAATTGCTTTATCTATTCAGAGTCCTCCCTATTCCAATTCCTTCCTATTTTTTGAGAATAGTACAAAAAAGAGCAACTTCGTTTATATGGGGCTCTTCTAAACCACGTATACCTATACACACACTACATCTTCCCAAAAATAAAGGAGGCCTGGGATACCCTAATTTTACTAACTACTACAGAGCAGCACACTTGGCCAGTCTGTCCAAATACCATGCAAAACAGGAAATCCCATTATGGGTATTTATAGAGGCTTCAGAAAATGACCCTCTATTAATATCAAATTTATTATGGCTTGATCCTAAAGACCGCTTTAAAATTCATAATCCTATAACTAAACACTTCTTATCTCTCTGGGATAAACTAAAAACCAAATATCAGTTACAATCTCCACACAATCCTCTCCTTTCTTTTATCAGAAATCCGGCCTTTTATCCGGCATGGATCTACCCAAATTCTTTTAAAGCTTGGACAACATCAGGCATTCAGACACTAAATGACTTCATAGCATCTAAATCATTCCTTTCATTCCCATCGCTTAGAGAAAAATATGATCTACCAAACTCTGAGATATTTAGATATCTCCAAATCAAAAATTTCTATACACCATTCCTAAAGGGGGATACACCATTATCCCAATTATCCATTTTTGAATCAATCTGTACAAAAGATCCATTTGCTAAAGGTACAATTTCATCACTTTATAATCAATTATATGGAGTAGCAAATCTTAATAGACCCTCTTACATTCAGAGGTGGGAGGAGGACCTGGGACGAACTTTAGAAGACACGGACTGGTCTAACATATGGCTCACATCTAAGTCATCTTCACCCAACATCTTAGCACTGGAGACAAATTATAAAGTCCTAACTCGCTGGTACCTTGTACCCGCTAGAGTGGCAAAATATTCACCTAATACCTCAGCTCTTTGTTTTCGAGGATGCCCAGAAATAGGCACATATTTACACATATGGTGGACGTGCCCAGTAATCCAAACCTTTTGGAAGGAAGTCTTCGTGATTGCATCTAAAATATTTAAAAAAATAATACAACCAGATCCATATTTAACTTTACTTAATCTAAAACCGGAATGGTTAACACTCTCTCAATTCAAACTTATGATCCAACTAATAACGGCTGCAAAACAAACAGTGGCCAAGGCATGGAAATCTCCTACATTGGTACTAGCAGAAACAATTCACAGAATGAATAATACAATGTCCCATGCTAAGATGGTAGCCATCGATCAAAATCAAATTCCAAAATTTGAAAAACGTTGGCATCCTTGGATAAAACAACAGTTCCTGTCAAACTTCAATGACTCTGTCCTGTTGCCATGGTAACAGATTAAATGACTTACAGAGACACCCATTCTAAGACTTCAAAGAGAACTAAAAAGAATAATAAACTGACGAACGGGACAACCTTGTGGACCATACCTCTACCTTTCAACCCTTTTTCTTCTTTCTCTTTCCTTTTCTCCACCTTACGATTAAAGCTCATTATCAGAATTTATTTGACCTATATACACACTACTTGTAAACAATATGTATAGTAGGTATAAATCATTTAATTACCTACAAAAGTAAATAAGGAAATGATATATATCTTTAATTTAGGTTTACGTGAACCCAATGTTTAATATTTGAAATTTCATGATATTTACCTATATAAACCCTACTGTAAAACAATGAGCTTACTTTATAGATCCTTGTAAACTTACTTTATGTATCTTTATAACATTGTATACTCAATAAAGTTCTTTTTACAAGGAAAAAGGCTGCCCTAGAACTGTCCAGAGAAAGTAAAACAAATAGTAAGGGGTAACACAGGGCGTTATAGTTACATGTCTAATCTTTAAAATATTCCAGATCAAATTGAAATCTACAGATCAGTATTAATACTAAAATCTATTCATTTATTTTATATATTTTCTGTTTAGGCATTGGCATATTACCTAGTACTTTACAAAGTGCATAGAGCAATTCACATCAGTCACTGAAGGAAATAACCTGTTAGCATGCTTTTGAATCCCTACCATTTGAAGAGACTCTATCACTTTAAAATTTCCAAAGTCCTCTCTGCCAAATAAGGGGTCACTGCTTACCTTTCCCCCTACCTGCATTCCTTATACTTGTTTTATGCAGAGGCTCCACTGGCTTCAGCATCTGGCACAATTCCAGGTGTATTGGATAACTGGTCTCTCGCTGGGCACTATGATTCCTTCCTCCAACCCTTATGTCACAATGGGACCCAGTGGTTGGGTAGGGGTCAGTGTAAGAAACCAGAGCGAGCAGAGAGGTCCAAGCATCTGACATACCTAGAAATGTCAGATGCTGAAGATCAGCAGCAAAAGGGGTAAGTATTAATACATCACTTTGCAGAGAGGACTTTAGTTCAGAAAACAGGGCAGGTTCAGGTTATTACAAGTTCACCTAGGGTTTATCTTTTTTTTTTTTTTTTTATAGATGTTTGATGTGTTTCTTAGGGAATTTGGGTTAAGTGATTCGGTGCTTTTTTTGTTATACCAATGTGCCAAAGTCTGACATACACTATATTACCAAAAGTATTAGGATACCTGCCTTTACATGCACATTAACTTTAATGGCATTCCAGTCTTAGTCCGTAGGGTTTAATATTGAATTGTCTCACCCTTTGCAGCTATAACAGCTTCAACTCTTCTGGGAAGGCTGTCCACAAGGTTTAGGAATGTGTCTATGGAAATGTTTGACTATTCTTCCAGAAGCGCATTTGTGAAGTCGAGAAGGCCTAGCTCGCAGTCTTCATTCTAATTCGTCCCAAAGGTGTTCTATTGAGGTCTTTGATAATATAGTGTAGTTTGGTGTGTTTGTGGAAATGATTATTGTATGTGTCTACGTGCTGCCTCAATAGCATGCATTGTTTCCTTTCCTGTTTAATGGCACTCAAATTAAAGTTCATCAGGGAAAATTGCATCTATTATATCAATACATGCCTGTGTGTGTAAATATATGTCTTTAACATGGGTGATAGACTGTAATGCTCTTCAGTAACAATTGCTTATCTAATTACATTGCATTCTGTACCACGCTACAGAATCTGTTGGTTCTATATGAGTACATTAATAAATATCTTACAAAGCTTTAATGGCAAGACAAAAAAGGCTCCATTGTTGTTTAACATCTGGTCCCATCTTATTAGCCATCTTAGTTCTGTAAACTTTATGTCAGAGGAATAGTAAAAATTCCTTTTTTTGCTTTACAAGATATTCTCAGGATTTCAATGCATTTCTTTTAACAACGTATGAGACATCTTAGGAAGAATCAGAAACAACAGAAGCTTCTCATTAATACTAGACTCGATGTCAAACTACAATGATGTATGACTTAAACATCAAAATATTACTATATAATTTTCTACTATGGCTGAATATTGATTAACTTATAAGACTTAAAAATGAGTTCCTTATAAAAAAGAAAGAAAGCCGAAACACTAAATACTTATGACCAACATTTAGTCACAAGCAGAAATAATTTTTGAACTATTTTTACTGCAGCCTTCCCCCTAACAAGGAACACATACTTCTTAGGCCTCATGAACAATGGGCGTTTTTGTCCCTGACAACGGATGAGTCATCAGATGTCAGCAGGTTTCCCTGCTGACAGCTGAATGTAAAAAAAAAACATTGCCGGCAATAAAAGAAATTTGAAAAAAGGCCGGGGGGGGCCCCCCCAATCCATACCAGGCCCTTTGGGTCTGGTGTGGATTTTAAGGGGAACCCCACGCCAAAATAAAAAAAAACGTCGTGGGGCGCCCCAAATCCATATCAGACCTTTAATTCTGATATGGATTTTGAGGGTAACCCCCCCCACCAAAATTGTTTAAAAAATGGCATGGGGTACCCCCCAAAATCTATACCAGATCCTTATCCGAGCATGCAGGCTGGCAGGTCAGAAAAGGGGGGTGACCGAGTCCCCCCCCGAACCATACTAGGCCACATGCCCTCAACATGGGGGGGCTCTTCAATGTCGATGGGGACATGGGCCTCTTGCCCATAACCCTGGCTGGTGGTTGTGGGGGTCTGTGGGTGGGGCGCTTATCAGAATTTGGAAGCCCCCTTTAACAAGGGCCCCCCAATCCTGCCCCCCCGTTATGTGAATGAGTAGGGGATACATGGTACCCCTACTCATTCACCAAACAATTGTAAAAAGTAAATAAAAATACAACACAAGTTTTTGACAAGTGCTTTATTAAAAAATAAAAAATAAAAAAATGTCCCCTAGTGTTGATCGGTCCGAAAAAAGAAAGAAAAAAAACTCTGGTCTAGATGAATGCTCCTGCCATCTGACAGCTCTTAAATAACTAAGGGACGGGGCCACCCAGTGATGTCAGAGAAATAGTTGGGCCTGGAGTAAGTACAAGAGGAAGCTTGGGTGCAGATCTGACATGACTGGGTTAAAAGGGGTTTGGCAAAGGAGGCGTTTTTGGGCAGGTTAAAGTAAACAAATCAAAGGGTAGTTAGAAGATTGGTGGGTTGGCAGGAGAAGGTGAGACTTCAGGGAATGGTCAGTAGGAGGATCTTGGGAGGTCTTCAATTAGAAGAGAGCCTGCATTGGAAAAACTTCCTACCCTTCCTCTCTACTTTATGTAAGGATGTTTTGGAATCTGTTGGGATGATTACGTTTTTGTGTGCATTTGTCATAGCAGCTGGTTAGGGTACAAGGTCCTTGCATGCTTTTAATATGGTCAAAAATGTACATTGGTAGGGACCTGACTTTGGTATGGTTCCCATAATTCTCTTTCGTTTGTATCTTTAAATATTGGTGTTGTCCCCAAGTCTGTGTTTTTGCGTATAGAGGCCTATTTTTTCGGGGGGTATTTGAAGTAGAGATGCCTACAAGGACCTTGGGGCTTCATTCATATTGTACTGAATGTTTACACTGTATGTCATTTATCAATTTGTTAATAAAAGGTTGCTACGGCCATTAAACTACAAATTGTGTCATCTGCACAATTGTGTCAGGCACTGTACTTGGAGCATTTTCCCCAAATGTAAACTGATAGTGTTTTTTGTTGCATAAATCTCGGCCACCCAGAAGACACAAAGTGAAGGGATGGGCTCACAGAAGCAGGACCAACCCTTCCTGAAGAGATTGGGTGAATGGAAGGAACCAAGCTCTGAATGATCAATTAAAAGTCTGTATATCCATTATTCTTAGAAAACAAAAGAAATAGCTTCCTTTTGTACTAGTTTGTTATCAAGAATAAAGGCTATATCAACTTTTAAATGATAATTTGGCACTTGGTTTCTTCCATTCACCTTGTAGTTTAGTGCTGTCAGCCTAAAACAAGAAGTAATGTTACTGGCAGGATCTCAGGTTAAAAAAACTTTGCAACATACGCACAAAAAATATTTGCTTAAGTAAAATAAATACAGTTTTGACATGATGCCAATAATAGTGAAAAATAGATTAAAGGTTTACATTTACTTTAAATATTAGAATTGCAACACATAAATAAAAGAATACTAGCATTTGCTAAAACTGGTTAGTTTTTTGTCTATTTCACATTTTTTCAAGCCTATATGATGATAATTGTCTTTCAGACACTAAAACACAGATAAACCACTTGCAGCTTCACTAAACTGCCAGCTTTGAGCACTTTAAATTAAAGGGGCATGTCAAGTACTGTATAAATTATCTGACAGTCTTGTTCTTAATAATGTGGACTTTTCCCCTGTGACTTTTATTCACTGCCAACGATGACATGCCATTTCCTTGACTAGTAGACAAATATTTTATGTCACTGTGTAATGTCTCAACGAGAAACAAGACTCCTTCATTCAGCTGAAAGCTTCTTAGTTATTCATCTAAAAAGTAATATGTGATATTTCTTTAGTAAACTCCTATGTTAGAAAAACAACTAAGATAGAAAACACATTTATACATATCCTGGAATTTATTTACCTCAACCAGCATAGAGCTCCATATGCCTGTATGAGCACCTGTATGTTTGCACAGTGATAGGGAAGATATCACAAACAAGTGTTGGCTGCAGTAGTTACACATTCATATTATGATTTTAACAGATGTTTACATACCACATCAAAGATAGGATTAATTACTGTATTCCTAAAAGTACCAAACTTAACCCCATTTGGCTTTGACCAAGGTAAATTGTTAGGAAGAAGAAGAATTAGTTGCACACTTGAGTCCATTGGATGCTGCTGAAATTTTCTTTATTGTCATGAGCCAGACAAAGAAAAATGAATAAACAAATAAACAAATAAAGTATTAAAAACACCAGAAGAGAGACAAAACTTAAGTCAATATATAAAGAGACTGGCTGAGACATGAACCACAGAGATGGAATAATGAATGGGCATGGGTGGGGGGCATAGACTGAAACGCAATCTACACATACATATGGGAAAACACAGCAAATGTCTGCCAACATAGAACTTATATGAAGAAAAAGGACACATAAGCCCATGAACCCATAAACTAAATGGAAGAGGAAATGCTGCCAATTGTAAAAAATACAAATATGTTATAGATGTTATAAAAGTTATTATGAATGTTACACAGATGATAAACAGCAAAAATATTTCACCATGTCCATGGTGGAACCATACAACCAATGCAACCACACCTGGAAACATAAGATCTAAGCCATTACAAAAAGGAAGTACCTCCCAAATTAGGATCGCCCTTTAGAGTAAGTTATGAAAAGATACACAAAATCATATACCAGACAGGACTACAAAGCTTAAAAGTAAGGACCAAATAAATTATAATAATGTGTAATGTCCCACTCAAAGTTCATCCCAAATGGAATATGAGTTTTGAATTGAAAAATGAAAAAGAAACTCCCTTTTATAGAGAAGTTTAAACACATCACCCCCTCTCTTAGGTGTATGGATTTTTTCTATGATCTGTAGCCCAACAGCTGAAGTGTTGCCTTCATGATACTAGTTAAAGTGTTTAGCAACATTTGTTGAAAAGTTTTTTCTATGCTATAAAGATGTTTCTGGAACCTGTCTCTAAGTCATCTCGTAGTGCGACCAATGTATTGCACATTGCAAATAGTGCATCTGACAACATATATCACATAACGAGTGTTACAATTGTAGAATTATGTAAACCTATGTTCCTTGCCATTGGAGTGCGAACTCACTACACTTCCCTTTGTAATGTGTGTATAACATGAACACCCGGTCCCCCTACATCTATAGTTACCTTTAAAATTTAACCAAGTAGTTGATCTAATTTTTCTTGGTCTAAAAAAAGCTTGGTGACAAATAATTCCCCAAAGTGGGGGCACGTCTAGAGACAAAGTTAATACCATCTATCAGGAGATCTGCACAGAACCAGTCCTCATATAGAACAGGTAAATATCTGTGCACAATTGTCCTGATGTAATTAAATTCCTCACTGAAGGGCGAACTGATGGTTGGTCTCTTTTTGTTAAACTGTTTCATCTTACATCCACTATCACAATGGTTAGTTTGTTTTTAGGAAATCATTCCTATTTTTAGAATTGGCAATAGACACTGCTCTATCCATCATATACCTGGGATATCCCCTTTGCAAAAAACGGGCATAAAGAGCCTGTGCTTCTGTCTCATAAATACTTTGATCATTGTATATTCTACGAATCCTGAGAAACTGGCTGACAGGAATGCCCTTAATGGTATGCCGAGGATGGCCAGATTTGGCCATCAACAAGGCATTCCTATTGTTTTAAAATAGGAACGATCTCCTAAAACAGACTAACCATCGTGATAGTGGATGTAAGATGAAACAGTTTAACAAAAAGAGACCAACCAGCAGTACGCCCTTCAGTGAGGAATTTAATGACATCAGGACAATTGTGCACAGATATTTACCTGTTCTACATGAGGACCGCATGTGTGCAGATCTCCTGAAAGATGGTATTAACTTTGTCTCTAGACGTGCCCCCACTTTGGGAATTATTTGTCACCAAGGTTTTTTGGACCAAGCAAATTAGATCAACTACTTGGTTACATTTTAAAGGTAACTATAGATGTGGGACGACCGAGTGTTCATGTTGTACACACATTACCAAGGGAAGTGTGATGAGTTTGCACTCCAATGGCAAGGAACATAGGTTGACATCATTCTACAATTGTAACACTCATTATGTGATATATGTTGTCACATGCACTATTTGCAATGTGCAATACATTGGTCGCACTATGAGACGACTTAGAGACAGGTTCCAGAAACATCTTTGTAGCATAAAAAAAAATTTTCAACAAGTGTTGCTAAACACTTTAAACAGTATCATGAAGGCAACACTTCAGCTGTTGGGGTACAAATCATAGACAAAATCCATACACCTAAGAGAGGGGGTGATGTGTTTAAACTTCTCTGTAAAAGGGAAGTTTTTTGGATTTTTCAATTCTAAACTCGTATTCCATTTGGGATGAACTTTGAGTGGGACATTACACATTATTATGATTAATTTGTTTCAAACTTTTAAGCTTTGTAGTCCTGTCTGGTATACGGGTTTTGTGTGTCTTTTCATATCTTACTCTAAAGGGCGATCCTAATTTGGGAGGTACTTTCTTTTTTGCGATGGTTTTGATCTTACGTTTCCAGGTGTGGTTGCATTCGTTGTATGGTTCCACCATGGACATGGTGAAAAATTTTTGCTGTTTATCATCTGTGTAACATTCATAATAATTTTTATAACATCTATAACATATTTGTATTTTTTACAATTGGCAGCATTTCCTCTTCCATTTAGTTTATGGGTTCATGGGCTTATGTGTCCTTTTTCTTCATATAAGTTCTATGTTGGCAGACATTTGCTGTGTTTTCCCATATGTATGTGTAGATTGCGTTTTAGTCTATGCCCCCCACCCATGCCCATTCATTATTCCATCTCTGTGGTACATGTCTCAGCCGGTCTCTTTATATATTGACTTATGTTTTTTCTCTCTTCTGGTGTTTTTAATACTTTATTTGTTTATTTGTTTATTCATTGTTCTTTGATTATTTTGAAGTCATATTAGTATGTTTCTATTTAGTAACTATGAAATGATTTTAAATTTATATTTATTTGTCGGTGATGTTTCTCTATTGACTGCTCTCGAGCCTCAGGTGTTTCAGGTTTGATCCTAATTAGATATATGCCTTTAAGTAGCCTGTGCGGAGAGCAGTTCAAATGTTGTGAACAAGCACAATTCTTCAGTGTGGAACGCGTCAAGTGTAATCTTTGCAAGTTTGTCTGGCTCATGACAATAAAGAAAATTTCAGCAGCATCCATTGGACTCAAGTGTGTAACTAATTCTTCTTCTTCCTTATGCTACAAATGGTGGTGATCCGGGGTTAGCACCTTGAGCTGGGTGGGTCCACTTTGTTACCTGGAGGCGGTGTGTGTGCTCTAATGTAAGTTATTAGTTTTCAAAATTTCCACTTCCTAAAATATTTTAGTTTACTATGCAGTGAAGGGTTTTTTTTTTTGCTGCTCCTTATCTGATGCTGCGGACAGGATAAGAAAAAACTGTTTACAGTGTCCCCATTTTTAAGAGAGAAGTCTTCTGGTGTTCCAGAAAATGTGCTTTTCATTTCAATGAGCAACTGTATCCTAAATACAATCAGATTTGATGATCTACTGAAACTTTCTGTGAATAGTCACATGGGCAGCCAGTGGATGCTAAATCTCAGACCGTACGGTTACAATACAATTCAATACAGGAGAAATCAGAGGGCCCTGCTCATTAGAGCTTACAATTGTACTGTAACTGTACTGTCTGCTCTCACGCTGTAAAGCACTGCGCAAACTGTAGGCGCTATATAAATCCTGTAAAATAATAATAATATTGCACTTCTTTAAAAGCATGGATCAGCTGATTGTCAAGAAAAAACAAGTTATTTCAACTGTAGCATCATCAGTACCCACTGTTTGAACGTTTGTGCACAATTTAGTATCTCATTGGAACCAGATTTTAATTTACTGAAGTCTTAACAGTAAAGAATACTGGTTGATGGTTATATTACTTTATCTCTGCATATTGCTTCTTTAATACATTTAATAACCCCAAGAATGGGTGTACCTTAAACAGATTTTGAAGATGAAGAAAAACATAAAATGGTTTGTTTTTCTGCATAACACAGCTTTGAACTTTTGTGTCCTCCATCCTTTGTATCTGACACATGTCAGACCATTTGGTAAATCTATTTCTATTTTACCAATTATTCTTGGAAGCTGCCAAAGTGGCCAAATTAGGTTAGTTCATCAACCGAAAAACCCAGTTTCTGTTTTTAGGCCAGCTGGAGTTCACGGGTGATGTCACTGACCAAATATGGTCAAGCCCATATTTGGTTGATGATGTTACCCATAATTGCTGGCAGGTTTGTTTACAAACAGAACCCAGCTGAAGATCTGTCAATTGCAAGGGGTGTAGTGATGGGAAATCATGGTCACGAGGTGGTGTAACATCATGGGGCATTATGGGAGTGGTTCATAGTGACTGACGGGATCTACATCGATGACATGGTGGGACATTAATTAAACTCTTTCTAAATAAAGTACTTCTCCAAGGTGTGGCCATTATTTTTTTATTTTTTGCAATGTTTAAGAAGGCTTAGGGGATCCACCTTTTATATCACAGTCCTACAGCTAGACTAAGCATTATTAATGTCCTCTCTTGCTACTTTAGCCTACACAGAGGGACCAGGCAAGTCTGCCCCTACCCCCCTCCCTTTTGTCCCGGCAGTTGCACAACCGGCCTTGGCAATTAGACAAATGTCTGATATAGAAGGGTTCTAGCAGGGACATAGGGAAGATAAGGTGACATGTTATGCCCATGACGCTCTGTTATTCCTGGGTGACACTGATAGATCCTTGGTGAGGCTAATGGCTGAATTAATGATGTCACTATTTTGCCTAAACTTGAGAGGGATGTTGGCAATCCTATGTTAAAGGTGCCTGACTACTTCCCAATAGTGTTCATGGTTGCAGAGTCAAAGAAAATGGCCTCAGTGCCAGAATTAACAGATATATCAGTGACAGGTGTATAAAAAATAAAATTCTGCGCTCAGTGATCCGATGATTAATTTAAATAACCCAACAGCTGCACTCATAAGTATGTACACACCATAAAGAGATTAAATAAGTAAAATGTCACACTGTCATAATTATGATAATGTGATAATGATAATCAATACACAAATAAGCCAAATATTTATCAACAATAATAGTCCATTCATGTGATCCACAAAACATAATGATAGCTCCAAATCCAAAGCACCAAAAAAGTCCTTATTGTGAAAGAAAGATAGTTATGTCTTTCCAAATCAACTGCAGGTATTAAACTTTGTGCTCCCCAGGAGGTAATTAAAGTAAAGATATCCTCTTACCAGATATCATGACCTTTCAAGGCCGATATGTGCATCAGTGAGTTGTCAACCCTTACTACAGGTATATCCAGTTCAGCTTTTTCCACCTATTATAGGGAATGCCAATACTGTGTCTAACGTTCTCTCATAAGCCTCAGATCCAATTAAGCCATATGTCAGGTGTGTTTCCTCTTCTTCCTGATAGAAGATTGAAGTAAGTAAAAGTTGTCCCCATCCTTTGTGAAAAAAAAAGTTTAGAGCCTTTCTATTTCATTCAGGAGTTTCTTGTACAAACAGTTGCCTATGATGCTGGCCCGGGAGCACTCTTGTCAAAGAAAATGATTGAGGAAGAGCATCCAGTAGCATGCCCCAGCTAGAAACTAACCCCTGCAGAGAGGAACTATTCAATATTACAAAGGGAATATAAAGTTGGCACTACAGTCTTTGAGGTATTACTTTCCGGTAATTACAGACCATTCTCCAAGACAATGTATTGCTCAGAATTTAGGAAACATGGCTAGAGTCACAAAATGATGGCTCTGTAGGACTTTACATTTTATGTGGAGTGCAAGCCAGGGATCCTGCAAGGGCATGCTAATCAAATGTTATGCATCCATTGTATTTTGGAAAGGACAGGGAAGAAAGACAGGGAAAGCCACACACAGATCGAAATATTCCTCTGGTGAAATATTTTTCTGGTGAATAATAACTATAACTAATACAATATAGTTTTTAACCATATGGGGAATTGTTCAACCACAAATATATGCTGGAACAGCCAGTATTTCACTTCTGGCAATGCTTCATGTATGTCTTGTCACAATACTACATCTCTAAACCAATGTATTTTGAGACGTTTCTTTTACCGCAAAATACTCCACAAGAAGGGGTGAAATTAGGTATGGGAAGAAAGACACCCATAAAGGAAGTATATAGTTTTACTGATAGCTCCTAATAAACTGGAAAAGTAAACTCCAGTCATCACTGAAAGAGTACAAATGGCAAGTTAAAGGCTTGACTTATTTATCAAAAAGTAACATTAAAACTGTTTCCCAATAGAGACAAGGTTCAGATTTTCCTTTTTCAGCTTGTATATTCAAGGTCAGTTTTGAATCTGGTAGGATGCTATGAGAGAATAAGGATGATTTTTATTTCAGACAGTTTGATCAAACAGAAATGGCCTGTAAGAACCATCATCTGCTTTTCCCTGAATCCTTCATAAAGCTCCCTTTACTTTCCTGATTTTCATTCAAGCTAAACATAGTGATCGATCTCCATGCCATGAATATTCCCTATTCATTCCATCAGCCGGAAGGATTTAGGTCTAGTCTACTCTTCCTGCAAGAGATTCCATCCAACAGTAAACAGTCAGTGCTGGGTGTAACAGAATAATTAGTTTTATTTGCTCATCCGTAATTGTTTACCTTAGACAAGCACAAGGAGGACAAAAAAAGTTAGGGCTCAGTTAGGTCAGTGTGTAAGATTTATGACTGGTCAATGTCAATATGAATACATGACTCAAAGCATAATTTGTAAATTATATCATATACAATTATGTGTATGTTTATTTGTATGATAGCAGCCAATAAAAATTATCATATTGTTTTCCTTCAACTTGTTATTATCCAACTGGCGGATACATTTTATGGTCTGTACAATGTAGTAAATATTATCTGTATCTAAATCTGTAGAGCTGGAGAAGAATATGGGTAAATGTTATTTTCAATTCTGCTCTCTTATCCTCATCAATTCAAAGTAAAAGACTTGGTTCTCACTCTCATGGAAAATTGAAAAACCAATGGCCTTAGCAGAAAGAGTGTCAATACTCTGGTTTAGGCAAACTTACACCACATACATTTTCTATTTTCATGTACATGGCATGATGTTATATCTACTAAGTCTAATGCTATAATGGACTCAAAACACACAAACAGAACAGTTTTTTCTGCTCACACAGGTGTATCTTTTGTTTTTGTACCCTGACATATTCAGTCAATGACAAGCCTGTTCAATGTAACAATATTCACAATGACAATACTTGTACCACTGGCAACTAGAGATGAGCACAATTCATAAAATCTAATCATATAACAAATAAGAAAAGAAGAAGTTGAGAAGTTGAGATCTGCTCTCCCAGGTGGTTATTGACTATTGTTAGTGAACCACCAGTGCATGGGTCTGATTTACCTCTTACTAGTTCACTCAAGTAGAATGCACTTCTACTTACTTATTAGGTCAACTATGTCAGTTAGAAAAAAACGTTGTCCTATTATACCCTAAATCACAAAAAAATATGGATAACTAGTCAGCAAATAAGGACAACAAAGCGTCAGGATACTACCCTTATGAGCAATTAAGGAGTAGTCACATTTAACTGCATTAGTTCTGTAATTTTGAAGATGTTGTAACACTCATCCAAGCAGTTTACTCAGTTCTAACGAATGTCAGGCACTCCAGCATTTATCACCATACAGGTAACTCAGTCACCTTAATCCAATGGAAATTAATGACAAATTGCAGCACTACTAATAGTGATCAATATTTTAAATCATGTGAATCTCAACTTTAAAAATATCTCCAACTATCTGGTGCTTTTTACCAACAGTGCATATACCACAGCACTCTGAGCAATTGCATAACCATACACAGGTTATCACATTGCTAAATTCATTATATAAACAAAACTGTGCAAGTTCAATCCCTACATATACTGTACATATAGTGCTAAATCTGAAATCCACATTCGACAGTGCTCTACAAAGTGCTGAAAAGTGTTGCCAAACCACACATCCGTAACCCCAATTCCACCAGTACTCACCAGATGTCATTGACCTCTTACATAAAGAATGTGAAAATGGGTTCTTGTTACTCCTTAATAGGTACTCCATGTTCCACAGCAGATGCTGCAAGCCCTGTCTCCCTATGGGTACTCAAATTTCAAAACCATTACATGGGGAGAGAGCGCCATGATTAAAAGAAAAATAGAGCCTCCAATGCTTAATACCAGTTTTATAAAATGCTTAAAATAAAGCCCACTTCACTTGTGCTAAACCATCACCAGAAGAAAAGCATGTATAAGGTCATCCAGGAAGTGCCACTACACCTGTATCCTACTTGAGTAAGTATGAGCTCCAACGAGCAGAAGTGACATCAAACATCACCAAAAATGGCCATCTTCAGTCACCTTAAACCAATCACTATTGAATGTGTCAAGGTAGATATTGATTGTCCAAGAACTTGAACGGAGGTGTGAAAGCTTGTGAATCCACCTTGTTTAAATTACATTTTGATGAATAGTGAAAAGTCTTCAACATGCATAACAAATCCAGTTGAATGTGACTAATATCTAACTATAATGATCTATTATCAAACTAAGTCACTACATGACCAGGTGATCTTCATAGTGGATTAGGGATCCACAGTTAAAATATGGTTGCTAGAAATCAAATTAATCTCAATCAAATTAGAGTTTAGGTAAGTTCATCCATTGAACACAAAACAAGTCCAGGTGAATGTGACTATCTAATATCAAACTGTTTTACTAGGTCACTACATGACCAGATTGATCTTCCTAGTGGATTAGGGATCCACAGTTAAAATTTGGTTGCTAGAAGTCAAATTAATCTCAATCAAATTAGAGTTTGGGTACATTCCTCCTTTGAACACTAATGGCACCACTTCTGAAACATTTTACGGATATAACATCATGCCACAGCATGTAAACAGTCAATCATCCCTTTACAAGGAGGCTTAGGTAATTTGCAACAAGTGCACAACAAAATAATTTTCACCATTTGACTCACCTGCACTTTTCTTATGGACTGTTTAAATGTCCTCCTCCATCCCTATAGTTTCTACCATCAGTTTGTCCTCACAATTTCTGTAATCCAGTTACTCCCATCAGTTTCTACCCCCAATATATTTCTATAATCTAGTTATTTCTGTCAGTTTCTACCCTCCAATATATTTCTATAATCATACAAAACCTATATATATATAAATGTACATATTTGCTGTAAAACAGTAAAAAAGACAGAGAAATAACCTTTTTGTAACTTTTTTTTTTTACTCTTTGCCAAATAAATTGTTTAGGATTACATTAACATTATACATTAACATTATACAAAATGCCATGACAATTGATACATTTTAAAAAAAACTGTTTCCCACCCAAAATTGTCTATTACTTTAATACTATTAGTTTTAAAATTTATCATTGGTCAAATTTTAAGTCAGATTATATGATATCTTCCTAGTCATGCGCATCTTGGCAAATGATGTTCAACGCAAAATATGCACAACCACTCAATATGTTGACAATGCTTAAAATTGTTTGTGGCATTTCTAAAATATGAATGCAGATGAGAGCACTGTGCCCTCTAGCAACTTATAAGAGCCAGCAGTATCCTCCTTTGTGATGTTTAGGTGCTGAAGTGTCTAAAGATGCTTTATGGGTTAACTGTTGTAGTCACTGGTGCATATATATTAGACAGGCAGCATTCATAGACTTAGGCATTTTACCTCAGTCATAGTCTGACCGGGGAGCAACACAAAACAACTGGGGATTCAGGAAATCAGAGGTAAGCTTGAAGCTCAAACATCAGCAAAATGAGCTCTAGAGCAAACTGCTGTGATTAAATTGTAACATAGGAGACTGGCTGTGAGTTGAAGGAGAAGAGTTCAGTTGATGTAATAGGCAGTTAAACCTCTAAGGACAGAATGAAAACAATCTGCTAGGAGCCAAGAGTTTCCACTTTAAGGTGAATTCAAACAGGCATCACATAGTGTGAGGAAGAACTTCAACTATCTGCATGCTAAAGGTAAAAATTATTTTAACACGTTACAAATTAATTGCATTTCTTTTATGACTAATATTTTCTAAAATTTCTTTTAAAAATATGAGCCAGTTAATTGTGGATATTTTGTTGATTAGTTGTTTCAAAGTTTAATTGGACTTTTTCATGTAATGCCTTTGGATAGTGTCCAAGTTGTAGCTGTTTGTCTTGTAAATTGATATGTATAACTGTCATTTGCTGTCTTGTACAGTATTTCTGTGGTATTTTGTAGATGTGCATAATGTGTGCTTTGTTTATGCACACTTTATACAGTTTTCACATGTTAGCAAAGAGGCTTTGAGCTCAGCATCACTTACATCAGTGGAATTTAACACTGAAAAAGCAAAGCAGTGTTTAACTTGTACTGGTTTACTTTGCTAAAAAGTTTATTAAGAATTTCCTTAAAACGTTGATTAAAGTAGTGTTATTTAGCATGTTCACATGCATGTATGTTTTATTATCATTGCTTCTGTTAATATTTTTGATATTTTCATTTTATTGTAGAAAAATGGTTTCAGTTGATTTTTAAACATCCAAGCTAATATAGATAGTCACTTTCTTTATTAAAAACATGTATTCAATTAAAACAATATGTTCAAAGAGATGATTAAACATTTTTTGTTTATGCAAGGACATTCAAATAGCTTGAGGGCAGGGATTCTCATAGAGAGATCTCAAGGTCTGAGAAGCATACAAAAGGAGCAGCTGTTTAAATGGCCTTTGAAGCTTTGTGCTAGTGCATAACATATTCATACGTAATCCCATCCAGATGACTTTTTTATATTGAAGAATTGAAAGTTTTGTAAATAGATGGAGAAAAGATTTCTGATTTGAACAACTCAGTCTGTGTTTTCAGTGTTCCCATTTGACTAATTTCACTACCTACACATTGCAGAAAATTGTAGAAGTACAGAACAAAAAGGAGCTTTGTGTTGTTAGCCTTTTAGGATTATGGAAATATAAAACTGAGATGATGTAGCTAGTTCTTAGCAACTGAGTTTGAATATGATGTAAAAAACTAAAACATCTGGCCCTCTGTATGGGGTATGATGTATACCCATATTTAAGATATCCCATGATGTCAGAAATGTCACAAGGCCTACATGCAATGCCATCTTTAAACAGGATTTTACAGCTGTAACCTGATATCAGAAATGGAAAATGTTTATTACATAACTGGAAATATATTGTCACTCTCTTGTGACCCTGAATAATCTTATCATTTTCTTTAAGGTTGGCAATGGAAAAACAAGCAATTTTAAGAACTTCTATATACTTTTTGGTGCTTTTCATCTTCACCTTTTCTAAGACACAAGCTGATGACTATTATGACTTGGAGCCTTCTCATTTAGTTGCCTTTGAATGTCCCAAAGAATGTGTTTGTCCATCTCATTTCCCACGTGCTTTATATTGTGACAGTAAAGGACTGAAAGAAGTTCCTCCCATCCCATCAAGAATTTGGTACCTATATCTACATAATAATGCTATTGAGGCACTTAATGAGAAATCATTTGTGAATGCTACTCAAATAAGATGGATAAATCTGAATAAAAATAAGCTGACCAAACAAAAGATAGAGAAGAATTTTTTTAAGAATATGAAGAACCTACTTTACCTATTTCTAGAGGACAATGAATTAGATGGAATACCTGCACCATTGCCAAGCACTTTGGAGCAACTTCGTTTGGCAAGGAATAAAATTTCAAAGATTCCTGAAGGTGTTTTTAAGAATTTAGAAAACCTTACCCTATTGGACTTACATCATAACAAGCTTACAGATGGTTCCTTTCAAGCTGATGCTCTTACAGGACTCAAGAGCCTGATGCAATTTAATGTGGCCAAAAATTCACTCAAGAAAATGCCATCAGGCCTTCCTTCTAACACCATACAATTGTATTTAGACAACAATAACATTGAGGCTATACCTAACAACTACTTTAACAATATACCTAAAATAGCATTTCTTAGATTAAACTACAACAAATTATCTGATTCGGGTGTACCAGCAAATGTATTTAATATTACATCTATGTTAGACTTGCAGTTATCATACAATGAACTGGCTTCTGTACCAACTGTTAATGGTCATCTGGAGCGTCTTCATCTTGATCACAACAAGATAAAAAGTAAGTCAACTTCATATAGTATGATTTAAGCACTTGAGGTTAAATACTGATATTTTATATTACCAATGGAAGCAAATTGTAGGCCTAATCCATACTAAATGTTTTATTTTGCTGTCATTGTGGCATTTTTTTTATAAATCTTGAGCTAAACAACAGTTGTCCAGACAAAACTTTTTTTTTAGCTTTAGATGGCGTTAGAAAGGATTAGTGCCATATCAGATTTTTACTTCTATCCAGGGCTCCATTAGAGAAACTTTCCTTTGTTTTCTGTTTTGCTGACAATGGTTTCATCAGACAGGAAGTGTGGAAAAATCTCCAAAAATTCCCCAAAGTAACAAAACAGAAATAATTATCTTTTTTAGTAAGATAAGGCTATATCTTATGTCAGTGTTTTACAGCTGTATGTGTTACTGTTAAAGATTTCCCCTCACTTCCTGTCTGGTGAAACCATTGTCACTCTGACACCAAAAGAGTGGTAATCTCACTAGTGGAGCCCGGTTAGGGAACAGTAAAAACCTGTAAGGGTTTTTACCCTTCCTTGCTTTATCCAGGACTCAAAATAAACATATTGGCTGGGCTTACACTTTTAACTTTTTGTCATTCATTAGAATAATATATTATTTGGTTTTAAGTGACAATATGGCACTAATGACAGTGTGACATAATTCTAGCTGAGGTTGCCAGTCTGTAGTTTGTAGGAGCTTTTATAATAGGTAACTTTCCCTATAATGTTTTGCATATCTGGGAATCAGGGGGACTAAAGACAGTTCCTGAGACATGATTTAATGGAACTGACTTTTAAAACTCCCTTTGGAAATAAATTTATGGCAGCAGTGGCCTATTTTGTAAGTAAACACTTAGTTGTACACATTGAACTACTGTATTTTATGACATGTGCTGGAATGTCTTGAAGCAATTGGTGACATTTATTAAACAGACACAAAGAGAGCTATATTTCCTGTAGCTACCAGAGAGGATTACTCATGTTAAAGTTTGTGCAATGTGAGTGTTTTATGACAATTAGGTCATCTTAATTGATTAGCTCACCAATGTATCACTCTCCAAAGAAAATCATAGAAAGAGAGAAAGCATGGCGATGATCTGTAGTGTACTGTCATGTTACTGATACCTAGAACGTTATAGAAAAGCATATCAGGGTCGGGTAATGAAAATTGTATGGTGTTTCTAATGCAGATACACTCAGAGGATTTCATTAATAGCAATTATTTAATATGTCAATGATAATGATATGTGCATTGAGGTGCACCTACCATTGCTAACCAATCACATGTCAGCTTTTAGTACAATTCTGTATTAGGGTATATTGGTGGTTAGCCCTAATACAACATCCACAAATGGGAAAAATTAGTGGGCTGGACCCTATCAGGCAACATCCAATAATATAGTTAAAATATAATTTGTATTACTATCACAATACAACAAACAATATCCCCAATATAAAATAATTGTATTAACACAGTTTGTAAACCTTATATTATTTTAGACCTTTTTCTGCTTCCCCCTATTTATATTGATGGTATCATATTCAGTTTAACTTTGTTCATAGAGAATGTTTTATATTGGGATATTGGGATATAGTAATATAGTTGGTGTTGTCAGCAGTCTGGGGACTGAAAGCAACAATTTTGTGAATATATCTGGATATACAATACTCGATTTACACAAGGTTAAACTGAGTATGATATCATAGCTGGTCACTGTAAGGTGGAGATTAAGCACAAATAAGTCCAAACCAATATAGGATTTAAAAGATAAATATAGCCAAAGCTTTTTTGGCTATCCTTTCTTCTAGATCACTGGATTGCACTTATTTTTGCTCCCGTGTGTCCCAGAACCAGCTAAAGTCCACCACTGGCTGACATTACAGAACTGCTCCAGACTCTGAAAGTATCCCAAAAATAATGTCAAGATCCACCCAGATGCCTGACTGGTAACTGGCTCAGACTCTCAGCATGCTGCTGAGAGCCTGAGCCAGCCACTCCTACTTCCTCCATAGCCCGATGCTCCAGTAAGTTCCAGAGGGACAGAGTAAAGAGCAATGACTGAGTAATCAGCAGTCATGTTATCGCCCAGTTCTCGGGCTTGGAGCTGGGGGGGTAACTGCGACATCAGACTGATGCTGCAATAGGGAAGTGAGCATAGAAGTTTGTTTTTTATTATTCCCACACTTCTCCTTTAACAAATCGTGTCAATACAATTCTTTCATATTTGTAATATTGTATGCTTTTCATCTACTGTGATGACTATTAAAAATTAAGTTTTAACTCTTTTAGTGGATGTTGTGTGGTACTGTAAAGCCTGGTACACACTGTGAGTTTTTGTTGATTCAACCCAGCTTGCTCAACAAAATAAAACTGTAGAGCTCAGGAGGAGCCGCTGTACTAACAATCCGATGTTGGTACAGTGATCTCCTCAGCTGATCTATTGTGTTCTGCCAAGGGGATGCCCCCCCCCCGCTGCCAGGACACACCGGTCAGCACTTTCAGCCATTGGCTGAGAGCACTGAACTGGTGCTGATCGGAAGATCTTTCACAGTCATGTCCATTCGACAGAAGCCAGGTGAATGGCTGGCTTCTGTTGCACTGGCTGTCGTACACATGGGCCGAAAAGTAACCAGAATAAATAAAAGAAGATAATCTGACTGGCTGCAATGCATTGATGTACCTGTTCTTAAAATAGGGCCCTAGCATGGGTGTAAATGGTTTATGTATAACAATGCAATACCTTGGTCAACTTACACTAATAACTGGGGCTTTGGCCACCCTCCCAAATTTAGTAATTATAGGAAACATGCTATAAGTCCTTACCTGCCCTGGAAGCCTCCAATGGAAACAGCTATTCCCTGAATTACAGACCTCATACCAATCCTTTGGGCAATGACTTTCTCTTGAATTTAAACTACATTGCTTCGTTTTTACTGCTTAGAATTAGTATGTGACTACTGATATAAGTATGTGTTTCCACAAGAGGCTTTTGGAAACAAGTGTTAAAGCAGACCTATTGCTACCTTTCCAAATCTGCGCAATCACATTTAATGTCACAATATACAACAACATAATTAAAGAGGTGCACATTTTATAATTAAAAACCAGTTCTTGAGCTTTATTTAAGTAACTGACACCGACAAAAGCTCTGCCTGAAAGGAGCATTGAGAATGCTTCTTGGGAAGGCCATAGATGATGCCATTTCTTTTCTTGCAACCATGGGTTGCAGGAAAGAAAATAGCTTGATTTCCCCATCAACACAGTCAGTTGATGAACAAATCTCTCCCATGAAGCTCTTGTGTTCTCCCAGCAGGGGGGCGAAGGGAGCCATCCCTGCCAGGAGAACACAGTGATTGTTGCTAGCAGCTATTGGCGCTGGCAATAATTGCATGTAAAAATCCAACATGCTGGTTGTACCCAAGTCAATCGATGGATCAATTTGGGTACAACCAGCCTGCCCATGGATGGTTCGAATCTTGGCTGGTCCCTGCTGAACATGTGGAGATTCGAACCATCTATGGCCGGTATAATAAATCAAATTATGAGAGGTAGCAAAGGTCTGAGAGATAATCTGTATATGAATAAAGTGAAAAAGTGCAGAGCTAAAATTAAATAATGAATATTGAATATTGATATATCAACATACTATAATGTACAATGTGAATTGTGACTTCAATGTACAACCAAATGACCAAACATCTGATTATTGACATAAATTAAAATGCACTGTGCAAAAGTTTCTATATATGAAACCAACATTAATAGTATAGTCCCATTGGTGAGTCTAAATATCAATTCATTCATGTGTGTTTGTGGGAAGATATCCAAGAGTGTAGAACTCAAGTAGTCACCGCGATGTGTACATCTACCACACAGGGGAGAAGATTAAATACGCTTAGCAGAAGGCAGCATCAACCAGGCATATAGTGTCAAGGGTTCAAGATGGCAGTCACAGGAATGGTGTCCACAGATAAAAGTGGTGCAATTACTCCTTCGCAGCTGAGCCACTTGTCAACCAAGCATATAGTGGTAAGGATCAAGATGGTAATCACCAAGATAGTATCCAAAAATGATGACATTTCCAACATAGCCGTTTGATAGGTTTTAGATTGTGGCATCTAAAAAAGAGAAAAATCCTCCACATAGTGTAAAACCAATATTCCCTATGTGATTACAAAAGCATGAATAGTTCATAAGTGCAATGGCTTAGAAAGGACTCATCAGACCCAACGCGTTTCATCCACAAAGACTTTAACTGGGATATGAGTCCAAATCCATACATTGCGCAATAATATACACACAGTAAATAGCAGCAATTGAACAAACCTGTATAAAACATTTTGACATGTGGCCACATCCATCATGGTATCTGGCATGCATTCCAAGCCTCCATGTGAATTGCAATAGTGATAGGTACTAATCCACAGTGAGGCTTGAATAGAGTTGGGCCCTAGCCAATAGGACATCTCTCAATCACGCAGCCGTATCTATCATGGCTTCCAGGTAGCGCTCCACAACTCTTTCTGAAGCTGAACAGTAATAGGATCCCTGCGGATCAAGCCTCAGCATGGTCATCAGCTGATATACCCCCACAATTCAGCTAAATGACATGGGAGCTGTCTGGATGAATAGTAATCAACCAGAGCTAAGCTAAATGTATGGAATCTATTTCAAGCTTCACTCTGGACTACATTTAACATGAGCGGGTCCCTGGAATCCAAACCAAGCCTCAATCAGGACTGGTCAAGCCTCACTCTTGACAGCGTTGTATATGAGTGGGTCCCTGAAACGTGAACCCGGCCTCAATCTGGACTGGTTAATAGTCACATTAATACAACTATTAAAAAAATAAAAATATTTATATAGTATATTACACCACCTGTATAATAAAACGGAAGGTGTAAACATGATTATTAGAAGGAGTAGACTTTCATGGGAATTTTTTTTTAGTCACTGCTGATGTAGCAGCTTTGTACAGATGTATACCCCATCATTTGGGGTTGATTGCAGTACGGCATTACCTTTCAAAAGATAACAGTTTACCTAGAGTCCAACAGGATTTTATTATGGAATTTTTAGAATTTTCCACTAAACACGATTATTTTTGGTTTGAGAATATGTTTTTTCTACAAGAAAGGGGTGTGGCCATGGGGGCTAAATTTGCCCCTAGCCTGGCCAATTTATGTTTGGCCAAGTAGGAGGAGGATGTCCTCTATGCCCAAGACAGACCAGAATTGGTCCTTTGGGCACGTTACCTAGATGACATCCTCCTCTTATGGAATGGTGACGATGACTCCCTGTGTGATTTCATGGCATTATTAAACACCAATGATAGAGGTATTTCCCTATCTTATGAAACTATCCATGTAAAAAGCAATATGTTGGAAGGACCATACGTCCATTTTCCCTTAGAGTTAATGAGCATATAGAGAAAGATAAGAGTAACAAATCATAGTGTCCCCAAGCACTACCTTCAATATCACAATAAAGACCCTAAAGGTGCTCAATTCCTTATCATAAATAAATATATATCTCCATGGAGGGGGGGTCCTAGCATAAGGGGTGTATCACAGTTAGAAACCTTTTTGGATATACAAACTTAAATCTTTTTGGTCATATGGCATAAATGTTGACTGGGACATTAATGCTTTTATCAATACAGCTTGAATTTTTCTTGTCTTTTATATAATCATGTTTAAACCTTCCATTTTATTATACGGTTGGTGTAATATATTGTATAAATATATATATATTTTTTACTGATTCTATTAATGTGACTATTGATCAGTCCAGATTGAGGCCAGGTTCATGTTTCAGGGACCCACTTATGCTCAATGCTGTCCAGAGTGAGGCTTTGTTGACATTTCAGGGACCCGCTCATGTTGAATGCAGTCCAGAGTGAGGTTTGGAATGTGTTCCATACATTTAGCTTAGCTCTGGTTGATTACTATTCATCCGGATGGCTCCCCTGTCATCTAGCTGAATTGTGAAGGTGTATCAGCGAATGATCATGCTGAGGCTTGATCCGCAGGAATCCTATTACTGTTCAGTCATAGGTGTGGGTGTGGAGAGATACCCAGAAGCCATGATAGATACGGCTGCGTGATTGAGAGATGTCCTATTGACTAGGGCTCAACTCTATCCAAGTCTCAGTGTGGATTAGTACCTATCACTATTGGAATTCACATGGAGGCTTGGAGCACACCTGTGTGAGGCTGTGATGCAGAATTTACCAGGATCAACAGTACCTTTGTGTACACAACTGGGGAACGGTTTTTCCTACTGTGTTGTTGGCTTTTCTATTAGTTTGGAGGTTGAAGTCTTTGTGGACGAAACGTGTTGGGTCTGATGAGTCCTTTCTATGCCATTGCGCTTTTTGAACTTTTCTTGCTTTGCGATCACATAGGGGATATTTTATTGATGCATAATATCCCGCAATTTATGTAAAGCTTTCTACTTTTAATAAATCCATAACCAAACGGTTTTACACTATGTGGAGGCTTTTTGTCTTTTTTGGATACCACAATCTATAACCTATCAAATGGATTTGCTGTGGAGGAAATTTCATTGTTTTTGGATACCATCTTGGTGATTACCATCCTGATCCTTACCACTATATGCTTGGTTGATAAAAGGCTAAGCTGCAAAGTAGGAATTGCGCCACTTTTATCTGTAAACACCATTCCTGCGACCTATATCTTGAATCCTTGACACTATATTCCTGGTTGATGCTGCCTTCTGCTAAGCGTATTTAATCTTCTCCCCTGGGTGGTAGATGTACACATCGTGGTGACTACTTGAGTTCTACACTCTTGGATATCTTCCCACAAACACACAAGAATGAATTCATATTTAGAATCACCAATAAGACTATACTATACAAAGAAGAACAACTGAAGGCAGCTGCAGATAGAGCCTGGAAAAACATCAGAAAGGAGGAAACCCTTTGGTAATATCCATGGGTTTCAGACTTCAGGCAGTCATTGGCAGTAAAGGATTATCAACAAAATATTAAAAATGAACATTATATTCATTTATCCAATTACATTTGAGCCCCTGAAAATGGGGGGAATGGGGGAAAATGGGGGGACTGTGTATACAAAGGTTTCTAATGGTTTCCTAAAATTTGTACTTGATATCTATGTTCAACCCCTTGAATTAAGGCTGAAAGGCTGCACTTCAAATTCATTTGGTTTGTTTTGTTTTAATTTTATTTTGGTGGTATACAGAGCCAAGAGTATGAAAATTGTGACTGTGTCCAAATATATATGGACCTTTTCAATGCCTTGAAAAAGTATTTATACCCCTTGAAATTTTCCACATTTTGTCAAGTTACTTTGTAGAACCACCTTTAGCTGCAATTACTGGTGCAAGTCTTTTTGGGGATGTCTCTACCAGCTTTGCACATGTAGAGAGTGACATTTTTTCCAATTCTTCTTTGCAAAATAGCTCAAGCTCTGTCAGATTGGATGGAGAACATCTGTGAAAAGTAATTTTCAAGTCACAGATTCTCAATTGGATTTAGGTCTGGACTTTGACTAGGCCACATGAGTATGCTTTGATCTAAACCTTTCCATTGTAGCTCTTGCTGTATGTTGAGGGTTGTTGTTCTGCTGGAAGGTGAACCTCTGCCCCAGTCTCAAGATTTGCAGACTTTAACAAGTTTTCTTCTAAAATTGCCCTGTATTAGGCTCAATCCATCTTCCTATCAACTCTGACCAGCTTCCCTGTTCCTGCTGAAGAAAAGCATCCCCACAACATGATGCTGTCACCACCATGTTTCATGGTGGGGATGGTGTGTTCAGGCTGATGTGCAGTGTTATTTTTCTGCCACACATAGCATTGTGCTTTTAGGCCAAAAAGTTAAAATTTGGTCTCATCTGACCAGGGCACCTTCTTCCACATGTTTGCTGTGTCCCTCACACATTTGTAGTTCTTGCAAACTACAAATGTGACTTCTCATAGCTTTCTTTCAACAATGGCTTTCTTCTTGCCACTCTTCCACAAAGGCCAGATCTGTGGAGTGCACGACTAATAGTTGTCCTGTGGACAGATTCTCCCACCTGAGCTGTGGATCTCTGCAGCGCCTCCAGAGTTACCATGGGCCTCTTGGCTGCTTCTCTGATTAATGCTCTCCCTGCCCGGACTGTCAGTTTAGGTGGATGGCCATGAATTTGGTAGGTTTGCAGTTGTGTCATACTCTTTCCATTTTCGGATGATGGATTGAACAGTGCTTGGGATATTTTTTTCTTATAACCTAACCCTGCTTTAAACTTTTCCACAACTTTATTCATGATTTGTCTGGTGTGTTCCTTGGCCTTCATGATGCTGTTTGTTCACTAAGGTTCTCTAACAAACTTCTGAGGGCTTCACAGAACAGCTGCATTTATACTGAGATTAAATTACACACAGGTGGACTCTATTTACTAATTAGTTGGCAATTGGTTCCACTAGATTTTAGTTAGGGGTATCAGAGTAAAGGCGGCTGAATACAAATGCACGCCACACTTTTCACGTATGTATTTGTAAAACATTTTGAAAACCATTTTTCATTTTTCTTCCACTTCACAATTATGTGCCACTTTGTGTTGGTCTAAAGTCCCAATAAAATGTTTTTGGTTGTAACATGACAACATTTCAAGGGGTGTGAATACTTTTTCAAGGCACTGTAACTGTATATATATATATATATATATATATATATATATATATATATATATATACAGTGGGGACGGAAAGTATTCAGACCCCCTTAAATTTTTCACTCTTTGTTATATTGCAGCCATTTGCTAAAATCATTCAAGTTTATTTTTTTCTTCATTAATGTACACACAGCACCCCATATTGACAGAAAAACATAGAATTGTTGAAATTTTTGCAGATTTATTAAAAAAAACCTGAAATATCACATGGTCCTAAGTATTCAGACCCTTTGCTGTGACACTCATATATTATATATTTAACTCAGGTGCTGTCCATTTCTTCTGATCATCCTTGAGATGGTTCTACACCTTCATTTGAGTCCAGCTGTGTTTGATTATACTGATTTGACTTGATTAGGAAAGCCACACACCTGTCTATATAAGACCTTACAGCTCACAGTGCATGTCAGAGCAAATGAGAATTATGAGGTCAAAGGAACTGCCTGAAGAGCTCAGAGACAGAATTGTGGCAAGGCACAGATCTGGCCAAGGTTACAAAAAAATTCTACTGCACTTAAGGTTCCTAAGAGCACAGTGGCCTCCATAATCCTTAAATGGAAGACGTTTGGGACGACCAGAACCCTTCCTAGAGCTGACTGTCCAGCCAAACTGAGCTGCCGGGGGAGAAGAGCCTTGGTGAGAGAGGTAAAGAAGAACCCAAAGATCACTGTGGCTGAGCTCCAGAGATGCAGTCAGGAGATGGGAGAAAGTTGTAGAAAGTCAACCATCACTGCAGCCCTCCACCAGTCGGGGCTTTATGGCAGAGTGGCCCAACGGAAGCCTCTCCTCAGTGCAAGACACATGAAAGCCTGCATGGAGTTTGCTAAAAAAACACCTGAAGGACTCCAAGATGGTGAGAAATAAGATTCTTTGGTCTGATGAAACCAAGATAGAACTTTTTGGCCTTAATTCTAAGCGGTATGTGTGGAGAAAACCAGGCACTGCACATCACCTGTCCAATACAGTCCCAATTAGTGAAACATGGTGGTGGCAGCATCATGCTGTGGGGATGTTTTTCAGCTGCAGGGACAGGACGACTGGTTGCAATCGAGGGAAAGATGAATGCGGCCAAGTACAGGGATATCCTGGATGAAAACCTTCTCCAGAGTACTCAAGACCTCAGACTGGGCCAAAGGTTTACCTTCCAACAAGACAATGACCCTAAGCACACAGCTAAAATAACGAAGGAGTGGTTTCACAACAACTCTGTGACTGTTCTTGAATGGCCCAGCCAGAGCCCTGACTTAAACCCAATTGAGCATCTCTGGAGAGACCTAAAAATGGCTGTCCAACAACGTTTACCATCCTGACAGAACTGGAGAGGATCTGCAAGGAGGAATGGCAGAGGATCCCCAAATCCAGGTGTGAAAAACTTGTTGCATCTTTCCCAAAAAGACTAATGGCTTTATTAGATTAAAAGGGTGCTTCTACTAAATACTGAGCAAAGGGTCTGAATACTTAGGACCATGTGATATTTCAGTTTTTCTTTTTTAATAAATCTGCAAAAATGTCAACAATTCTGTGTTTTTCTGTCAATATGGGGTGCTGTATGTACATTAACGAGGAAAAAAAAAAATTAACTTAAACGATTTTAGCAAATGGCTGCAATATAACAAAGAGTGAAAGATTTAAGGGGGTCTGAATACTCTCCGTCCCCACTGTATATATATATCAATACCAATAACGCACTGTGTTCATTCAGAAAAGAAAGAGGCTGGTAAATGACATATTTACTGGCCCCCTGCCCTGCTCTTCATGCTGGAATATCCCCTACAGCATACAGAAGTAGAAGAGTGAATCCAAGCACACCCAGCACATCCTGTGTGCACACCGATGGAAAGAGGCTTTCTATGGGGACACTCGCCAAAGAGGAGGAGCCAGGAAAGCTGACGAGGGATGCCAGAAGAAGAGGATCAGGGCTGCTCTGTGCAAAACCATTGAACAGAGCAGGTAAGTATAACAAGCAATCGCTTATGTTTTAGGGCAAATTCCCTTGCAAAGGGCCTATTTGCTTTTAGTAAATCAACCCCAATGTTAGCAAGACATAAAAAAGGTCCCGTGCACCATGTAGGCAACATAGCTTGAGTTCTCCAAAAAGGTGAATGGATTATGTTACAAGTACCTAAGATGGATATGCATCAATATACAGCTTTGAAGACATTGTGCTTGTTTAGAGTGTATGTAATTAAAAATAAACCATGAGCTAATTCTTACTACTCAATAGTCGTTTCTAATACCACAATTTAAAAAAATAAATAACCTGCTCCATAGAATGTTTACAAATCTTGTGTCCCCGAAGCAATAAATATATTTGTAGTCACAAAAGCTGTTTTTCATGCATATCATGATTTAATTTATTTCACATTTGGTATAATTGACATTTATAGCTGAACATATTCTTGTCTAGTTTAGTCTTGTTTACTTACCTAATATGGCTTCAGCACTAAATGTAACATGTTCTACTTCTAAAGGTGAAGACACATCTGTTTATCTATCTGTCTATCTGTATAACTTGGGGCTAAAAAGGAGCCCTGCACTGCAAAAAATAGTATCCCCTAACAGAGGTTAAGGTGCCTCTTATGCCGCGTACACACGAGCGGTCTTTTCGCTCGGACTAGTCCGACGGTCTATCGAAAGGACTTTTGGCGGACTTCCGACAGACTTTCCAAACAAACAGACTTGCCTACACACGATCACACCAAAGTCCGACGGATTCGAACGTTATGACGTACGACCAGACTAATATAAGGAAGTTGATAGCCAGTAGCCAATAGCTGCCCTAGGGTCGGTTTTCGTCCGTCGGACTAGCATACAGACGAGCGGACTTTTCGACCGGACTCGAGTCCATCGGAAAGATTTGAAACATGTTCCAAATCTAAAGTCCGTCAGATTTTCGACCGAAAAAGTCCCCTGCAGGTCCGATGAAGCCCACACACAGTCGAAATGTCCGCCGGACTCGGTCCGTCGGACCAGTCCGCTCGGAAAGTCCGCTTGTGTGTACGTGACATTAGAAGCTCCCACCAGCCCAATATCCTCTTAGGCACATCAGCCATTCTGACAAGTGCTATAACTATAGGACTTCCATCCTACCATCTGTATCAAGCACATCCATAGCATTAAACAATTCCTAGAACACTTGTATTTATAATTAAAGAATATTGCTGTCATAACTTATACCAGAGACCGAGTAACAATATCTTTGAAAGTAATTAAAAAAAATTGAAAGTTACATTTAAAGAAGGCCTGTCACCTAATCCCTTTGCACTGATACTTACTCCTCACCACTACCTAGCCACAAATTTACTTGCAGCAGGCCTTGGAAAGGCCCAGTACTTTCAGGTACAGGGGATCCTCTGGATCACTTAAAGCACTTGTCAACTCTAATGAATCCTTGCTGTTGATATAAGTGCAGGCAAAGCAAAGGGTTGTCATGGTGTTTACGTTTTTTGGTGGACTCGTGACCTTTGCATTTCTGCTTCAATCAGCAGCTATAGGTGGGATTCAGGGGTTCGGGATTTTAATTCCCATCATTCCTTTCTGCATTCTTCAGGTCAATATGATTTGCAATAAACTTTGCAATAAACAAGGGAAGGACTTGCCATGACATTGCAACTGTGGGAGCAACCTGCCTTTCCCTCAGCAATAGCAATATTGGGTAAAGAGGCAGGGTCACAATCTACTCCTGTCTTTTAAAGGCTGCAGTGAGGAAGAAAGGGTGAGGGTGACAATGCTGTGCATATTTATCAGCTGCACTAAAGCAGTGCCACTGTTTGGAAGGTATTTAACTATGTCATTGGGAGGAATAGTGCTCCATTGTTGGTGTCATTGGGAGGAATAGTGCCCCATCTTTGGTGTTATTGGGAGGAATAGTGCCCCATTGCTGGTGTCAGTGGGAAGAATGGTTCCCCGAGGGCTGGATAAAAGCAAGCAAAGGGCCGCATTTGGCCAGCGGACAGCAGTTTGGAGACCACTGGTGTACACAGTCACCTTTCCAGTTGTCTAGGGTGCTGACCGACATTTGTCAAATCTTCAAAAAAACCAACACTTTTGTGAATGTCAATCACCTGGGTCCCTGCATCTCTCACTGCTTTTGCTTGCTCACCTCTACATACTGCTATCTCTTGTAATGACAATGAGGTCAGCAGGAGAAACCAGTGAGAGCCGGGGGAGACCCAGGAGATCAACGCTCTCAAATGTGTAGGTTTCCCATAACTCATGAATGGAGGCTTGTAGGAAAAGGTAAAAGTTATTCTGGTGTCAACCTAGGTATGTAATGGTAAAAGCCCATATTAATATTTAAACATCAGGTGGCTGCAAACTATTAGAAAAAAGGCTGTCTACCCAGTCTTTGAAAGCAGATATATACTTTAATAAACCATGATATTGGTTTTCTGTGCACTTAGTATGTGCCTAATGTCATCTCGTGGAGGGCATTAACATCAGAATCAAACCTACCCCCCGAAGTTGTAGGTTGTCAAGACACACATCAAGATAGTCATCCAGTGATGACAATATTGGTAGGATCAGGCAGTACACACATCAAGTCCACACATTGTGGACATACAGCACCTTCCTTTTTTTCGGTATCTGTTCAAAACATGCTGCATGTTAAATATGCTATGGTATTTCTGCAGGCAAAAAATCATTCTTTTGTTTAAATTTACACCTTTAAAAAATCACCCGCAACTATATCCTAGGGGTAAAGATATCACTAGTAGCATATCAGTGTTAATCTTTGCTGGATATAAACAAAGAAAAAATAAACTTTCTGCTCCCTTGGACTCTTGGATCTTTTCATGTTTGACAGGGCTGAATGAGAGATGTGTCCTTTGATATTTTTTGTCTGCAGGCTATTTTTCATACTTTCCTCTAGAAAAACACCACCTGCTTGAAGGGGATTGAAAGAATAGAAAAAAAAAATAATCCTCCGATCACTAAGTTTACTGAGCTTCTATGGACTGCAGGCAAGCAATTTAGGTTGTTTAGTTTAAATGATAATACTTGTAAACTCAGTCATGGCATGTCTTAAGAGGGCTGGTATGCTAAATGCATTGCCTAGTATCAAAATTTTAGAGGTCTCAGCGAACCTGTCAGCTTAGGGAAAAAAAGATTAATTGTTCTTGGCCTGCAAGGAAAGGTGACCCGCCAAGAGCCTTAATATTGATAGGACATAATAGCCGATGCTGTAAATGGTCTAAGGGTCCCTTTTATTTTGATATACATCACAACAGTGTTTGCAAGATAAAGATATATATATATTAAAAAATCTATTATTTGACTTTACCCACCTACTTACCAAGGTCAATTAATTGACCTTACCAAGCCCAGGTGATAGAAAAAAAACATTTTTTGATTACCAACTAAATAATAACCCATCCTCAAAAAATAATCCTATGGTCTGGTGGAAATGTATGGTCTGAGTTCTACAAACATGAAGCAAGAAGGGAAAGTATTTATATTTTTTTGGAGACTGTTACAAAGGATGAGCAAAGTTTGGTTTGCAGGAGGTCCAACAATATTGGTGGGACGTCCATGAACATAGCACTGAACCCTACAGTCTATGGGAAGTGAATTTTGCAATTATTGCTGAGGTTTTTCCAACTCTAATTGCAAGCTTTTGTTAAAAAAAGAACATGAGTAGCTGGACACTGCCATGGGGGAATACTGCTGTGTGGTGAGACAATCTTTTATTTAAAGAGCAACATAAAAAATACACAAATCCTTTAAATAACATGCTTGGGAGATGACATGAAGCTACAGAACTCAATTAATTAACCCTTTAAAAGTGACATTAAAAAATTAGAAAAAAAAAGAACTTACACCAGACCTTTCTGCAGGCATATAGCCTGGATGGTCAGAAAAAAGAGGGAAGTTAGCAAGCATCCTGAAATATAGCAGGCCACATTTCTTTTAACATTGGGACGGCACCTTGCAAAGGGGAGCTGAAAGTCCTTCTACCTCTTGCAAGGCACCTTGTTGCTATGTTGAGGGGACAAGAGCCTCATCTAAACATTCCATCTCTAAGAGGATGAAGGGATTTTCTGGGGGGAATGTAATGGAATCTGGAAGCTCCATTTTAAATAAGGTAGCCTCCAGATATAGCCCTCAGGGGACTGAATAAGGGGTACATTGCTACCACTAATTACTCCCCCCTCACAAAAAAAAAAAAATGTAAATGAAAATGAAAGATCCTTATCTGGTTTGTTTACAAACAGCAGCTGGCCGGGAATCTGACATTATGTGGCGGTAGCACTGCTGTCTTTAAATGACCATATCTGCTCAGCTGGCATGCATAAACAAATTGGCCAAGGATCCTTGGTTACATCACTGACCACATGGGTTTTAACATTGGGAAAATACCCCCCCCTGCAAAGCACCCTGTCCTCGTGTTCAGGGCACAAGGGGCTCATCCCCACATCCTGTTTTCCAAAAGGAATGTGGAGGTTTTTGGCAGGGAGCTCATTAGAATCTGGAAGTCATCTTTATAATAAAGGAGCGCCAGACATCTGCACCCCCCCCCCCCCAGGGGAATGAGTAGAGAGGCCACGGACCTAGAGTGAAAAAGTCCTTTACTAAATGTTTCATTCAAAAAAATCTCAACAATATATGTAAATCTATTGTGAATCATTCCATTTAACAAAGTATATTGAGTGTTTATTATGGGGATCTGCTGCCACCTGCCATGGTGATCTGGTGCCTGACATTTTTTGCCATACTTGGTCCATGACATCTCCTGGGATCCCTGGCTGGCCTGTTTACAATCAGAAATTGGAGAAGCATCTGTCATTTAGCAGCAGTAATGCTAAAATGCTACTGCTGTTAAATGATACATTTATGTGGGCAAATTGGCCAGATATGGTCAGCAATTTGCTACTCACTGTCAACAGTCTAGTCACCTGGCCTCCTCAAGATGCTATTTTCCATGTATAATGTCCTTCTGATCACCTGTGGTAGAGTTGATCTTTTTTCAGGCCCTCACTGAAGCTCTCAAGGACTCCAACACTTTTGATATAACTCTTGCTCAGCATTCTAGAATCTTTGAGGAGGGTGGGAAAATTAAAATTACATAAGATTTCTCAGTGTAGGGACATTTCACTGAGAAATGTTGTGATAGGAGTGTGATGTCACTTAGAGAGCTTCTGGGAAAATAGCAGCCAACAGGCTGGTATAATATGCAACTTTCATGACAGTCTCTATGGCAATGGACAATTGTCATAGCAGTCTCTGGTGAAAAGCAACAGTTGCTACAATGTGATAACACGATACTCCTCTAGTAAAAATTAACATACTCTGGTGATGTGGCAAATAGTTTTGGTATCATAACAACACTTTCTTGTAAAATAGCAGTACCGTGATTGCTGGCAAAAAAATTGACAATCAACCATTTGCTTATTGCAGGATTACAGGAGTAGGTATTATATTCATCACGTAAACTCTTTTTCCTTTTACATAAAAATGGTACATTGCACATATTGTATGCTTTTATAGTTATAGAAGAAAGTTTAAAGGCTATATTCACCCTTTCAGATAGAATTTCACTTTTCATAATAAATAGAAGCGTTTTCTAAGGTCTTTTCTGCCCAAGCCATTCTAATATGCTTAATAATAAAGTGCTGTGCTGACAGAAAATATGTTAAAAGTCATAAAAACGTCATACAAAAAAATCATAAAGATTATAAAGTCCTTCGGTGAAAAGAATAAACAACTCCTCCAGTGTGTGAAGGATCCCACTTCTCCCTTGAAACCAGTGACTGAAAAGTGAGTTAACCTCCCGTCACCTCCTAAGATGAAGACCACCACCAAAGAGAGTAACATGGGGATCTTGTGAAAGAAAGGTCAGACAAGCTGTTTGCCAAATAGTTCTCCAGAGCATCCACGGGCATGGGCGGCACTCTATATATTCTAGGCTATTCCCCCATATATCAGTAATAGCATAGAAGAAAACATACAAATCAAATAGTATAAAAGAAGATTGCGCAATGACATATCAAACTTGCCGCCTAACAGAGATGACGTTTCCCTGTCACTTCCAGTTCACGATGACGCAAGCACGTCGCTCCGTCCTGTGCAATGTGTCACCAAGGACTTCTTCCGGCTCGTATTTTTCTGCAACACGCATTGGGCTGCCCTACACGTGGCAAAGTAGATAATGGGACATTTAGGCATGTTGCAGTTTGCATTTCTACTGTGCATTTTGCCGTGTTTGTTGCTCGTTTTTTCAGTTGGTAAATTATGCATTTGCTTTTGTGTTTGGGTTGCTGTTAACAATAATGATGCCAAAAGCACAGCTAGTTCATTTTAGGTGTATAAAGGTGGCCATACACTATACAATCTGATTGCACAATCTCTGTACCATCTTCTGTTAGATTTACCAAAACTATACATTCAGGAAGGCCCTTGCGGAAATCCCTTGCACTACATAGTTAATAGTAGATCTAAAGTAGATTACAATCAGATTGTATAGTGTATGGTGTGCTTTACAGACTTCCAGGGACATACTTCTTTTGTTTTCTATACCACAGAAAAAAAAAGTTTTTATTTAGTCTTTTCTTTTACCTTTCCTCTAGTATAATAGATGATATGTTACATATTATTATGCTATAATAACAGTGGTAAATTAAAACAAATTAAGTGTCCTAAGAAGCTCAGCAAACGTGTTAATTATATATTGCAAAAAAGTCAAATGACAAAATAGCATACTCTCTGATCAAAATTTTAAGGTTATTAGAATTCACCATGAATGACCATACAGTCAAGGTCATTTCTACACATAGGCAACTAGATTTTTGCCTAGAGTACCTCTAAGGCCGGGTTCACACTGCTCTGACATGTAAGTCGGATGACTTCCCTACGACTTCATGTCTGACTTCAAAAAGACTTCAATGAACAGAATCCAACTTTGATCCAACAAAACCAGGCCCTTTTGGTCTGGTATAAATCTTGAGGGGGGACCCCACGCCAAAATAATTTAAAAAGAAAACGATGTAGGGTCCCCCCACCCAAAATCCATACCAGACCCTTATCCCCTCCTGGACCATACCAGACCACATGCCCTCAACATGGGGGGTGGGTGCTTTGGGGCAGGGGGCATATGGAATGATGTCCCAGATAACAGTAAAAAATGTCAATGTAAAATATAGGGATAGAGTACCATAGCACAAAATATTTTGTGAAAAGTATGCACATTGTGTATGACTTTGACTCAAGTCTGCTTTGATTTGCAAAATGTTCATCTTTATTTCTTCATCCATGGACAAGATGAGTAAAGGTAAATCTATGGGTGGGGGATGAAAAGCAAACAATTCAAGAACAGCAGACAATTCAAGTGTTTGTAGAATGAAAACTTTTTTTAGTTTTGGCTATAATAGGGACTAGTTGAGATCCCATCAGGCATTTTTTTGCGACCCTTCTGGAAAATTTCTCTTCACTCCCTGTCCCAAAGACAAAGCAGGAAGGAGGTTTCCAGGTTTCTCCATTGAAATATGTTCCCCTCCTGTTTCTGTGACAACTCATTTTTTTGTCGAGATTTCCCATCACTTTTTGTGCAATAGTCACCAGAACCAAACTGAGGGTCAGTCTCACCAGCTGGGGCACAGACAGTAATAGAAACCTGACAGAGACACTACCCCTTTTACATTTTATCCAAAACTTAACTTACCCTTTGCCAAAGTAAGGTGAACTTGAATCAACACATAGAAATGTTTGACTAATTCATATTTGGATATTCCTGTGACCCTTTTTTACCAAGGGGGTAAAGAATAGTTGATCACATATGTGTCCTTTGCTTGTTGTAATATGGACTATTATATACTCTTTAGTTCAGTGATGAACCATATGATTCCATCTATGTGGCTGAAACTAATACCTATTCAACTTTTACCTTAACTCTAATATTTCATGTAATTTATAATATTGTATCTAAAACAGACATCAATGTTATTCTACTGCTCTGGGAAGCTTTCAATGCTTTCTACTTTCACTGCATACTTTCCTATAAAGACAGTCACCTGAAACCATCCAGTTCTCATTTTACTCCTTTAACAAGAGGAGATATAGTTTGTACAGACATAACATTTGCCATGCCAAACTACTACATTTGTCACTGCGTGTAATATATCACTATTTTGCAATACACTCTTCCTTTACTCTCTAGAATGAACATATAACAGCAAGTAATGTATCACAGATGTACAACCATGAGTTATTGTGTATGTAAAACACTTATAATGTCTGGAAATGTCACATCTCCCTATCATTGACTTTCAAGAAGGTCATATTTATCATTTGAACATTTGACTATAATTACAAACACCATCGTCACAATGCTATTTGCTTTTGAAGCATTTTCTCCCCGTTATAAGTCTGAATTTACCTGTTCCCTGTTATGTCCTCTGCATTTGTTAAATATTATGTGCCTCTTTGCTTCTACATTGGATTTTTTGCGCATAGTGGAGCCCACTCTGAGGCCCAGGCTCTCACCAGCCAATACAAAACCAGAGAAAAGGCCCACTCAGTCCTTCTGCTGCCACAAGAATGAACACTTGATGACTTGCAGGCATCTTCGCTCACTTTATCATGCAATGAGGTTACATTGGGGCATATTCTTTGTAATAAAAGAAGGAGTTGCTACAGCTAATATGGTTTTTCAGAGGTACTATATAGAAGACTGGCAACAGTTGAAGTTTGGCCACTACAACAGAAAAGGGCAGAGAGTAGGCACACCAGGGGGTTGGATACACAGAAGTTGGTATCCAAAGCATTAACAAAGCATGGGCAAAGACGTAGAGGTGGGTGTAGAGATGAATAGGTGGCAAAGGGAACCTACAGCGGAGAAGAGTGGGCATAGCAGTGGAAAAAAACGCATGGAAATAAAGAGGTCATGGATAGGTCCAAGGGGCACAAGCTGGGCACAACATTTAAACACAGGTGGTAAAACTCACCTCATACAATATTGCACTACTGAAAAATATAACTTGCCACTAAATCTGGATTTTGTAACATGCCACTGGTAGGTCGCATAGCATCATATATGCTGATGGGTGGGTATTTTATGAGTGCATAGACTTTCTGAGATGTCAATTTGTCCCTGCCCTCAACATTTTTTTTTAAAGGACAATCACTACTCTATCTTAAACCAGTGCTTCTTGACCTCACTATGGCATTTAGCTCTTTAAAACAGCAATATGTTGGAAGTAACCCCTGATGTATGTGTCACTTAACCCATATATCCTCAAAAACGTTCATGCATTTCCAGTATTCACTAGGCATGAGTACGTCTGCTAGGGTTCAATGTTGGGTGTGTGTGGGGGGTGGGGGGCAACATTAAATTCTGTTTAGAATCTGCAAAATCTAAACTTGGCATTGAACCAAATTGAAAACTATAAGGAAGAGTCCTAATACTTGTGGCCATTTCCAAGGCTAACAGGCAAGCTTTAGGCAACAAAGGGCTTGGGAAGCCAAGCACTGCCACGGTGGACATATAACATAGCAAAACAACTTTAAAAAATAATTATACAGCAGCACCCCAATGGGATACATTTTTAGGTAGTTTTGGCTGTGAGGCTTGATTTGTATCGAGCAGTAATAGGCCTGAATTGAAAAAATGCATTTAGCAGCTGCAATAAATCTAAACACTAGGGGAAAGCCCTTAAGTGTGTACTAATTGGGAAGTGGCAAAACTATTTATTTGTAAAGTCAGTTTTTTTCTCAGTACTACATTGCAATGTCTTAAAAGTGTAATACAATGCACAAAAACATCAGTCACACATTCCATGAACCCCTCCTCCCCCTATTACCAAACGCCCAGTAATATTCATGTTAAAAAATTAAAAATTGGCTACTATTAGGACAATACACGAGCACTTTAATAGGCGATGCAATAGAAACAGAAAGACAAAACAAGTTTCATCTTGCAATACAAATAAGAATGTATTATGTGAGAGATAGCAGGCACAAATATTGTTCAGTGGCTGGACAGTATGTAAACCACACATGGGAGTAAGTCACACATGTGCAAATCACAAGCAAGTCTCAAGTCTTAACCTTCAAGTCACAAGCAAGTCCCAAGTTACTGTGGCGAAAAGCAAGCAAGTCAAGTCGAGTCCCTGCTAGAAGTCAAGCAAGTCAAGTCAAGTCATTTATTTTGGTCAAGTCACAAATTAAGTCAAAATACTGATCTAGCCCATTTCCACCTTTAAATGAGTTAAAAGTCAGTTTTCAGGAAAGGTTTTGTTTTATTTTCAACATTAACCACTTCAGCCCCGGACCATTATGCTGCCTAAGGACCAGAGGTCTTTTTCCAATTTGGCACTGCGTCGCTTTAACTGCTAATTGCGCGGTCATGCAATGCTGTACCCAAACAAAATTTGCGTCCTTTTCTTCCCACAAATAGAGCTTTCTTTTGATGGTATTTGATCACCTCTGCAGTTTTTATTTTTTGCGCTATAAACGGAAAAAGACCGAAAATTTTGAAAAAAAATGATATTTTCTACTTTTTGTTATAAAAAAAATCCAATAAACTAAATTTTAGTCATACATTTAGGCCAAAATGTATTCGGCCACATGTCTTTGGTAAAAAAAATGTCAATAAGCGTATATTTATTGGTTTGCGCAAAAGTTATAGCGTCTACAAACTAGGGTACATTTTCTGTAATTTACACAGCTTTTAGTTTATGACTGCCTATGTCATTTCTTGAGGTGCTAAAATGGCAGGGCAGTACAAAACCCCCCCAAATGACCCCTTTTTGGAAAGTAGACACCCCAAGCTATTTGCTGAGAGGCATATTGAGTCCATGGAATATTTTATATTTTGACACAAGTTGCGGGAAAGTGACACTTTTTTTTTTTTTTTTTGCACAAAGTTGTCACTAAATGATATATTGCTCACACAGGCCATGGGCATATGTGGAATTGCGCCCCAAAATACATTTAGCTGCTTCTCCTGAGTATGGGGATACCACATGTGTGGGACTTTTTGGGAGCCTAGCCCCGTACGGGGCCCCGAAATCCAATCACCGCCTTCAGGATTTCTAAGGGTGAAAATTTTTGATTTCACTCTTCACTGCCTATCACAGTTTCGGAGGCCATGGAATGCCCAGGTGGCACAAAACCCCCCCAAATGACCCCATTTTGGAAAGTAGACACCCCAAGCTATTTGCTGAGAGGCATGGTGAGTATTTTGCAGCTCTCATTTGTTTTTAAAAATGAAGAAAGACAAGAAAAAACTTTTTTTTTTTCTTTTTTCAATTTTCAAAACTTTGTGACAAAAAGTGAGGTCTGCAAAATACTCACTATACCTCTCAGCAAATAGCTTTGGGTGTCTACTTTCCAAAATGGGGTCATTTGGGGGCGTTTTGTGCCACCTGGGCTTTCCATGGCCTCTGAAACTGTGATAGGCAGTGAAGAGTGAAATCAAAAATTCACGCCCTTAGAAAGCCTGAAGGCGGTGCTTGGTTTTCGGGGTCCGGTACGCGGCTAGGCTCCCAAAAAGTCTCACACATGTGGTATCTCTGTACTCAGGAGAAGCAGCAGAATGTATTTTGGGGTGTAATTTCACATATTCCCATGGCATGTTTGAGCAATATATCATTTAGTGACAACTTTGTGCAAAAAAAAAAAAAAAATGTGTCTCTTTCCCGCAACTTGTGTCGCAATATAAAATATTCCATGGACTCGACATGCCTCTCAGCAAATAGCTTGGGGTGTCTACTTTCCAAAATGGGGTCATTTGGGGGGGTTTTGAACTGTCCTGGCATTTTATGCACAACATTTAGAAAGCACTTGAAGACAAAGCCCTTTCTGACACTTATTGTTTACATGAAAAAGTTATTTTTTTTTTTGCAAAAAAATTACTTTGAACCCCCAAACATTATATATTTTTTTAAAGCAAATGCCCTACAGATTAAAATGGTGGGTGTTTAATTTTTTTTTTTTTTTACACAGTATTTGCGCAGCGATTTTTCAAACGCATTTTTTGGGGAAAAAACACACTTTTTTACATTTTAATGCACTAAAACACACTATATTGCCCAAATGTTTGATGAAATAAAAAAGATGATCTTAGGCCGAGTACATGGATACCAAACATGACATGCTTTAAAATTGCGCACAAACGTGCAGTGGCAACAAAATAAATACATTTTTAAAAGCCTTTAAAGGTTACCACTTTAGATTTACAGAGGAGGTCTACTGCAAAAATGACTGCCCTCGATCTGACCTTCGCGGTGATACCTCACATGCATGGTGCAATTGCTGTTTACGTTTGACGACAGACCGCCGCTTGCGTTCGCCTTAGCGCGAGAGCAGGGGGCGACAGGGGTGCTTTTTTTTTTTTTTTCTTTATTAGTTTTTTGCTTTTTTATCTTATTTTTAAACTGTTCCTTTCATTTTTTTTTTTTTTTAATCATTTTTATTGTTATCTCGGGGAATGTAAATATCCCCTATGATAGCAATAGGTAGTGACAGGTACTCTTTTTTAAAAAAATTGGGGTCTATTAGACCCTAGATCTCTCCTCTGCCCTCAAAGCATCTGACGACACCAAGATCGGTGTGATAAAATGCTTCCCCAATTTCCCAATGGCGCTATTTACATCCGGCGAAAGTCATAAAATGCTCGTAGCTTCCGGTTTCTTAGGCCATAGAGATGTTTGGAGCCACTCTGGTCTCTGATCAGCTCTATGGTCAGCTGGCTGAATCACCGGCTGCATTCTCAGATTCCCTGTTGAGACAGGAGAGCCAGAGAAAAACACGGAAGACGGTGGGGGGGCATTCCCTCCCACGGCTTGTAAAAGCAGTCTAGAGGCTAATTAGCAGCTAGGATTGCTTTTACATGAAAGCCGACCGCTGGCTGAAAAGAATGATACCAAGATGATATCTAAACCTGCAGGCATCATTCTGGTATAACCACTCAAAGTCGTGAATGGCGTACCTGAAGACAAAAAAATGGTTAACAATAAAGCACAGTAAACGGTAAAGTATAAAAAATTGCATACCTGAAAAGCAAACATGATAAAACATAATAACAATAAAACATTGCAGAATAGAATACAGTAAAAAAGAGCAGAACAATAGAGAGAATAGAGAGAGAGAGAGAACAATGAAACGACAACTATTTTTTTTTATTTTATATATTTTTTTTTTTTTACACTTTTTTTGTAACTAACTTTTATAACGGTAACCGGTTCCAGGTTCGGGTCTCTCAAAATGCGATGGCATCTTGGGAGACCCTGTGAAAGTGTGCCTAGTCTGTGCAATGCTGTACCCTACGCTAATACTCAACTAGTGAATGGTAGCGTTCAAAACATTCACCAATGCAAAGACCAGGATTGCCAGGACAGGAGGGACAATAATAGCGGGTGTCACGCTTATATCCGCGCTTGCTGCAGACACAACATCTTTTTTGGGGGGGTTTGTTGGGTAGGGGTACTCGGGAGGACATAAAGAAAATGCCTCTCATGCAGCCGACTGCATTTGGTTGGGGATGTGAATGGGGGAAGTACGGGCACTGCAGAAGTGGTGGGTTCCCAATTAGGATTGGCGAATGCAGCAGGAAGGGCACTATGGGCACGACGGGCCTGTGTTTGTCTTCTTGGTGGCAGCGGGACACTACTTGTGCTTGCCACCTCACCAGCTTGAACTGCACTTATGGGACTCGCCACGTCACCAAGTGTTACTGCAGTGCTGGTTTGACTACGACCGGGGTGTACTAGGCCGCTGGCGCTTGCCAGTTCAATAAAAAGCTACCAAAAAAACTGTTAGCGATTGCAGGGATCAGGCCTGACTCTGTGAACGCTGCAGTTATGCGTTAAGTGTTTTGTAAGTGACAGTGATCGATCGATACTGCACTTGGGTGGGCTGAGCTGGGCCGGGCGGAGGGGCAAAATGCAGGTGCTAGCAGGTATCTGGGCTGATCCCGCTAACACTGCGTTTTTGGGAACCCTAAACTGCTGGGGAAGCTAGTATAGATCTGATCGGATCAGATATTGATTCGTTCAGATACTATACCACTAAGGGAGGCGTATGCTGCGTGCGTGGGTGTTAGCGGTACTGGCGCTAACCTGACGCTGCTTGGGGCTGGTGCTTGCCAGTTCACCAAAATACTACCAAAAAAACTGTTAGCGATCACAGGGATCAGGCCTGACTCTGCGAACGCTGCAGTTATGCATTTAGTGTTTTGTAAGTGACAGTGATCGATCGATACTGCACTTGGGTGGGCTGGGCTGGGCCGGGCGGAGGGGCAAAATGCAGGTGCTAGCAGGTATCTGGGCTGATCAAGCTAACACTGCGTTTTTGGGAACCCTAAACTGCTGGGGAAGCTAGCATAGATCTGATCGGATCAGATATTGATCCGTACAGATACTATACCACTAAGGGAGGTGTACGGTGCGTGCGTGGGTGTTAGCGGTACTGGCGCTAACCTGATGCTGCCTGGGGCTGGTGCTTGCTTGCCAGTTCACCAAAATGCTACCAAAAAAACTGTTAGCGATCGCAGGGATCAGGCCTGACTCTGCGAACGCTGCAGTTATGCGTTTAGTGTTTTGTAAGTGACAGTGATCGATCGATACTGCACTTGGGTGGGCTGAGCGGAGGGGCAAAACGCAGGTGCTAGCAGGTATCTGGGCTGATCCCGCTAACACTGCATTTTTGGGAGCCCTAAACTGCTGGGGACGCTAGTATAGATCTGATCGGATCAGATATTGATCCGATCAGATACTATACCACTAAGGGAGGCGTATGCTGCGTGCGTGGGTGTTAGCGGTACTGGCGCTAATCTGATGCTGCCTGGGGCGACGCATATCACCGCCGGGCGATCAGGGGGCTAAACCTTTATTCGGTAATAAACGGCGGGTGCCCTGACACTATAAAAAATAAACGAACTAACCAGCGTCAACCGTAACACTTATACAGTGATCAGTGGTGAAAGCTTTAACTAGGGGGCAATCAAGGGGTTAAAACATTTATTTGGTAGTATATGGGGGTCCCTGTCACTATAAAATGCTGACGGCGAACCTAAATATTTACGTCCCTAACTAGCGTCACCAGCGACACTAATACAGCGATCAGAAAAATGATCGCTTAGCGACACTGGTGACGGGGGGTGATCAAGGGGTTAAAACTTTATTAGGGGGTGTTAGGGGGGTACCCTAGACCTAAAGGGGGCTAACAGTAACTGTCCTAACACTGTAACTGTCACAAACTGACACCATGCAGTAATCAGAAAAAAAAAAAAAAAAAAAAAAAAAAACCTGCTTGGTGTCAGTTTGTGACGGGGGGGGTGATTGGGGGGTGATCGGGGGGGGGCGATCGGGGGGGGGGATCGGGGTGTTTTGTGTGCCTGGCATGTTCTACTGTGTGTGTTTGTGTTTTCACTCACAGTGATGTCTTCTCTCCTCGGCGCTGGAACGGAAACTACCGAGCCGAGGAGAGATGACATCATTTCCTTTGCTGCTGTTTAGCAAAGGAATGTTCCCATTGGCCAGCGGCGATCGCGAGGGGGGGGCCACGAACGGATGGCCTCCCCCTCACCTCCGATCGCCGGGGAACAAAAGACGACCGCCTCGGGCACCGGGGGGGGTCCAATCGGACCCCCCACCCGCGGAAGGCAAATCACGTACATGTGATTTTGCCTGTCCGTGCCACCTTGCCGACGTACATCAGCGTGAGGCGGTCGTCAAGTGGTTAACAAAACTGCTTAGTGCTTTTTTCTTGGCATATTAAAGAAACACTTTGAATGCCCAAACAGCAGACAAGGAGCAGAACACTCAGCAATTAAATGGCCAACAAGCCTGAAAAGTAGTCCTTGCTGAGGGGGAAAATAACTAAGCTCAAAGTTTGAACTTGAAACAATGCCAACATCTGGACACCTGAATGGTGATGAGAAGTCAGCCACAGTTACTTTATCGGTTTATACTCGTCTTCTGTATCCTCTCGAGTCTCGTCACATGTGGCGGGCTGCAGGAGGAGGGCGGGTTACAGTACAGCTCCAATGGCATTTGGCTCAGAGGCGGTGGTGGGCGGAGTGTGTGGGTAATATTTTCAGGGGGATGGTGCCAAGTCATTGCAAGTCAAATAGCCCAAGTCAAAGTCAAATCGCAAGTCATTAGTGACAAGTCAAGTCGAGTCATTTATTTAATTTTGTCAAGCAAGTCGCAAGTCCTCAAACAGGTGACTCGAGTCTGACTCGAGTCAAGTCATGTGACTCGAGTCCCCCACCTCTGATGTAAACTTACTTAAATTGAATCAGTATAAGAGGGAGAAGCAAGGCTTTATCTTATTTTATTTGATGATTTTTATAGTTTATTATTTGAGAGATAACAGCTACAAATATAATATAGTGGCTGGACAGTGCAGCTCCAAATAAAGCAAGCATCAGCTGCCATCTGAAGCTGAAAAACAAGGCTAAACTTTACCTACTCTAATGCCCTGTACACACGACCGGACTTTCAGGCAGACTAGGTCCGATGGTCTTCTTGACGGACTTACGATGGACTTTCCGAACGAATGGACTTGCCTACACACGACCGGACTTTCCGACAGACTAAGCCCGCCGGTCTTTCGACGGAGTTACGGACTTGCCCACACACGGACTAAAGTCTGTTCATTTTGAACGTGATGAGGTACGACGGGACTAGAAAAGGAAGTCAATCTCACCACTTTTATCGACCAGATTGACACCTTGTGAGCCCCGTAGCAGAGCATACCAGGCCCTTAGGTCTGGTATGGATTTTAAGGGGAACCCCCTACACCCCCAAAATCCATACCAGACCCTTATCCGAGCACACAGCCCGGCCGGTCAGGAAAGGGGGTGAGGACGAGCGAGTGCCCCCCTCCTGAACCGCACCAGGCCGCATGCCTTCAAGATGGAGCGTGGGTGCTTTGGGGGAGGGAGGCGCCCTGGGGCATGTTGATGAGGACAAGGGCCTCTTCTAGACAACCCTGGCCGTTGGTTGTCGGGGTCTGTGGGAGGGGGGCTTTTCGGAATCTGGGAGCCCCCAGATCCCGGCCCCCCACCCTATGTGAATGAGTATGGGGTACATCGTACCCCTAACCATTCACCTGGGGGAAAAAGTGTCAATAAAAAAACACACTACACAGGTTTTTAAAGTAATTTATTAGGCAGCTCCGGGGGTCTTGTTCCGACTTCGGGGGTCTCTTCCAACTTCAGGGGTCTCTTCCAACTTCTCCGCTCTCTCCGGTTCTTCTCCCACTCTCCGATTCTTCTCCCGCTCTCCAGCCTCTTCTCCCGGTGTCCGGTTCTGCTCCCACTCTCCGGTTCTTCTTTTACTAGCAGTGGCATGGTCTTCTCCGTCGTCTTGTTCCCTCTTCTCTTCTTCTGATGTTGACACAACACTCTCTCCCACTGTAATGCTGCGTGAGCGGTGTGCAATGACTTGTATAGGCATGGGGCGTGGTCACCGAGTGATGTCACCCGGTGACCCCGCCCCTTATGACGTCACAGTCCCGGGGCATGATGGGACTGTGACGACATAAGTCCATACCACACCTAAGGGACATTGTCACCTCCCTCTCACGCTCGCCACAATAGGAAAATGTGTTTTTCCTATTGCAGCGAGCATGAGCTGTATAGTACCCTGTCGCCAAGAACCAGCGCGATCCTATCGAAACATTCTCGCAGGCAGGTGCTGTAGCTGCCTCGTCGTATTTGGTCCATGGGACCAGCATACAGACGAACGGGCTTCCTGATAGTAACTGGGTCCGGCGAGGTTTCCGGCGGGAAGATTCGAAACATTTTTCAAATCTAAAGTCCATCGGATTTTTGACCGAAAAGGTCCGTTGGAAGTCCGATGAAGCCCACACATGGTTGGATTGTCCGTCAGACTTGGTCCGTCGGACCAGCCTGATCGAAAAGTCCGCTCGTGTGTACACGGCATTAGTCTGGCAGTCTGAGCCCCACTTTGTCCAAGTACTTTAAACTGCAACCCTTCCCATATAGAAACTAGTGGAAATTTCCTAGCCTGGATTGCACCAAGATGGCAGATTTCAATCCACTATTTTCTGTTTGTTTGTTGCACACAGCAGAGGCCAGGCACATCTGCAATTCCTCTGCTTTGCCAGCATAATCTTTCTCCTCCCAGGAATTTATCAGCCTGGTGTATTCGTATTTATTTATTTAAATATAGTCAGGGCCCTGGAGACAAAACTGCAGGGGAAAATTGGTGGTCATAGGCTGCTCATACTTCCACAATGCAGAGGAAAGGGCATGCAAATAGAAGGGGAAAATTCTACTGCTAGGAGAAAGGGCAGGAAGCATGAAAATTAAAAGTATATTACTGCTGCCATAGGCTTCCCAATCTCCTTCAAAAAAGCACCATCCAAAAAAGACAAGCCTGAAAGGAAAGATAGGGGTGCTTCCACATGGGGGAAGAAGATGGTCTTGCTGAGATGAGTCTTGCTAATGTGACCTCTTCCTCCACCTCCCCCTTCTCCACCTACTCCACCTACTCCCCACTCAACTCCTCCTTGCCTTCCTCCTTCACCACTTTCTGCTCCAATATGATCATGGCATGAGGAGAGGCCTCCTCTACTGCCTTCGTTCCAGCTCATGGAATCACCCCCTTATTCTACACCACAGTGGCAGGTACCTAGATACCATTGTTTTGCCCAGAAGGCCATGCCTTTTCCCATCTCTGGTGACAGACAAGAATAATGAAAAGAAGGATTGGGATGTTGGAAGTGAGGATGAGGAGAAAACAGAACAGGCTTTAAGGGGGATTTTTCTCCCTCTCTCAAACCCAGAGAGCTGCACATGGGTGGTATAAGATTGGGAGATCCTCTGTTTGCACAAGGGGTGAAAGTGTGCAATGTTTTGGGTGCACATTGTTTTTACATTTTGTTCTCAATAGATGCAGTGAGGAGATGCAAAAAAAATGCAATTCTTAAACTTCAACAACTGCTTGATGTGCTCTAATCTCAACAAGCTAAAATGAATAGAAAAAGCAGTTTGTTACCCCTTTATGTGAAATCCCCGGTGTTCTTGCCAGTCCCTCTTCTTCCCTTTCAAAAATGGACCACTAAGCAGGAGAAGACACCGTGATCAGTTCTCTAGCTATGCTGGGAACTCAGTGTGCTCTCCTCCAATGATCAGACTTGGCCTGACATGCCCCCGCTGCACAACCATTCACTGGGAAGCTCAGTGTGCTGCTGCTTCTCCTCCCCCCAGCTCTTATGCAGCTGAAAATAGAGGAAATGTGATCACTTATAAAAAAGGAAAAAAAATGTATTTTTAATGTATTTTTTTATCTATACAAACATGTTTTGCCTTTCATTTCTATTTTAAACTGAAAGGGTTGTTTTTACAAAGTGATCATTTACAATTATTTTAAGTTGTTTTGAATTGAAGGACTTACTATTAATCAGTTGTTGCAGGCATATAGCGCTAAAATGTTTTTTTTTTTTTTTTTTTTAATTAAGACTCATATCTTTTACAGCAGAGGATATGATTTCATCTGTGCCCAGTCTTGCCACGAAGAGTTAATCCAGATCTGAGCAATCCTCTTATTTTTCTTCAGTAAGATAAAAACAGACACACAGAGAAATAGGTATCAGTTTCTTCCCCCTTGCTGTGAGTGACAGGTGATTTCTTTATCTCATGCACCAGTGTGAGAGAGGCATTCTGTGTACTTCATATGCCCCCTCCATTCTTCTCCAGCTCTCCCAGGATTGGCTGCTCCACACCTCAGCATGATTGGGCATGCTGAAGTCATGTGGTGACTTTTCTGGGTTTTGACTGGATTTTAGTGAACATGGGGCATAATCCACGATACCAGCAGAAGTTCAGTGTAAGAAATATCGATGCCTGGCCAAGGGTGTGTAGAGGTGGGCGGGGAGTCTACTGACATCATGACACCACCCACCGAGCCCTGGACAACATATGTGCCCACAGAATCCAGAGTATTGCAGGGCTCCAAACAGCTAAAAAGCAGATATTTGACAGGTAAGGATACATGCAGGAGGCATGTATATCCTTATAGATTAGCACTATGGAAGTAATTTAGAAATGATGAGAATGGGTTTACATCCACTTTAACTACCTCAGTACTGGGCACTTTCACCCCCTTCCTTCCCAGACCAATTTTCAGCTTTCCGTGCTCTCACATTTTGAATGATAATTACTCAGTCATGCTACAGTGTACCCAAATTAAATTTTTATCATTTTGTACGCACAAATAGAGCTTTCTTTTGGTGGTTTTTATTCTCCATGGGTTTTCAATTTTTTGCGATATAAGCGAAAAAAGTATGAACATTTTGAAAAAAAAACAATATTTTCTACTTTCTGTTTTAAAAGAAATCCAATAAAATCAAATGTTGTCATAAATTTAGGCCAGAATGTATTCTTCTACATGTCTTTGGTAAAAAAAATCCTTATAAGTGTATGATAATGGGTTTGTGTGAAAGTTATAGTGTCTACAAGCTATGCTATGTATTACTGGATGTGATTGTAGCCATATTACATAGTTACATAGTTACATAGTAGGTGAGGTTGAAAAAAGACACAAGTCCATCAAGTCCAACCTATGTGTATGATTATGTGTCAGTATTACATTACATATCCCTGTATGTTGCGGTCATTCAGGTGATTATCTAATAGTTTCTTGAGCTATCAATGCTCCCCGCTTGGAGACCACCGCCTGTGGAAGGGAATTCCACATCCTTGCCGCTCTTACAGTAAAGAACCCTCTACGTAGTTTAAGGTTAAACCTCTTTTCTTCTAATTGTAATGAGTGGCCACGAGTCTTATTAAACTCTCTTCTGCGAAAAAGTTTTATCCCTATTGTGGGGTCACCAGTATTAATGCAGTTGTGACAGAGAAAATTGAATACTGTCCGTGATACTTTTTTTATTTGCACTAACATACAATTTTTCAGGACAAGCTTTCGGGGTATGTCCCCTTCTTCAAGGTCCAAGCAGTACTGATTCACAATTTTTTTTTAAAGATAACAATCCAATATAATTACCAAGAAGCATAGTGAGTTTTTTGAAGTTGCAATTTTTTGCCCACAATTGTTTGGAAAATTAAGAATTTTTTTGTCTTTTTTCTCCTCAAAATTGTCATATTATTACAAGTTATTTCTCACACATGGCATAGGTAAACTTGCAATTACACCCCACAACTCCTGAGTATGGCCATACCACATGTGTGAGACTTTTCCACAGCCTGGCCACATGCAGAGGCCCAACATGCAGGGAGCACCGTCAGATGTTCTAGGAGCTTAAATTACACATTTAGTTTCTTGAGTACCTATCACATTTTTGAAGGCCCTGGAGCACCAGGACAATGGAAACACCCACAAAATGACCCCATTTTGGAAAGCAAACACCCCAATGTATATTCTATGAGGCATAATGAGTTTTTTGAACGTGTCATTTTATTCCACAAGTTTTTGGAAAATGTGGAAAGGAAATGAAAATTTATTTTTTTTACGCAAAGTTGTCAATTTATAAGATATTTCTAACACACAGCATATGCGTAGCAAAAATTATAACCCAAAATACATTCTGCTACTCCTTCTGAGTATGGCGATACCACATGTGTGAGACTTTTCCACAGCCTGGCCACATACAGAGGCCCAACATTCAAGTAGCACTGTCAGGCATTCTAAAGGCATACATTACACATTTCATTTTGTGAGTACCTATCACATTTTTGAAAGCTCCTGAGCCTCTTTGTTAGGATTCTGTCCTCCTCAATTTCCATTTCAGAGCCACTGCTTTCTACTAGCTCATACTCGCTCTCGGAGTTTGACAGAGAGCGTTCCCTGCTACTCTTGTCCGATGTACTCTGGAGTATATGGAAAGCCTTATCGCTGCTAAATAATTTTTTAGCCATGTTGACAGATTACTGGGACAGATGTGACAGATGTGTCAAATGTGTGACAAATGCTGATCACTGGGACAGATGTGGCAGAAGATCATTTACAGATATGTGCAGATTTGCACTGGAACAGATGTGGCAGATGATCACAGACAGATGTGTGCAGATGTGCACTGGAACAGATGTGGCAGATGATTGTGGACAGATGTGTGCAGATGTGCACTGGGACAGATGTGGCAGATGATCATGGACAGATGTGCACAGATGATCATGGACAGATGTGCGCATATGTTTACTGGGGCAGATGTGGCAGATGTATTTTGGGACATATGTGACAGATGTTCACTGGGACAGATGTGGCAGATGTTCATGGACAGATGTGGCAGATGTGCACAGATGATCATGGATGGATGTGTGTAGATGATCACGGACAGATTTGCGCAGATAATCATGGACAGATGTGGCAGATGATCACGGACAGGTGTTTTTTATGGTGTGGGACACTGTGACAGGATGCTGTGTAGGGACATTGTTTTGGGGACACTAGCTGTGTGATCAGTGTGTAAAAAGCTGCAAAAACAGCTCATACACATTTCTCCCCAGCTTGCAGCACAGATCCGCTCTCCTTCTCCTCACTGACAGACTCCGTGTGCAGAGAAGGAAAGCCGATTGTCTGGCAGTGGCTCTCTGTAAACATTACTTGATGACTTTGATTGGACACAGCCATTATATGACCAGGAGGGCCGAACACAGAACCCTCCTGCGGGTCCGCAGCTGCACAATCCCTCTGCTCAGGGGCGTTGCTAGGGGGTGGCTATTGGGGCTATAGCCCAGAATCTGGGGCCCATAGCCCCGAGTCTCTTTCTGCAGGGTCCCTGCCTAACCAGCGGGTTGCGGCTGCTGTGGCAGGCGGGCTGGCTGCATGAGAGAGGTGGAGGAGAGGAAAGAAGCAAGCTCTTCACAGCCGGGCCTCTTCAATTTGGGAGCGAGGTGTGGCGAGCAGCAGATAGATGACATAATCTCTCACTGTCCGCCACAAATCGGTGCTCTTCCACCCTCACAGCACGGTCTTTGTTGAGCTCCACTTTGCAGCCAGACCCCCTTGCTTCAATGTCGGAGGTGCGACGGGGAGCAGCGAGATGACATCATTTCTCACTGCCAACCCTGCATCACCGCTCTCCTGCTCTCACTAAAGTGACAATCTGCAAATGGTGGCAAGAGATGTGGCAAGTGACAATCTGCAAATGGAGGCAGGAGACGTGGCAAGTGACAATCCACCTCTGGTGGCAGGCGACATGGCAAGTGACAATCCACATCTAGTGGCAGGTGACGGTGGCAAGTAAGACGCTGCATCTGGTGGCAGGAGATGTGGCAAGTGACACGCCCAGGGCTCCCACTGATTATGCAGTATGGTGAGTTGAACCACTTCATTATATATTAGAATGTAACAATAGAAATAATGCACTTCAATCACCCTGACACCATACCAACCATTATGCCATGATGATTGAAGCGCCAACACCAGCCATCGCCCGTGAAAAATTGCTTACCATTGGTCCCCCCCCCGCGGGCATGCAAAACACATAAATGTACACTAGCACTGCAATTCAAAGATCTCAAGCATAATTTGTTGAAGTAGTTGTAAACCATCCACTAAAATATCATATACGCTTTAACATAATAATTATCCTTTGGAAAGCCTATTTATATTTTCGTCGCTAGCTTTCATTAAAAAAAAAACAGCTAATGATACTAATATGAAGAAAGGTCCTTGTTTTGGCTCTTTGTGTTATGGGGAAACAACATTCTACCATATCTCCCATATTCTCCCGCCGGTAAATCACCCTGTCACATGCTCTTCCAAATTAAACTATAAGCTGTTGTGCTAATTACTTATTGACCAAGCATATTCTACTATTGTCACCATATAAAGTGAACATTCCTTGAAAATGGTCCATTCTATTGAATGCTCCCCACTCCCCAAATTCAAATAATCTGCAAAGTCGATTTAACCCAAAGCTGTTGTTAAACAAAAGAAAAAAAGGACTTAGGCTACTCATTTTGGAGATTTTTGGAGGTGTGGGTGATTTTACCGTGCCTCACCACTGCCTCCTGAGAGAGCTGGGCTCTACAAAACCCAAATGTACTCCAGCCTACTGCAGGCTTGCATTCTTATTATTGTCACCCACTTCATTAGAAGTGTAAAAGGTCCACCTGAACTGAAAACGCCACTCACGCATTCACATACACCACTATGGAATAACCCAGGCCTAAAGGAATTATTACCCATACCAGACCATAACTTATTGGTTGCACAAGGTGTGGTATATTTGTCAAATGTTTATTGCGGTACTACCATGAAATCATTTCAACAGCTAAAGGAAGAATTTAATCTTCATAACTCCATGCACTTCCGTGACCTCCAGCTCCGCAATGCTCTCCAGACTTAATTTCACGTTGATCCTCCTAACCTAGATCAATTGTATATCTTTAGCATAATAACAGGACAAGATTCCTTAAAACTTATCTCAGTATTCTATAATGCTCTTCTTCGTCCCACAGCGCCAAAACTTGCTTATAGATTGAAAGACCGTTGGGCTGTCGATGTGGGGGAGCTGGAGGATGATGAATGGGAGGATGCACTGGACACTTGTAGAATACAAGGCTACGGGTCCCATATAGTAAAGTTCATACATGATGAGATGGGGTCCCCTCTGACGCTATGCCCTAAACAATGCTTACTGGGAGTGTTCCCAGATCTTGACTCAGACAAATGTCATATTCTGTTCTTATATGAGTTCCTGTTCACAGCTAGGTTACTTATAGGAAGAAAATGGCTGAGGGCTACTCCACCGACAATACAGGATAGGATCTCCGCTATTAACAGCATCTTACCCTACAAAAAGGAAATCTATGCCCATAGGGTCTGCCCAGCCAAATATGGGAAAATTTGGGACCCCTGGTTGGCAAATGCAGCCACATGTGATTATACAACCGAATGCTTATCTGAACACGGAATACTAAGTCTAACGGGTATTCTCCATCTGTAATACACTAAATAGTTTGGCTATTCATGTATCTGGTTTTAAATATGGTCTCTGTGTGATGCACGAAGTAATATACAGGCTGTTTACATATGTTACTTTTACGATCTTTATACCACTCTTATGATTGTGATATTAATGTCAATAATTTGTAATTGTATACTCCTGTCAATAAAATAACCAAGTTATTTGTAAAAAAAAAAAAAAAAAGTGTAAAAAGTCGGGACCAAGGTACTTACTTTTTTTTTTTTTTTTTTTTGCAGGCAATTTGACCTTGGGGGTCTTTCAATAGGACAGACCTTCCAATTTCATGGAAGGTCTGTTTTTTTTTAAAAAAAAGGCCGGAGAAAAACAATTGATAATACAAAAACATTTGTGCACACACCAATATACTTGGAAACTATGAATCAGACCGAGACAGAAGTACAGTTAAATCACACTTGTTTAATACTTAAAGTAAATAGAACAAATGTAGTCCAAACATAGCCCCCAAAGTTTGGTAACCGGAACGGATAGTCAGACAAGCCAGAAAGTCAGGAAGCCAGGGAACAGCGTAGTGGATCAGCAAGCAGGATCTGGAGCCAGAAGGAATGTCAGCCAAGCAAGTCTTTAACAGGAACGCAGGAGATAGTCTCTGTGATATTGATCATGGCGAAGACAGAGATCATCTAGGCTGGACGGCTTAAGTAGGGAGGACTGACGAGCAGGATATCATCAACAGGTAAGTCACTGTGGAGAGATAGGAGCTGGCAATTAGCTGACAGCTGAGCGGCCAGCTCAGAGAAGGAAGGGCTGAGCCCAACCCTGACAAATATTAAGCCACAAGCATAAAAGTGAAAATTTGTGTATCAGAATCATTGCCTAATAGTTACATAGTAGGTGAGGTTGAAAAAAGACGCAAGTCCATCAAGTCCAACCTATGTGTGTGATTATGTGTCAGTATTACATTACATATCCCTGTATGTTGCGGTCATTCAGGTGATTATCTAATAGTTTCTTGAAGCTATCAATGCTCCCCGCTGAGACCACCGCCTGTGAAGAAAGAAATGCTGCACTACATATAAAACAAGCATGATATAAAATCTCCCCTTATGCTTCCTTTTCCTACACCTCCGGGATATACATGTTTTTAGCACTTGATAATGCCTACGCTATGCATAATGAGAACTACAATTGAGATTGATACTCATGCCACTTTTGACCACACCAAGGCTGTCTGCACCTCTTCAAAGTCCCCATACACGGGCCGCAGATATTACTACCACAGCTCCTGGGGCAGATGTCCCCAGACAGCCCTATGTCCACAATAACACTTGTTGCTCGTAGAGCTGATTTTTATGTGCTGCATCTTCTTCTGAGGAAGTGGACCATAGTCCACGAAACACGTTAAGCCCCAGGATGCAAGTTTCTTACCACAATCATGTGTCTGAATTATTTACATTTAAAATATTGCCTAATCATGCACTGACTTTATATTGTTTAAATCTATCTAGAATCAGCTCATAGTCCAAAAATCTTTTTCCACATTGTGCCATGTTTTAATCATTGATGTACTTATTTACTATATGTATGTATCAATATATATACACTGTTGAAATTTTAATTCAATCTGTTTCTCTGAGACCATTTGTGTATACATATTTCTAATGTTCATTTGCCCATCTATTCGCCAACTGTCATGCACGCGCCTCATTCAAAGCTCCAACCCCCTTTTTTCCTTCTAAATATAAAAATCTTTATCCTAATAAACAATCATCAAATATAATGATAATAAACGTGGTCCACCCATGTATATAAAGAATAATTGGCGTTCAAACATGTTGTGTTCAAAAATGCATATAGATGCCAAAAAACAGTGTCCAAACATGTTTATAAATCAATGAAAGACAAAATAGTGTTCATCATATAACTAGTATTATTTAACAGAGTAAAATGCACTTACATGTAAAAAAAGGCACTCTCACTTTAAGGATCTCGCTATGAGATATAACACTCACAAAGCTACACATTGAGCCAGGCTGTTTATCTGTTAGTGCTACACAGACATCAGAGCCAGTCTACTCTCACTGCATTGTCCTTCCTTTGCTCTGCCCAACATATTTAGCATAAACACGTCATCAGGGCATGCAAAAAAAAACAATTGCAGTCAGCAAAAAATTAGAAAACATGTCCTGTGAAAAAACAAATGCAGTCTGCTACTAGGGATGGGCGAACAGTTCAGCCTGAGCATAAATTCAGGCCAAACTTTCATTGTTCGGACGTTCGGCAAACAGCCAAAAAAACAGGTCATTCAACCATTTGTTCGCCCCCCCGAACCGACCACAATGCATTGTGGCAATGAACAGTGCATTGCAAGCCCCGATTGGCTGAAGCATTGAAAGCTTCAGCCAATCAGGGCACAGAGCACTGTCAGAGTCATGATTGGACATTGTCATCATGACTTTATCCAATCATGGCTCATTCCCGCCCCAAAGTATAAAAGTATTCTTTCAATGGCAGCCATTTTCAGTGTGATTTTGGTGTGGAGAGAGATAGAACAGGGTTCTGTTCAGTGCTATTAGTTAGTGTGCTATACTGTGCTATTTTGCTTCAATTATCAGTGTAGAATATTAGTTTAGTGTCAGTCTAGGGATAGTGTGAGTGTAGTGAGGAGGACCATCATTCAGCTTTTCATAGTGTGCAGCTAGAGTAGGGACAGCTCAGATAGTTTCACTGTAGTGTAGTGAGACCGTGTCAGTAATCTTGACATTAGTATATAGCTAGAGTAGGGACAGTTCAGATAGCGTCAGTGTAGTGATGGTTGAACACCATTTATTTGATTGCGTTACTGCCAGTTTAACACCATATCGTATTGCGTACCATACTGCCAGTTTAACACCATACAGTTTTGTGTGCGTTACTGCCAGTTTAACGCCATATAGTTTTGCGTGGGTTACTGCCAGTTTAACTCCATATCGTATTGCGTGCGTTACTGCCAGTTTAACACCATATAGTTTTGCGTGCATTACTGCCAGTTTAACATCATATCGTTTTGCGTGCGTTACTGCCAGTTTAACGCCATTTCGTTTTGCGTGCGTTACTGTCAGTTTAACGCCATATCGTTTTGCATGCGTTTCTGACAGTTTAATGCCATATAGTTCTGTGTGCGTTACTACAAGTTTAACGCCATATAGTTTTGTGCGTTACTGCCAGTTTAACGCCATTTACTTCTGTGTGCGTTACTGCTAGTTTAACACCATATAATTGTGTGCGTTACTGCCAGTTTAACGCCATTTACTTCTGTGTGTGTTACTGCCAGTTTAACGACATATGGTTCTTTGCATCACTGTACGTTTGGCGCGTTATATTGCAGTGTGTTATATTGTATCCGCGGAGTGTGTCTGTGTAGTGTGAGTACTCAAATTAAAGGGCACCAAACACCTCTTTACATTGATTAAAGTGCATCTACGTATAGATTTCAAATTCTCCTTTACATTTGCTTATAAGCACCGCCCCCTCCCTCCCAATAATGTCTGGGAGAACAGCAAGGAGAGGCAGATGCTCCCTTGGCACTGTAAGGGGGCCAGCAACAAATTTGTCCACAGGCAAAGGTGGACGTGGTGGTCAGTCCTCAGGCAGGGCATCATTTCCTCTGTTTAGTGAGTTTGCCCATGCTATCCAGCCACAGCATGCAGAGGAGGCAGTGGACTGGCTTACTAAACCTTCCTCATCCTCTGTCACACAAGCAGAGACAAGTGTGCAGTCCCCTGCAGTTGCCAGAGTGGATAAACCTGCCTCCTTGTCCACATCTATTCCTGCCATAGCCCTAACATCAGCCATTGAGGAGTCAGCTGAGTTATTTGACCACAGAGTCAGCCACTTGCTCCTTGATGATGCCCAGCCATTACTGGATTCAGATTCTGGTTCTGAGGTTGAGGATGACAGGAACATGAGCCTAGAGAGAGGGAGGAACACTGGTAGACAAATTGACATTCATGTTCCCCAAGCCGCAGCATATTGCCAAGTTGTCTCCAGTGGTAATGATGAAGATGGAGGAGATAGAGATGATGATGATGAGGTCACTGATGCAACTTGGGTGCCAGATAGAGCAGAGGAGGAAACTGAAGGTGAGTCGGCACAACCCCAAGGAGGTTGGCATCAAAAAGTAGAGAGCAGCCACCCTATTCCATCACATTCTGCAGCTGTTATCTCCTGGCCCACTCCCCACAGGCACCACCGACACCCAAAGACCAATTTTTGTGCACTTGTCTGACAGGTGCATATCGTTGCAATTTTTTACAGCAAGGCAAATTCTTGCTTTCATCAAGAGTACCTCTATAGGGTTACTGTGGGAAGGTGCCACCGACACCCAAAGACCAATTTTTCTGTACCTGTTTGACAGGTGCATATCATTGCAATTTTTTACAGCAAGGCAAATTATTGCTTTCATCAAGATTATCTCTATAGGGTTACGGCGGGAAGGCGCCACCAACACCCAAAGACCATTTTTAACGCACCCGTTACTTCTATCCAAAGTCAAAGTGACACCAGAATGTATCCAAAAAATCTCTAATCTTGTTCCCAGTGCACTACATTGTGGCCTCATCATGCAAACTGGCTCCCCAGCTGTTGCTAAGCAAAATAAAAGCTTCTTGCAGGAAAAATGTCATTTTTTTGGCTTTATAAATTAAATTATTGTTACAGCAGATTCTAGACATGGTACAGATCTGCCACTTTACAGTTAGACTAAGGGGACCCTTATATTGGAAGGAATTTTTCATTTTTAGGCTTTCACTTTAAAAATAAAAAAATCACTTCTCATTTAAAAATGAAGTTTTTCACAAACTTTTTTTTTATTGATCCATGTCCCCCAGGGCAGGACCCAGATCCCTATAACTATTGTATGCCTAATTACTTGCATTTAAAAGATCAAAATGGGCACTTTTGATATTTGATATTCGGATCCCATTGACTTTAATGGGGTTCGTTATTCGGGTCCGAACGTTCACGGTGTTCGGAAGTTCTGGTCCGAACTGAACAGGGGTTTGTTCGGCCCATCCCTACCTGCTACCACTGTAGTGCGTATGGACAGAGACAAGCTGTAAAGAGCCTCAGGACATCAACAGCCAACTGACTTAAAGCGTTTGTTACCCCAACACTTCATATTCCTGATATGTGTCTGCTGTACCATGTACTTGTATGGGAAAGTATTCTGTTGTAGTGCTTCCCTTGTGTGAAATCCCTGGTGATCCTGCTAGTCCCCTTTCTTTTCTATTAAAAACTAACCAAACTAAGTAGGAGAGCACACAGTGGTCAGTTCTCTAGCTATTCTGGGAACTCAGTATACTCTCCTCCAATGATCAGACTTGTCCTGACAAGCCCCCACTGCACAACCATTCACTGGTAATCTCAGTGTGCTGCTGCTTCTCCTCCCCCGGCTCTTATGCAGCTGAGAACAGAGGGAATGTGATCACTTAGAAAAAAGGGAAGAAAGGTATTTATAATGATTTTTATATCTATACAAACATTTTTTGCCTTTCATTTCTATTTTCAACTGAATGGGTTGTTTTACAAGGTGAACGTTTACAATCACTTTAAGTTTAAAGGCCAGCCAGTGCGTTACTACAGGCAAAGCCTGTATTGTCCACAAACACACAGATTTTGACGTGAACCCATGGTAGCAGCGAATCCAAACCTGTAGTGCCCTTTTGTTCCATTTTCTTATGCTTTCAGATTATTCAAATTGTTTAATTTGTTTCCTAACAATGAAGAAAGCAGAAAGTGCAGAAAGCCAAAAAGTGTACCAATAAACATCATAAATGTCATAACTTCTTGGATATCTTATGAAACATCAAATCATTTGTATCAACTTATATGTACACATTTATATTTTGCAGACATTAATGGAACTATTAGCTGTCCCAATGAAATAAGAGAAGAATTTGACCCTCACTATCCTCACGGACCTCGTCTTCGTTATTTGCGACTGGATGGAAATGAAATTCAACCACCAATCCCACTTGACCTTATTATTTGTTTCAGACTTTTGCAAACTATAGTGATTTAAGTGTTGGAAGCTACATTAAGCTAAATGTGTTCAAAAAGTTAGGTCAACTTAAACCTTAAAGTGACTTTTTCCTTAGGTTATTATTTGTGACTTTTAAAAATAGGATGTCTTGTATGTTTTGTTTTGTTTTTCTTTTTTAAGATAACATCAAATCAGGACTCCATGCAGATCACACAAGAGTCTCACTATTTTGCAAGATGATTCATTTAATTATAGAAGTGCTAAAGCTCCTCTAACATAATTTAAGTTAGTTGGGTTGGTTGGGGGTGGGGGTAAATCATCCAGCAAATTTACAAAACTATACCCATAGCACCTGCAAATATAATGTTTCTCCAACACAGTGACATTATAACAAGAGGCAGGCCTGGATTTATCCTTTCAGGCAACCTATGCTAATTGCCTTGTGCCACCTTCCCCGCCATCTCATTCCACTGGCTAGGCTTAATTTCACACTAACCAAAGCCATTATTATAATACAATGATATAGGAACAGAGGGCGAATGAAAAAGTTTTCACACTCTGTCTTAGTATACCTAGAACTGGCAACAATAAGCATAGGCAATACTGTCACACCAGCCTGCTAGCATTTCAGTCCTAGGTGTATATACCCAGGGTGGGTAAACTGTAAGTGCACAGTATACTATTCCAACAAAAAAAAAAGAACAACAAGAACAACAGCAATGAGGACCCACTTGGATTGCAGGCAGGGCAGCCTTCTGAAATTTTTTGTTTCAGAGTCAGCAATATGAAGTGCGGGTGGCTGTGTACTTCCATGGCAGCTCTCACATCTTAGACAAAAGCCTACGTTGTCTATGGCTAAATCTACACCCGATGAGTAGGGCAGGTTGTTTTAAATTTACAAAACTGGAGGAAAAATTAACACATTTACTATACAGCACTTTCCTTTTAACGTGGGACTTGTTAACTAGCTGTCCATCCAACCCCACAAGTCATTTATTCATATTTTTATACTTAAACTAGATAAAAAAAAAAGTTAATTTCTTTAGGGGAAACCTTTTTATTTGTATCTAAAATGAAACTTTCTTCTTTAATCCTAACCCTACTTACGCTACATTGACTACACACCATGGCCTACATGAGTACAATGCACCACAATAGTTAAAATAATAGTTTAACAAAGTTAATGTGTCTATGCTCATTCTGTTTCATTGTGGATAATTTTGGTATAGATGGCCACAAGTGAAACATAAAACTTCAAAAAACTAAAATCTAGAAAAAATGAATCCAATATTCTCATTTTTACCATAACACTTTATGACCATTTGGTAATAGATTAGAGATGAGAAATCTCCAATTAGCAAAAAAGCAGCTTACTAATGCTAGGGAGTCTGGTGCATTATCACAATGGTCCTCATAAGAGCAACAACAGAAATACCACCCTTAGTATAGCTACTTTTAAAGTGTTACTAAAGGTAATTTTTTAAAATTAAAATAATAAACATGTTATACTCACCTGCTCTGTGCAATGGTATTGCACAGAGAGGCCCTGAACATTTTCTTCTGGGGTCCACAACTGGCGATCTTGGCTTCTCCCCTTCTTTGTGTGCCCCCAATCTGCTTGCTATGGGGACACACAGTGCATGCTTCTTCCCGAGCTGAGCTCCATAGATACACACAAGAGGCTTAGCCCCACCCCCGCTTCCTCCTCACTGCTTTTGATTAACAGAAGGAGCCAATGGCTCTTGCTACTGCTACTGCCCTAGTCCCTGTGTAAAGAGCAAGAGACGGGAGAAGAGATGTGGCCATGCACAGCACTGAGTCTCTACTCTCCTCTCTTCCCCTTCACACAGGGAAGAGGGAAAGTAGAAAGCTATAACACAGTTTTTTACCTTAATGCAGAGAAAGCATTAAGGTAAAAAACATTTTGGCTTTAGAAGCACCTGAAGGACAGGTGTAGAAGACTTTTTGAGAGCCCAGCCGGGCTCTGCCTATATCGGCTATGCCTTTTAAAGGATCTTTTTAGGATTTAACTGCCAAGTGCAGGTGCATAATGCAAAATCACTGCTAATAGGGTCCACTGCACCACAGAAGCAAAGAGCGGGGAAGGGTTCTGATTTTTACTGATCACATCCTGATGCAGGCGCAGCTCAGAAACCCTTTTCAGTGGTTGTCCTTTGTTGTTTTTGATTTTTTTTGCTGGTGAAATGGATCATGCTAGCAAACATCATATTAGGGTTTCCTCTTCAGCACAGGGTTTAATAGGTGCTACATAGGCCATAGGGGATAAAGAATTAAGGTCATATAACAACCCCAAAAAAGTTCTCCTTTAGCCTGTTTTCTAATTAGTCAGATTATCTGTTAATGTTTCTTACCGGCATTGCCTGCTCCTTTATTAGTGGGGGGCAGAAGGCACATAGAAAGCAGTGAGGGATAGTTTTGTTATCAAAGTGCCTTCATAGATAAATTTACCTAAGCACCTTAAAAGGAAAAAAAAAGCAGATGACTCGTATGGGCTAATTCACATAATTTAGGAATATTATATCTTATCATTTTATATGTTTAAAAGCCTTATATGCTTAAGTATTTGCATTTTTTTAATAATTTGTGAATGGACCATACTGTATGAAAGCCTGTCCCTGAATACAGTATATTTACTCTAAACTTGTAGTTTTCTGCACTGTGCTACAATATGGATGACTGGCAGTTATAATTAGGTTAGCATGATTTCAGTGACTATTTAGTTCTGTACTAACAATTTTATGCATATCACCCTTGGCAACCAATGATATCTGAGGGTAAAGTGGGTAAAACCCAATGGACACATTTAGGTTACAGCAGTAGTAAAGTCCTGGTTGTTAACAACAAACATGGGCCCCTTGCAGTTTTAAGTCATAATATACTAGTATGCACTGCGTACTAGTACATAATGACAGATGTACCTATAAATGGAGCCCCCCGGTGCTGCGCTGTCAAGGCTTCTCAGCGCTTCCATCTTCACCCGGTCTTCCTTCTGGGTTTGGAATCTTTGGCCGCTTGAATTGATTGCATTCAAACGCCAGTGACATTGGTGCGGCATGTGCGGCTCAGGTCACATTACTCGTTGACAGGCAGTAGGGAGATTTATGACAGAACAGACCTCCAGGGTCCCTTCTGTTATATAAACCCTGCCTTTCAGCAGATTTTGTATTATCTCAGTTTGCTGCCACTTTAAAAATACACGAAAAGGGGGAAGGGAAGCTGATAAAATGTACATGAGAAACAACAATTATGTTACGATTAGAAATGTTATGGTCAATTTGTGCTTCAAAGAAACGTTCTTGACACCATCACAAAACATTCAGCTCATGCTTCTCTGGAAGAATCAACAGATGAATCTGACTGGAATATTTGTAAAGTGTTAATGGCATCAAAGAATAATGGCTTTCTTAAAACAAATGTTTCCCAACTCATTTTGCTCCAAATAGTATTTAACATGTATCCCACCTTATTATATGTATTTTTAAAGGGGTCAGCTAGAGCTCAAATTTTTGTATCAGATTTGGTTGTCTATATTTTTGTTTTATTAATTTAATTAGACAAGATGCAAAAAAAGATGATGCAGAGTTTACTTACTTGCACTACCCCAGATATTGGCACCAAAATGTTATAAATTGGGGCACCTGACTAGCAGGATAATGCAGTGTAGTATTCAAAACTTAGCTTGCAGCTTAGGAGAAGATTTTCAATTTTGTCATTACATTGTAGCACATACAGATGAAAAGGATTAGCTAGCATATACTGTCACTGCAGCACTAAGGCTCCGTTCACACCTAGGCGTTTTTGAGCGTTTTTCTGCTGTAAGCCTTAGCTCTAAAAACGCCCAACAAGACAAATCCCATTCATTTCAATTTCCCCTGTTCATATCTGGGTGTTCTGTCACCTGAAGCAAAGCGCCTGTCGCACAAAAAAGTACAGGAGCTTCTTTTTTGGCAGATTACAGGCATTTTTCTTCTTTTACATTGGTGACCTTTTAACCTTGAGAACGCCTGTAAATAAACGCTTCAAAACCTCAGCAAAAACACCAGAAAAAACACTGGAAAAAATGCCTGAAAACACCTTTAAAATAGCAACGCCTAGGTGTGAACAGAGCCTTAGAAAGAATGAGTCAGTTTGGAACAGTCAGAAGTTCTATAGTGCTGCATACATAGGTCTGCATTTGTAAAAGCTCTACATGAAATGCATCATTCCTGCACGAGCATTTGATACTCATAAAATAACACGAATGTAATTCCTGCATGAGCATTTGGTGTGCTTGATGGGCCTAATGTTAAAGGTTAAGTTCACCTTTTTTTTTCTTCTAAATTCCAGCTCCTCTATGTACCAAAATACAATTAATGTACTTCTTTTGCAAAAATAAAACAGCTTTCCATTTATTCTATGCATGCCTACTTCATTGTCTTTATGGCTGTTTCAAAACACTGCTCGGTTACTTCTGCCTTACTTCCTGGACAGACTTTAGATCATGACACAGGAAGGAGTTGAGCAGCTGATCTCATTAGCACACACCGTGCATCATCTACCCTCAGCTGGTCAACTCCTTCCTGTGTCACGACCTAAAGTCTGTCCAGGAAGTAAGGCAGAACTAATCGAGCAGTGTTTTGAAACAGCCATAAAGACAGTGAACAAAAAAAGGTGAACAAAGGTGAACTTAGCCTTTAAGGGTTTTTATTTATTATTATAAAATACATTTTTTTTTCAAGTGGGGATTAGATCATGTAAAGGGAGACCTAATCCAGCCAATACCCCCACCCAACTGCACCATTGCAGCAAAAAAATACAAAATCTGCATACATAGATGACTATTACAATGATCTGATACTGTAGGGAGGGTAAGCAGATGTTGGTTAACTTTTCTCTGATCCAATATGGATGATGGAATTCCCAGAGCGACCTCCAAATGTCAAAGATGACATAGCTGGGACTTTCTATGTAAACACAGCTTGAAACTACTGGTTGTAAACTATGGTCCTATGGATCTCTTTGCAGCAAGATCTGGAATCAGATAGCTGAGCTAGTGAGCTTGTGGGCTTAGTACTGAGCCACTGCTGTACTTGAGAGCTGGTAATTCTGGCAAAAACACTTCTGTGATCCACACCTTCTATAAAAACCAGCCTTGTTTAAACCATGGGTAAAAGAAAACTAGGTATAAGAGAGTCTTGATACAAATGGAGATAGCTAGGTTTTTTTTCAAGATTACAAATGAATTATGCCACTTCATCTCAGCCCCTGTGATGGTTTGGCTAGAACACAACTGCTAACACCATTTACACTTCTCCCAGTTACAAGAATAATAACATAAAATTAGGTGTCTACCTATTTTATTTTATGTAGGGAAGGGTTAGAAAGTACATCAGGTTTTATTGCTTTCTATGCCAGATTGGGGAGATTTTTACTCACACTTCGCAGGAAGGAAAGGTACATCTCCCCATGAAGTCAAGAATAGAAAAAGTTGTGGGTATAATCATAATTTAAATACAAGTAGAGGGAAGTTAAAAACTGCCTCCCCCCAACCCACCTTTAAATCTACATGCTTCAAGATAATTATACACTTGATAATGGCCATAATAACATGACAGCTGAAACAAAACCCTGGAAATATTTCACTGCTAAAGCAACTTTTTTTTTAGGTATGCTTTGTGAAAATGAGAATATAATCTCTGCTGAGCTCATACTGTTTACCTCTGACAGCACTGTTGTTTCCAGCACAGTAAAACTATTAGAAATCTAAGGTACAATTCTTAAAATGAACCTCATATTTCACAGCAATAAGGTCCTATATTGTAGCATTCTTGCAAGATTTGGAATGCTCAGCTTTCCCAGGACCCCTCAATTAGGTTCAGTGACATCATCACCAAAGTAAAGGAACGAGAAGCAGGGGTCTAAGGTAAATATTTTTTCCGTTTTTTGTTTTGTTAGTCCTAATGTTTCAGGATGAGTGGACTGGGAGCTACAAATAAAGATTAAGGCAGCCCATAGATTAGGCAGCAGGTTGAATAAAAGAAAATGCCTTGCCACCCCCATCTACACATTTGATGTGGGTTGGGGAAATCCCAAACCACATCAAATTCACAGTCAGAAGCTGGTTCTATAGTGCTGCATACACAGGTCAGCATTTTGCAAAAACTTTACATGACATGCATCTTTCCTGCACGAGCATTTGATACTCATAAAATAACACATTTGTAATTCCTGCATGAACATTTGGTGTGCTTGATGGGCCTAATGTGAAAGGTTAAGTTCACCTTTTCTTTTTTCTTCTAAATTCCAGCTCCTCTATGCACCAAAATACAATTAATGTACTTCTTTCGAAAAAATAAAACAGCTTTCCATTTATTATACGCACACCTACCTCATTGTCTTTATGGCTGTTTCAAAACACTGCTCGGTTACTTCTGCCTTACTTCCTGGACAGACTTTAGATCATGACACAGGAAGGAGTTGACCAGCTGATCTCATTAGCACACAACGTGCATCATCTACCCTCAGCTGGTCAACTCCTTCCTGTGTCACGACCTAAAGTCTGTCCAGGAAGAAAGGCAGAAGTAATCGAGCAGTGTTTTGAAGCAGCCATAAACACAGTGAAAAAAAAGTGAACTTAGCCTTTGAGGGGTTTTAATCTATTTAGAAAAAAAATACATTTTTTTTTTCAAGTGGGGATTGGATCATGTAAAGGGAGACCTGATCCAGCCAACACCCCTGCCCAACTACACCATTGCAGCACAAAAAAAAAATCTGCAGACATAGATGACTATTACAATGATCTGATACTGTAGGAAGGGTAAGCAGGCGTTGGGTTAACTTTTCTCTGATCCAATATGGTGATGGAATTCCCAGAGAGACCTCCAAATGTCAAAGATGACATAGCTGGGACTTTCTATGTAAACACAGCTTGAAAGTACTGTGTGTAAACTATAGTCCTATGGATCTCTTTGTAGCAAGATCTGGAATCAGATAGCTGAGCTAGTGAGCTTGTGGTTTTAATACTGAGCCACTGCTGTGCTTGAGAGCTGGCAATTCTGACAAAAACACTTCTGTGATCCACACTTTCTATAAAAACCAACCTTGTTTAAACCATGGCTAAAAGAAAACTAGGTATAAGAGTCTTGATACAAGAGATAGCTAATGAATTATCATGCCACTTAATCTCAGCTCCTGTGATGGTTTGGCTAGAGCACAACTGCTAACACCATTTACACTTCTCCCAGTTACAAGAATAATAACATAAAATTAGATGTCTACCTATTTTGTTTTATGTAGGGAAGGGTTAGAAAGTATGTCAGGGTTTATTGCTTTCTATGCCAGATTGGGGAGATTTTTACTCACACTTCCCAGGAAGGAAAGGTACATCTCCCCATGAGGTCAAGAATAGCAAAAGTTGTGGGTATAATTGTATTTTAAAGAAGAAAACATAGCCCGCACAGAGACTGTCTCATATCTAATAATATTACAGTAAATTATTGACATCTGCAAATCTGGGACTCCAAAACTGTAAAAAAAAAATGCACAATAGCCTCTTACTAGAACACAATTTATATTTCACATTTCACTTTCATCATCACTGCGATCATAATTTAAATACAAGTAAAGGGAAGTTAAAAAATGCCCCCCCCCCCCCCCAACCCACCTTTAAACCTACGTGCTTAAAGATAATTATACACTTGATATTGGCCATAATAACATGACAGCTGAAACAAAACCCTGGAATTATTTCACTGCTAAACCACAATTTTGTTTTAGGTATGCTTTGTGGAAATGAGAATTTGATCTCTGATGAATTCATACTGTTTACCTCTGACAGCACTGTGTTTCTAGCACAGTAAAACATTGCAAATATTAGAAATCTAAGGTACAATTCTTAAAATTAACCTCGTATTTCACAGCAATAAGGTCCTATATTGTAGCATTCTTGCAAGATTTGGAATGCTCAGCTTTCCCAGGACCCCTCAACCAGGTTCATTGACATCATCACCAAAGTAAAGGAACCAGAAGCAGGGGTCTAAGGTAAATCTTTTTTCCTTTTTTGTTTTGTTAGCCCTAATGTTTCAGGATGAGTGGACTGGGAGCTACAAATAAAGACTAAGGCAGCCCATACATTAGGCAGCAGGTTGAATAAAAGAAAATGCCTCGCCACCCCCATCTACACATTTCATGTGGTTTGGGGAAATCCATCCCACTGTCCTATTACATTCTGACAGCAGGAAGCCTTGCCTGCCGTCAGAATACAATGATCAGTGTTGCCGGTGGCACTGATCATTTGGGAAAAAACAGACAGGCTGATTGTTAAACTTGTGTATAACCAGCCAGAACTGTCAGAATTTCGATCCATGTATGGCTGGCTTTAGTTTTTATGGAGTGCAATTTTGCCTTCCACCCTTTTGTGGCCACAGGTAATAAATGCCTTGGTGTCCAGGCCAAAGTTGGCACATCTACATGCATTGGTTAACAATAAATCATTAACTAATTTGCATACTAAAATAATGTAGCAAAGTAAGCTTGTCTTCAGCACAAATAAAAGAAAATAACGTCTTGTCGACTCAGGGCTTTTACCTGCAGGAGGTGTATCACACCTCTTTCTATCTCTCTAGCAGGGACAGATCTCTTAGCAATGCTCAATAGCACAAACAATTTCCCCAGATATTTATAAATAACTCTATAACTCTGAGACTCCTACTACCCCATCTGTCCAGGACCCATCCCTGAAGTCTTGTACAGTATATCAAAATAAATGTGTGTGTGTGTGTTTAAGCATTTACAGCTTTTATTTGGTACACTGTTTAAATAAAAATCTTGTTGTCTTTTTTATTATAGGATGACAGGTGTGTAAAAAAAAAAAGATTTTTTTGTTTAATTAAACTTTTTTTTTGCTAATACTGTAATTGCTTTTGGCAATTATAGTATTAAACAGATCAACACTTCCACACTCTGAAGTACCATTTGCAGGCTTATTTTGTTGGTTAAACCTCCAGCCTGCCTATAATCATGTCATATCTGATAAAGTGATCACATGACTAGGAACCACTCTGATTGGTTCCTGATTGTAGTGGAGACCATAGCTATCAGCAACATCTAGAATTTAAAGCCACCAGCTGTGCAAAGTGTTGAGTGGCAGCTCTATAAATAGGTTTATTACCCCATCCCCAGCACGATGCTACATGCTAACATTTTTCTATTTCAAAATAGAGCAGTTGCCAGGTGTTTCCTTCTCTTACACCTAAATCCTGTAGTGTACTGTATGCTCCATAGCAATACACACTAAAAGCAGAGGACAGTGATTAAAGCAACCAGGATAACTGCAGATAATGGCCTTTTCAGACTGGAGGGAATTCTCTTGCCAGGCTCTCAGACTGTAAACAAAGCCCCCCCGTATACATGATCAGAAAATTGTACAAAAAGTACCGCTTTTGAAGCGATCGTACAATAATATGATCATTAGTACACAGCTTTCGTCTGAAATTATCGTAAGGGACAAAAACACGAAAACTTTTCTCGTATGATACCAGATCGTACGATTTTCATTTAATCGGTACAGTTTTCATCCCAAAATACAATACATTACATCACTTCCAAATTTTTATTCTGACGTACGAGAATTTTCTTTCTTTATTAACCTCTTCATTTTCAATAAGGAGACTTGCATGCAAAAAAAAAAAATGGATGATCATTCATCCAATAATTTCATCATGTGTACTAGGCTTAAGACCCAGCGGAGAAAATTATATGTGTCCATCTTCCCCGAAAGGAGAAAATCAGGTGCAGGGATCTAACTTCTTGTTTGGCATACAAAACCCTTGAGCGTGGTACCATCCTTCTAATGCTAGAAGAACTGGATCTTATGCATTTATGTGAAAGGTAGCTCATTGAAACTAAGAGAGGATGAGAAATCTTCCAGTCCCTGCATGAATTCAATACTGCTGAAACATGCCAAAACCATGATACACTATATTGTCAAAAGTATTGGGACGCCTGCCTTTACATGCACATAAACTTCCAAAAACGCATTTGTGAGGTCAGGCAGTGATGTTGCATGAGAAGGTTTGGCTCACAGTCTCCGCTCTAATTCATCCCAAAGGTGTTCTATCTGGTTGAGGTCAGGACTCTGTGCAGGCCAGTCAAGTTTCTCCACCCCAAACTCGCTCATCCATATCTTTATGGCCCTTGCTTTGTGCACTGGTGTGCAGTCCTGTTGGAACAGGAAGGGGCCATCCCCAAACTGGTCGCATAAAGCATGAAATTATCCAAAATATCTTGGTATGCTGACACCTTAAGAGTTCCCTTCACTGGAACTAAGAGGCCAAGCCCAACCCCTGAAAGACAACCCCACACCATAATCCCCCCTCCACTAAATGATTTGGACCAGTGCATACAACAAGGTTCATAAAGACATGAATGAGCGAATTTGGAGTGGAGGAACTTGACTGGCCTGCACAGAATCCTGACCTCAGCCTGATAGAACACCTTTGGGATGATTTAGAGCAGAGACTGTGAGCCAGGCCTTCTCGTCCAACATCAGTGCCCGACCTCACACATGCGCTTTTGGAAGAATGGTCAAACATTCCCATAGACACACTCTTAAATATTGTAGACACTCCTTTCCAGAAGAGTTAAAACTGTTATAGCTGCAAAGGGTGGGCCAACTCAATACTGAACCCTACAGACTAAGAATGGGATGCCATTAAAGTTCATGTGTGTAAAGGCAGGTGTCCCAATACTTTTGACAATATAGTGTAGGTGATATATTAAATCACTGAATGAATTGTCCTCTTTTTTATAGAGAATGGCTACCATTGCCTATTTAATGCAGAGATGTTTCAACCTCATACAACAATTCTGAAGCAATAGTTTCCAACAATTAAAAAAAAGTCAGTATTTCTTTCTAGTAAGCATCTCTATAACCTATTGTTTGCTTATATTTATCCTGTATGGCCACAAATAGAATATATTATTAGACATATTGTCTCAAAGTCCAAAGTTTTTCCTTTAAAGGTTTAGATGAGACAAAAAATGGGATTTAACCACTTGCCGCCTGCTATGTAGCAATATGACGTCGGCAAAGTGGTTTCAATATCCTGACCGGGCATCATATGACGTCCAGCATGATATCAAGCCGTTGCGCGCCCCCGGGAACTGGACGTCATATGACCATGTGATCAGCCATGTCCAATCACGGCTGATCACAATGTAAACAGGAAGAGCCGGTGATCGGCTGCTCCTCTGACAGGGGGGGTCTGTGCTGATTGATTATCACCACATTGGACCACCAGGGAGGCCACAAGGACCACCAGGGATGTCACCACCAGATATGCCACCCTAGACCACCAGGGATGCCAATCAGTGCTCACAATGGGTATCACTGATTGGCAGGCTTTATTGTTTGGCACTGATTGGCATCCATCCATACCATCAATAAGTGTACATCAGTGTCTCTATCAGTGCCCATCCATGCCCATCTGTGCCACCTATCAGTGCCCATCCGTGCTGCCTATCAGTGCCCATCTGTGCCCATCCGTGCCGCCTATCAGTGAGCATCCCTGCCACCTATCAGTGCCCATCCATGCCGCCTATCAGTGCCCATCCATGCCCATCCGTGCTGCCTATCAGTGCCCATCCGTGCCGCCTATCAGTGCCCATCCATGCCCATCCGTGCCACCTATCAGTGCCCATCCGTGCCGCCTATCAGTGCCCATCCATGTCCATCCGTGCCACCTATCAGTGCCCATCCGTTCCGCCTATCAGTGCCCATCCGTGCCGCCTATCAGTGCCCATCCGTGCCACCTTTCAGTGCACATCCGTGCTGCCTATATGTACCATCAGTGCTGCATATCATTGCCACCTATCAGTGCCAATCAGTGCCGCCTATCAGTGCTCCATCAGTGCCACATATTAGTGCCCATCATCAGTGCCACCTCATCAGTGCCACCTCATTGGTGCCCATCAGTGCCACCTTATCAGTGCCCGTCAGTGCAGCCCCATCAGTGCCCATCAGTGAAGGCGAAAGCTTACTTATTTACAACGTTTTGTAACAGAAACAAAAAAAACATTTTTTTTTCAAAATTTTCGGTCTTTTTTTTATTTGTTTAGCAGAAAATAAAAATCCCAGAGGTGATCAAGTACCACCAAAAGAAAGCTCTATTTGTGGGAACAAAATGAAAAAATAGTTTGGGTACAGTGTTGTATGACCGCACAATTGTCATTCACACTGCGACAGCGCTGAAAGCTGAAAATTGGTCTGGGCAGGAAGGTGTATAAGTGCCCGGTATTGAAGTGGTTAATAAAGCGGACACCCATAAACCTATCTTGACACACTCCACATGAGCATCCTTGCACATATTGTACCTGCGTATGTATATGGGTTTACACTAGCCTTAATTATATGATGTATGGATGGATGATGAAATTAGTAGGTCTACAGGGTTGAAAACAGAAAATGAAAGCTACATAAAGTAAGCTATATATAGTTTAAAAGAAGAGAAAGATAGAAAGAAAAAAGAAGTTAGGTAACTCAATTGATAAAAAGAACATATTACAAACCTAGGGGGATGTATCATTTAAGAAAATTAAAAAAATATGGTCTGAAAATCTGAAAAAAGACATTGCCCCCGCGCTGCCTTAAGCTGCTCCCTAACAGACACTTCATATAGTACAGTTTACTCACCTGCTACCTTCAGTATTCTTCCATTCGGTCCTACTAGAACAGTCATTTCAAGGACTGACTGCAGCAAGCAAACATGTTCTGTGTGAGACAGAGACACCAATCAATGCTTTGATTTTAAAGATCATAAATAAATAAAAATTGTACTTAAAAAGAAATCCCCTTATGTCATATGTAAAAGATGTATCTGCATAAACATAATGAGATTTAATTCACCAAACTCACAGTTGCCAACAAAAAGTAGCTAAATGGTTTGCATTAAAATATTGACATATCATACATAAATGCTAGACAATCGTTTTTTTTAATTTTAAAGTGACCAGTCTGCAGCCATTTGGTTTTCTAAATCTGTCAGAAAATCAACAATTACCGTATTTATCGGAGTATAACACGCACCTTAATTTTAAGAGGGACGTTTCAGGAAAAAAACTTAAATTTTAAATAAAGAACTTTGAGACAAAATAAGGGTCAGTGCCCACCAAAGCAGCCTTATAAGTGCCCATCTGAAGCCTCACCATTGCCCTTCAATGCAGCTTGATCAGTGCCCATCAATGCAGCCTTATCAGTGCCCATCTGAAGCCTCGCCATTACCCATCAATGGAGCCTGATCAGTGCCCATCATTGCAGCCTGATCAGTGCCCATCTGCAGCCTCACCATTGCCCTTCAATGCAGCTTGATCAGTGCCCATCAATGCAGCCTTATCAGTGCCCATCTGAAGCCTCGCCATTGCCCATCAATGGAGCCTGATCAGTGCACATCATTTATAAATCAAAAGGTCGCGCTAAAAACTAGAGGTGACAGACAAATGTCTAAAAAACTTCATAAGGATATGAAGGTGAATAGTGATCACTAAATAGATGAGTTTCATAGGAGTGCTGAGCAATGTAAATACACACTTCAAAAATAAATGCTGTTAATTAAGTGGGACACAGAAAACATTGACTATGTCCGTGTGAAAAGATCAATATTGCATGACCCAATCAGTGACAGGTGAATATCTCAAATAACTGTAGGAATAATATTGTGACAAATCTGTGACTAAAAAACTGAACCGTGATGAATGAGGAAAAAATATAAATGAATAAAGAAAAATACAATAAACCCAAAAAAGTCCGTGGCTCAACAAAAACAGTAATAGTAAAAGTCCATCCGTGTTAAATTGATATGCAAAGAAAATAACTTGTCTCCCAGTGCTCTGTGAAATAATGTAACAAAATCTTGCTGTGGTGAAAATTAGAGTGCGTAGACAGACCTCCACCTCTTGGAAAAATGCTGCCTCTTACCAGATAAAAATGGTCTCTTAATTACAGGAGACCCAGGGAGCGGATGGCTGCAACCCCAGCCAGGGATCTTTAAAGCAGGCACTCAGCGTCCAGATCCAGGGACTCTCTCCCACCAGCCTCCGCAAATAAGGAAATGTCACCATGCAAAAAACAAAGTGCTCCACATAGCATAAAACCAGCGTTTTATTAAATATAAAATTAAAGGTTGCACTTACAGAAGCATAGAAGTTTAAAACACGTAAGAAAAAGCCGGCCGGCTCCAAAGTAACCCGTGTCTTCCGGGTGTATGAATCGCGGTGTCGTCGGGACGTAGCTCCTCCTCCCCACGCCGTTTCGTCACAACAGGACGTGATCACGGGATCATTGCAGCCTGATCAGTGCCCATCTGCAGCCTCACCATTGCCCATGAATGCAGCCTGATCATTGCCCATCTGCAGCCTCACCATTGCCCATCAATGCAGCCCAATCAGTGCCCATCTGCAGCCTTAACATTGCCCATCAATGCAGCCTGATCAGTGCCCATCTCCAGCCTCACCATTGCCCATCAATGCAGCCTGATCAGTGCCCATCTGCAGCCTCACCATTGCCCATCAATGCAGCCCGATCAGTGCCCATCTGCAGCCTCACCTCTTCAGCCTGATCAGTGCCCATCTGCAGCCTCACCAGTGTAAGGAGATTAGATTACACAGAGCGTGGATCTCCTGTTTACCTCTGTAATATGAAGTCCTGTCTCCTGGACCGGCTCCTATAATAGACAGAACACCGGTCCAATGCTGGGACATGTGACGTCTATCATAGGAGCCGATCCAGGAAGCAGGACTTCATATTACAGCAGCCGCAGAATAAACAGGAGATCCCTGCTCTGTGTAATCGGGTGGCGCTCGCCCCCCCCTCCACTTCTCCTCCGAGGCAGCCCAATGAAAATATCGGCATATAACACACACACATGATTTTCACTCGATTTTCAGGGGTAAAGGTGCGTGTTACGAGCCGGTACTTTGTTATAACCATTGCACCACAAGGAACATGCTCAATATAACCAATTGACCTCCGGAAGATTTACCCCCCCTTCATAACTAGGCCATTTTTTGCAGTATAGCACTGTTACTTTAACTGACAGTTGCGCAGTCATGCAACGCTGTACCCAAATAAAATTTATGTTGTTTCTTTCCCACAAATAGAGTTTTCTTTTATTGGTATTTGATCACCATTGTGGTTTTTATTTTTTACGCTATAAAACAAAAAAATAAAAATAAAATATATATATATTTTTTTTACTTTCTTGCTATAAAACATATCCAATCCAATAAAAATAAATCAAATTTCTTCATAAATTTAGGCCAATATGTATTATACTACATATTTTTGGTTCAATGTATATTGATTGGTTTGCGCAAACGTTGACAAATTTGACACTTTGTGGGAACCAGTGACACTAATACAGTTATCAGTGCTAAAAATATGCACTGCCACTGTACTAATGACACTGGCTGGGAAGAGATTAAACATCTAGGGCAATCAAAGGGCTAAATGTATGCCTAGGCAGTGTTTTTGTGTATTCTGTGAGGTGCTTTTACCAAGGGATGTGATGGATTTTATTCCCTGCTTTGCAGAAAAAGAATGTAGCAGACGTGCCACTTCAGCTGTGATTAGTCACAGCAGTAGCCGATCAGCGGGTGTCGGCAGACATCCATTGGCTGGCACCCACTTATCGGTTTCTGCTGTGACTAATCACAGCTGAAGTGGCACATCTAATGCATGCGCCCCCTTTGCGGAGTGTAGATATATATATATGATTCTGCACAGAACGGCCACCCTGTAGCAATAAATCTGCTATAGGGCGGTCGTTAAGTGGGTATACATGCTTAATATGTACAAAACACCCTTTAAATTGTAATTTTCTGCTCATGGGAATAAAACAATACTTTTACCCAGTAGTTTTTTTTTTAAATTGCAATTCTTTACTAAGATACCCCCTACTCGGTACACATCACACTCTGCATATAAAACGAAATCTCAGGTATTCCTATCAGTGCAGACCAATTGCAATATGTGGGCTTTAGTCCAACAGGGTTTGGCTTAAACTGATTTACTTCTTTTGAAAACAAATCAGTATTCATAACGTAACTCAACATTAAGCTCTAAAAAATTTACAAACTTGTGTTATTACTATAAAGCCCTCTGATAAGTGGAGCAATATAGTAATAATGGATAACACCCAGTCTTTTCAAACTATAAAATACTGTAATTAATAAGTAACCCTGTGGTTTACAAATACATCAATGGTACCCCAGAACTGGCGCTCCAGGCCCATCTGTACATGACAAGAAATTTGATTAAATTGGTATTGCTGAATCTTGGCTTCATTCTTCACGTAATTGGACTATTAGTATTCCTGACTATGTTCTCTTTTGAAGAGACATTTCAAAACAAAAAAATTCCAGTGTCCATCTCTATGTGAGAAGTGATCTAAAGATGAGTGTGAATGAGGACCTCCGTAAAGGAGAGCAATGGTGCTTAGACGTTATGGGTAGAGCTGCCTTTGGCTGTGACTAATTCAAAGTTAATTATTGCAGTCTGGTACAGTCCCCCCCCCCCCCCCCCCCCCGTGTTAATGAGAAGGTAGAAAGAGCTTCAAGGGCCAGTGGTAAGAATGGGAGATTTTAACTACCCTGATATGGACTGGAGCAATGGCACTACTGGAACAGTATCAGGGCAGAAATTTGTAATTTACAAGACATTTTTATGGTACATTTATGGTCATGTAGAGATTATTACTAATGTTCGTATAAAAGAACATCTGGATAGTAGTGACCACAACATGATTTAATTTAATATAAGTTGTAACCATCAAGCGCATACTTGAAAGATAAAAACACTTAGTTTTAATAGAGCAAACTTTCCAAGACTGAGGCTGCTCTCCACTAGGGATAAGCCAATCTGACGTGTTTGGTGCAAACAGGGTTCGGCAAACTTCAGCAAAGGTTTGTCAAAAAACAGCATGGAGGAGGATGGGTACTGCCCTGGGGAACATGTACTAGTGCAAAGAAAATTTTGAAAACATTCCATTTGGCCAGGGGCAATGATCTTTATAGCCCTCCTGGCTTTTATTTATTTTAAAAAGGCACACAGACCTATCCAAAGGTCCCCAAAATACAGTTTCCCCCAAAATGCATACCATACCCTTTGAGTCTGCATACATTTTAGGGCAGTACCTCAAAGGATCTGATATAGATTTAAGGGTGATCCTCATGCAAAAAAATGAGGTCCCCTAAAATCCATATCAGACCCTTAATTTGAACATGCAGCCAGGCTAGCCAGGGAAAGAGGGGGCAAGTGTGCACCCCCCTCTTGACCCACACCAGGCCACATGACCTCATTGGGGGGGTGCCTTGCCAGGGAGGACCCCTTTGGAAAAGCACCTTGTCATCATATTGATGGGGGACAAGGGCCTTTTTTCCCACAACCCCTGTAAAATGGAGGGCACCCAGATACCCCCCTACATGAATGAGTAAGGGGTACATAGTACAAAGAGAAGCCACATTTTTAAAATCTTCAGCTATGTGTAAACAAATGAAAATGGAGGAGCTCAAGTCCATAATAAGGATATTATTGACATAGCCTCAAAAGAACCACATTGACTCAAAATGTATATGGTATAAAAATGCTTAGACAAAAAAAAAATTTAAAAAAGGGCCCGAAACAGAAAGGGTTCTCAAAGAGTTGAGCTCTGTTATTCCGAGGCCATTTTATTGAAGTTTTACAAGGTGTACAGAACCGAGGCAATTTTTTCTACTTTTTTAGGAGTCTTTAATGATTGGCTTGATACCACTAGATTGGCACAAGGCCAATATGGAGTCTATATTTAAAAAGGGATTGAAGTCTTACCAAGTAACTGCAGACTGGTTAGTTTACCTTCTATAGTAGGGACAATACTGGAGAGGTTTATCAAAAAAAAACATACAGAAAAGTTTTTCCTAGAAAACAATATATATAATATAAGCAATAGTCAGCACGAGTTCATCAAAGGCCAAAGTTGTCAAACAAATATGCTCTCTTTTAATAAGAAAGTAATCAAAAACTTAGACAAAGGAGTGGCTGTGGATATACTACACTTGGACTTTGTAGAAGTGTTTGACATGGTTCTTCACAACCAGCTACTTTGTAAGTTAAAGTTTCTATGCTTTGAAAAATCAGCTTGTAAATTGATAAAAAAAAACTGGCTAAAAGACCGTACTCAGACAGTAGTGATTAATGAGTCACACCTCTGAATGGCCTAAGGTTATTTGTGCTCTACCCCAAGGTTCAGTGTTAGGAACTTTATTTTTTAACATACTTATAAAATATATAGTGTTTGGGATTAACAGTCCCATTTCTGTGTTTGCAGATAACATCAAACTATTTAGTTGAATAATGTCCTTACAGGATGCCCCCAACTTACAAGCAAGCCTTAAAGGGGTTGTAAACCCTTAAATAAACCCAGTGAAATGACTGGCCTCAGGTGATACACAGAGATGAAACAAGTCCTCTTATATAAGTTGTACCTGTTTATCTGCCGTCTTCTCTTTTCTACATCCATTTAAAGCCCACCATTTATAAAGCTTATCTGAGCTTTCAGACAACAGGGGGCAGAGAGCTGAAGTTACACTCTGCAGAGCTCAGTGAGGAGAGGTCTGAGAGATTACTGGAGGGAAGGGACTAACCCCCCTTCACACAGCACACAGGAACAGAGCTGAGGCTGTCAAACAGCCGGAGGTCCCTCCCCGTTACCTTTTTTTTTCTTGGTGCCAAGAAAACTTGTCAGAAGTGATTTATGCTGATGGCAGAGGAAAGAGGCAGCAGACAGAAATTACACTTAATGCTCTTAACTGAGACAAGTACACACTATTGAGGGATATGCTTTGTTGATATTTCACGTCTGTGGTTTGCACTGTTTGATTGGGCAACTATGTGGCAAATTAGGTTTAATCTTGGCATTTGTAAAATTATGCACTTGGGGGCCAAAAACATGTATGCATCATACATTCTAGGATGAGTACAACTGGGGGAGTCAGTGGCCAAGAAGTATCTGGGCTTTCTCGTAGAACATACCCTTAATAATAGTATGCAATGCCAAGCTGCAGTTTCTAAAGCAAGCAAAATACTTTCTTGTATTAAAAGAGGTATAGACTCCAGAGTGAGACATGACTAGTAGTATACAACCCCCCTTGGGATCACCACTCTTGGAAAATGTTCATTCAATTGTTTAAATGTTTAAAAATAATAATAATTACAGACATGCCTCAAAACTAGTTTCATTTAACATTCCAACCTTCTGGCTTTAAGAAATACTTAAAAAAAAGAAAAAATTAAAGAAAACTGTAGTCAGTCGCAACTGTTTTTGCAGATCAAGTAGAGGAAAAATATGGAATCACTAAATTCTGAGGAAAATATTATGGAATCACCATGTACTTTGCAGTTCTAAAACAAACATCTGCATCAGATTACATCCTGAAAAATGATGTCATCATCACCAAACATCCTTTCAATTGATAAGAAAAGTGTCCAAAATCTCAATATAAACTTGTGCATTTATTGAAGATTTAATGACTGTCATCTCCCCCGTACTTTTACCTGATAGGCATGTCTGTAATTCGTTTTTATTTTTTTTGCACCATTTAAAAACTGAATGAACATTTTCCAAGAGTGCCGATATAGTGAACTTGTTAATCTCTTTAACCTCCCTGGCGGTATGATTATTTCGGATTTTAGGTGCCAAAAGCGGTACAATTATTTTGCATGGAAATTTGGCATTTTATATTGTAGGTCTGTAATTCTTAACAATAACACACTTAAATCTGTCCAAACAAGAGTCTAGTAGATATCCCGGGTATGGTAAAGTTTGAAACACAAAAACATAAATTATAATATAATAAATAAAAATAAATAATTAAAAAAAAAAAAAATTAATAATAAAATAAATTTCCCCACGATTCACTATCGCTCAATTCTGTAAGTGTTCTAATTTACTATCGCTGTTTTCTAGCTGGTCTAAAGCCACTTTTGAAGTAAAGGGACACTTTTTGGTTTCTATGGACAATCTCCAGTTTCCAGGCAGAAAGAACAGTATATATAACATAAAACTGCATGCAGGGCATAGGACAAAGCACTGGGGACAAAAGGGATGTGAAATAATTTCATACAGTACTGTAATCTGTAAGATTACAGTACTGTATGTGTTATGATTTTACACTTTTTTGAATTTGCCGCCAGGCTCCGCCCCCGTGCGCCGCGCCGCTCGCAGGGAACGGAGCCTGGCACGGAGAGGCTTCGGAGGAGGACGGAGCCCGCAGACACAGCGGGGGACATCGCAGGATCCCAGGGACAAGGTAAGTAAGGCCACACCAGGATCCTGCGATGTAATCCCGAGTGTGGCTCGGGGTTACCGCTAATGGTCCTGAATTTTAACCCCGAGCCACACTCGGGAAAACCGCCAGGGAGGCTGCAGTCATTACAGAGGTCAAGTCTTCACGTCTAGAGGAAAAGAGCTTTAACCTCCACATATGGTAAGGTTTCTTCACAGTAAGAGCTATGACAATGCGGAATAGACTCCCTGAAAAACTAGTTATGACCAGATCAGTAGAAAAAAAACCAACAAAGAGCTGGATGCATTCCTAAATGCATAAAATACAATTGGATATTAACATTTATAGGTGATAATAACAATACTCTTGATCTAGAAAATATCAGATGGCCTTTTTGGGATCAGGAAGAATTTTTTTCCCCGCTGTAGCAAACTAGTCCATGCTTTATAGTTCTTTTACCTTCAACTGTAGGTATAGCGTTCCGTATATAGAGTTTTCAGACATGTGCAATTAGTTTCGGTCTGAAAATAAATTTACAAATGTTTGGTTATTCAGAGATTCGGATTTATCTGAATCTCCGAATAAAATAATATCAAACTTAGTTGAAATGTGTTTAATTTTATTTCGTTTATTCGTTTTCTAATAAATTCCAAATTTTTGGAACGATTCGGATTCGGGCCGGTCGAGAAATGATCGACCGATTTGAATATTGTGTGAAGAATAGCTAGTCGTTAAGGAGCAGGCCGGGAAGTCGAACAACACGTCCTTAACAACTGATGACTCATCAGCTGTCAGTGGGTTTCCCCACTGAAAACTGAATGTAAAAAAAAGAATTGCTCCCAAAATCCATACCAGACCCTTATCCGAGCATGCAGCCCGGTAGGCCAGGAAAGGGGGAACAAGTGAGATCCCCCCTCCACATCCCCTCAACACTCTGGGGTGCTTTGGAGCAGGGAAGATTCTGCTTCCCCCACCCCAAAGCACCTTTTCCCCATATTGATGGGGACAAAGGACTCTTCCCCACCCTGGCCCGGTGGTTGTGGAGGTCTGCGCACAGGGGATTATCAGAATCTGGAAGCCCCCTTCAACAAGGGGGCCCCCAAATCCCAGTCCCCCTATGTGAATGTATAGAATGTATATAGAGTACCCCTACTCACCCTCACCCCTGAAGAGGGACGCACCAGACCCCATGCTGTGAACCCAGCCTAAGCGTTCAGCTATCTCCTTCAGAAGCCATCATGGTTCTAGAAAAATACATTCATTGTAGCATACATTTGAGGTAATAAAAGGTTCCCCTTTGTGTTGTTTATCATCATTCCATGATTATTTTTGTTTAAGGATATTGTGTATCATCTTTAGAACCCTTGGTCTGAACTTAGTGACATCTGAGCAATTTGTTTTAACTTTTTACCCCCCAGCAGTCTCCCCTGGGATACAGAGTTATCATGTCCTAACCCCTCAGCTGCCAGTACACTCCCAAACTCTCATATAACACATTGTACTACAACATTATATGCCCATTGGTACAGAACTAAACTTCGACTAGACTTCAAGAAACCTGGAAGTTTTATAGATGTTCTTTAAGAGGACACAAGTCCGTTTGAGCAGTTATATATAAGGTCCAAAAAAAACACAATATGTTCAGGCGCATAGGGTATAGATAGTGATTAGTCCCAGTGACGCAACGTGCATGAAGGCTGTAATAGCCTAATTCAGTCTCTGCTGCCGGGGCATAAAGCACTATGGGGCTGCTATCCTCTGCGTTGAGCCAGCTCTGTAGAAAAGACAGGATAAAGAAGGGGGGAGAGCACCACTTAAGTGCAGTATCATAAAAAATGGCCTTCAGAAGGAGCAGAGAGCTCCGAGTGCATAGCCTGCCTGCATTCCACATCTCTTCCTCTCCTACTGACGTCACATCCACCCGAGCGTTCCACACTGGTTGTCGTGGACTTCCTGCACTCGGCAGCACGTCCATTCCTCTATTATCGCTTTTCAGTACTGGAACCCAGCAGCCCATGCAGGACTGAGGATTTCGGTGGACCCTGGTACATACGATAAGCTTGCACTTTCTTACACATTGTAAGTGTTTTTAACTGTGTGCCCATTAAACTTTCTTATGATACTGCACTTAGGTGGCGCCCCCCCTCTTCTTTATTATATATACAATTCAATCCTTCAGGTGAGTGCACATCTGATGGTAGTGGGTGCACAGATAAGGATTTTGGTAGCATGATTATAGATTGTGAATAATCCAGCAAACTAGTGGAATATTTGCACTAAAGACATTGAAATATATCATGGTTTTTCCCAGAGAGACTTTATTGTTTTGACTTTGTTGTTTAAATTGTCGCTTCCTAATATATTATTTTTACACTAGGGACACTATAAAACATTTTGTCATATAGGATATTTGGGACACAGGAGATGTAATATATATGGTAGGAATTGGAAGGAATTAGCATTGTACCAATGGGTATATGATGGTAGCACATGTGAGTGTATTTATTATACCTTAGTACATATGTGTGTATGTTAATATTGTGATTATATTATCTTTTGATCGTCTCCCGTATTTTTTGAGGAAGCAGAATTAGTTCTGGGAAACACATCAAAACTATCACCCTCATACTAGCATATTCTGTTTTTTGTCTCTTTACAGAATATAGAAGCTTAAGGTCAAGGGTAGATATATGGGTTCATATTTTGTAACATAATTGTGTACAGCACTGTTACAATCCTCTTTTGTAATCAAATATATTTATATATGATTTTATTGTAACTTTTTGAAGAACATTAATATTTTTTACAAATATAAGTTTGTCTTTTGACACCTTAAAGGTTCCAGTGTATCCCACTAACCCAAAGCTTTATAAAAACTTTATAGTAAAAGAAGCTACTCGGTTTTAGTGGGAATTCTTTTTGCTCCATACGTCTGTATTTTCATAAAGCTGTATAAACAGCAGCTACTTGTTGTTATACTAGCTTCTAATAGACTTTGAGCGCTGTCACTATCACTTTGTGTTCATATTCGGCCTAAACGTTTGACGACCAGAAGGGATTACCCTCTTAGTGATCAGGACATTTTTTGTTATTCAGCACTGTGCTACCTTAACTGGCAATTGCGCGATCATGCAAAACTGTACGCAAATGAAATGATATAAAAAAAATTTACACAAATAGAGCTTTCTTTTGGTTGTACCAAAAAAAATATATACATATATTTTCCACTTTCTTTTATAAATCATATCCAATTAAAAAAAATCACATTTCTTCATACACTTAGGCCAAAATGTATTCTACTACATGTCTTTGGTAAAAAAAAAAAAAAAAAAATGTATTATTGGTTTGTGCAAAAGTTATATTGTCTACAAACTATGGTATATACAGTGCCTTGAAAAAGTATTCATACCCATTGAAAATGTCCCACATTTTGTCATGTTACAACCAAAATCAAAATCGGAAACACATTTTATTGAGATTTTATGTGATAGACCAACACAAAGTGGTACATTATTGTAAAGTGGAAGGAAAATAAAAAAATGGTTTTCAAATTTTTTATAGATAAATTTCTGAAAAGTGTGGTGTGCATTTGTTTTCAGCCCCCTTTACTCTGATACCCCTAATCTAGTGGAACCAATTGCCTTCAGAAGTCACCTAATTAGTAAATAGAGTCCACCTGTGTATAATTTAATTTCAGTATAAATACAGCTGTTCAATGAAGCACTCAGAGGTTTGTTAGAGAACCTTAGGGAACAAACAGCATCATGAAGGCCAAGGAACACACCAGATAGGTCAGGAACAAAGTTGTGGAGAAGTTTAAAGCAGGGTTAGGTTATAAAAAAATATCCCAAGCTTTGAACATCTCATGGAGCACTGTTCAAATCATCATCTGAAAATGGAAGAGTATGGCACAACTGCAAACCTACCAAGACGTGTCTGATCACCTAAACTGACAGGCCGGGCAAGAAGAGCATTAATCAGAGAAGCAGCCAAGAGGCCCATGGTAACTCTAGAGGAGCTGCAGAGATTCACAGCTCAGGTGGAAGAATCTGTCCACAGGACAACCATTAGTTGTTCGCTACATAAAGTTGGCCTTTATTAAAGAATGGCAAGAAGAAAACCATTGTTGAAAGAAAGCCATAAGAAGTTCCCTTTGAAGTTTGCGAGAAGCCATGTGCAGGACACAGCAAACGTGTGGAAGAAGGTGCTCTAGTCAGATGAGACCAAAATTGAACTTTTTGGCCTAAAAGCAAAACGCTATGTGTGGCGGAAAACTAACACTGCACAGCACCCTGAACACACCATGGTGGTGGCAGCATCATATTGTAGGGATGCTTTTATTCAGCAGGGAAGCTGGTCAGAGTTGATGGGAAGATGGATGGAGCCAAATACAGGGCAATCTTAGAAGAAAACCTGTTAGAGTCTGCAAAAGACTTGAGACTGGGGCGGAGATTCCCCTTCCGGCAGGACAACGACCCTAAACATACAGCCAGCGCTACAATGGAATGATTTAGATCAAAGCATATTCATGAGTTAGAATGGCCCAGTAGTAGTCCACACCTGAATCCAATTGAGAATCTGTGCCAAGACTTGAAAATTGTTGTTCACAGAAGCTCTCTATCCAATCTGACAGAGCTTGATCTATTTTGTATAGAAAAATGGGCAAAAATGTCACTCTGTAGATGTGCAAAGCTGGTAGAGACATGCCCAAAAAGACTTGCAGCTGTAATTGTAGCGAAAGGTGGTTCTACAAAGTATGGACTCGAGGAGGGTGAATACAAATGCACTTTTCACATATTTATTTGTAAACAATTTTGAAAACCATTTATCATTTTCCTTCCACTTCACAATTATGTGCCACTTTGTGTTGGTCTATCACATAAAATTGCAATAAAATACATTTACATGTTTGGTTGTAACATGACAGCATCTGGAAAATTTAAAGGGGTAGGAATACTTTTTCAAGGCACTGTACAGTATACTGGAATTTACATGGCTATACATGCTATATTGTAATGGCGGTGATCAGCGACTTATAGTTCGACTGTGATAGGGTGGCGGGCATTCAGACGCTAACAGACACTATCTGGGATTGTCACTAACTGACACTGACATCACTAGTGACACTAATACAGTGATCAGTGATAATACTGTACACTGACACTGTATTAATGACACTAGCTGGGAAGGAGTTAACATCTAGGGGCAATCAAAGGGTTAAATGCATGTCTAACAATGTGTAATGTGTGTAATATGTGCTGCTTTTACTTTTTGATCTGACTGTTTTTTCCCCCTGCTTTTCAGGGAGAAGAAACAGCCAGATCGCTGTTCCAGTGCACACAGACTTCTGTGTGTGTTTGTGAGCACAGAACTCTGGACACAGCTGATCAGCTGATTTTAGTCAAAATCATTAGCTGAAATCTTCTGCCAAACCTGTACTGTGTCCAATCACAGCACGGGTCATCAGGGGGCACACGCCACAAACCCAGAAGAAGGCTGTTATGTACACATACATGATTGTGCCTGTACCTGCTGCTCGCTCGCAGTATATTCACTGTGAACGGTCGGCAGGTAGCTAAAATTAAGTCTTCTGCATGCTGATATTTAATGAGCAATATATTATTTAATTCAATTTTGTTTTCGATTTGTTTTGTATTAACTCTACTTTAATTTCATTTTGTTATTTAATGTGTGCAATTTTCTTAGCAAGGGAATTGCAATAAATACACCTTCTGCACCAGGATTTACTTTCTGGTACAGAAGGCAATCTTAGTGTGGAAAAAAAAAAAGTCCCAATCACCTCCCCAGAGTAGTACAGTGTTAGTATGGTAACACCGTATTCCTCTGGTCACAGCATGCACAAAAAAAAAAAAAAAAAAACGCAAACAAAAGAATAAAAAAGAAAAATATATAAAAAAATATATATGATTATTTTCTTTTTACATACTGCAACCAGTCAGGGTCCCTGGCCGCCACTGCACCAGTTATATGATAATGCAGTATTGCATTAGTGACAGTATGTAAAAAAAAACAAAAAACATTGCAAAAAACATTTTTTTTTAATTTCCTAATTTTACTAAACATTTGTCTAAAATGACAACTTCAAAAAACTCACCATGCCTCTTACTAAATACCTTGAACTAAAAACAAACCATCAGAAAAAAGCCACAACAAAAAGAGCTAAATGGAAACCACTGTGGGAAAAAACAGATGACCGCTATGCTGGAAACAGTCTATGATGATGCCAATAATGTTAAAACACAAAAGTTTATTAAGACAATGATCTGAGATGATATAAGTCAATGAATGAAGAGCTCTCCTCAGGCAGATGGAAATTCCGATCAGCGTAAAAAAGCACTGTGTAAGTACCTTGTACATGCGGTTGGCTATAGTCCAGCCCTGCGGGATGGTGCTGCGGTGGTCTGGCTGTACTACTCATCTACAATAAGCAGAGCCTGATGGAAAGGGATGAGTGTCAGGCCAGATTAAGGAAGCCAATGACACTCATCCCCTTCCCATTTTTTCAAAATTTTCAAGCTTTTTTGCTTATTTAGCAAAAAGTAAAAAAATCCAGTGGTAATTAAATACCACCAAAGGAAAGCTCTATTTATGTAAATAAAATGTTCTAAAAATTCATAAGGGTAAAGTCTTGCATGACCGCGCAATTGTCATTCAAAGTGTGACAGCGCTGAAAGCTGAACATTGGCCTTGGCAGGAAGGGGGTGAAAGTGCCCAATATTGAAGTGGTTAAATATATCATCATCTACATTACATAATATCATCAAAGATTCAGAGAATCTGGAGAAATCTCTGTATGCAAGGGACAAGGCTGAAATGCAATATTGGATGCCCGTGATGTTCGGGCCCTCAGACGGCACTACAATAAAAACAGGCATGATTCTGTGATGGACATCACTTCATGGACTCAGGAATACTTCCGAAATCCACTGTCACAGTTTGCCACGCCATCTAAAAATGCAAGTTAAAGCTCTATCATGCAAGAAGAAGCCATATCTGACCATGATCCAGAAACGCTGCTGTCTTCTCTGTGCCAAAGCTCATTTAAAATGGTCTTTTAAAAAGTGGAAAACTATTCTGTGGTTAGGCAAATCTTATTTTTGACAAACTTTTGGGCAACTATGGGTATCACGTCCTCTGGACTAAAGCGGAGAGGGATCTTCCAGGTTGTTATCAGCACCAAATTAAAAAGTACACATTAGTGTGTATGGAATGGGCAGCTTACATCTGGAAAGGCACCATCAATGCTGAAGGACTGAAAGATATATTCAGGTTTTAGAGCAGCATATGCTCCTATCCAGATGACATCTTTTTCAGGGAAGGCTTTGCATATTTCAGCAGGACAATGGTAAACCTCATGACAACAGCATAGCTTTGTAGTGGAAGAGTCCGGGTGCTTAAGTGGCCTGCCTGCAGTCCAGACCTTTCACCAACTGAAAATATTTGGCGCATCTTGAAATGAAAAATACAACAAAGAATACCCAGGACTGTTCAGCAGTTAGAATCCTACATCAGGCAAGATTGGGGCAGCATGACTAGGGTAGGTAAGAGCTCACCTGCTACTGTACCACCTATGTAATCCCCCCTTACCCCCCTTCACCCCTCTAATTATCAGTAATGACCACACAAGACATGAGTGGAGTTAAAATGGCCGAACACAGCCTATTTATTAAACATACACTTTCTTATAAACATAACATAACCATAACTGACTTATCCAACTATCAAGATTAGAGGTCCCTGATGGTGCCACCTTGCCAAATTTATTTTGTGTCTGAAGCACCAGATAGCTGGCGCGGCGCAAACACCGGCTCGGAGCTTAAACCAGCTGACCTCAGACACCCACCGGTCTTTTTTTCTTTTTTGAAAATACTTTATTGGCTTTTCCAATAAGAAATGGACAATGTAGCAGACAAAATGTTTACGTTTTATGTTTATGTTAACGTATAAATGTATATTATGTTACGTTTTATGTTTATGTTAACTTGTTTAGGTATGACCTGAAGAGTCAGGTAGGACCAAGTATTGATAGACTTAAATTCCGCACGCAGGCAGGGTACTGAAGAAGCTTAACAAGTGTCAATACAGATAATACATATAACTATATTTATATAAAGGGTGGAGTAACAGAGGAGCTAAAGTCACTGGTGCAAATAAGGACGCGGGGTGGAAACATTCAGACCCTTCAGCATCGCCCTTCCTCGGCTCCAAACTGGAGATAGAGAAAAAAGAGAGGCAGGCGGGATGAGGGTTCTGATTTTATACCTCCTGGGGGGAAAGAGAAAGCGCCAAGACCATGATCTGGTAAGGACTGGATATGGCACATTGCTATTCAGAGAGCACGTAACTAGGGGTTTGGGAGGAGAAGGGTTCATGATTTGGAGACTATGGATGGATCCCAGGCTAAAAGAGGTACATAGATATATATTTTTGCAGCATTACACCATAGTAATTATGTGGGCTATGGTTTAATGGTAAGTATTCTGAGAGCCTCTATTGCAGACGGTCGATAGAGAAGTGGAGGAGCGAGAAGAGGGTGGAGATGACCTGGGGTGGTACGAGAGTTATAGACATTGAGAAGTGGAGGCAACACCCATTGAAGTTAGTAGCTGGGAGGGTGAAGATATAAAAGGTGTGGCTGATGATCTATTCAGGTACAAGTTTTCCCACTGGTCTTAACACTAATATGCATTGTACCGTATACACTTGAGGACTCTATACCTCAGATGGATCCCCACCATTTTCCCAATAACCATAAATAAACCTCCGTCAAGGGAAATTAATAAAAACAATACAACGTTAAACCCAATACCAAGAAGGGTGGGTCGGAGGGATGCTTTTCTGACGATATCCTCTCAGCAAGTGTCCTGGGACCTTTCCTTCCGGACAACTAACTACTGGCTCCACCCTGTCACACCCTACTCTGAGCCAATAAGGTAATTGCCAGTGCTAACATGTTACTTTAAATATGTTAACCCCTTACAACCGGTTCCCCTTCTCACCCTGTCATGTATGCACTACACTGATTCCGTTGCTCCTCTGCTCCGTGCATGTCTTTCCTTTCCCAAAACTCCAGCAACTGGTCTCCTCAGTTCCCAGACCTTTACAGAATGTTGTTAAAAGAAGGGGTGCTACACCATGGTAAACATGGCCCTGTCCCAACTTTTTTGAGACATGATGCTGCCATCAGTTTTAAAATTAACTTTTCTTTTTCTTTTTCTGGGTGGAGAGGTTTCATTTTTAATCCCTTGGATACTGCACTATAGGAGGCACTTTTTTATGTATTTCTGCATCTACCAGTCATAAATGTTGATTAAGGTTTGAAGCAGCACAGTGGATGGAACCTATGCTAGTCATAGACCGTTTTCCTATTCCTTGAGCAAAGTAAAGATTACAGAGGATCCTTTGGAGGGAATTATTGGCACTAAGTGCAAGGTGTGTTTGACCCCTCGGGGTCATGTAAAGGAGGCGAGCGAGCATTGCATGTGGTGGTGGGAACACGCTGGATAAGGAGGTTTCTTGAAGAAACATCACATACGTTTTTCACATCACTGAATGAATTGTTTTTACTATATTCTTTGGACTTTTTTCATTTTTTCATTTTATGTAATCACTGTATTATTGTACAGTCAGCTGTGATCATGGTTTATTTATTTATTTAGATTTTATTATTGCAGCACTGCCACACTCTTCAATTTTCAACAATAACTATTACAATCATAATAGCAAACACATGAATTATAGGTCACTGAATAACAAGAACAACCAAAAATGACATAGATTTGTGCTATAATATGATTGTAAGTGAAAACAAACTTTCTTCTGAAATCCACAGCATAAAGAATACATAAAACATACTGTGCACCTTTCATGTGCACAGTTCATTAACCACTTCCATACCGGGCCATTGTAAAATGATGACGGCAGGAACATCTCCTCCCTCCAGGTGGACGTCAGTGTCGCCACTCCTGCAGGCCCCGGGGGCCTGCAGCGCGGTGATCGGGGATGCAGTGTGTCCCTCGGACACAGCCCATCCCCGATCAGGGTAAAGAGCCAATGAAATTGGCTCTTTACCACGTGACCGGCTGTGTCTAATGTCTGTCCAGAGTACCTGTCACCAGCCCAGTAGAGAACCCGAGTACCTGTCACCAGCCCATCAGAGTACCTGAGTACCTGTCATCAGCCCATCAGAGTACCCGAGTACCTGTCACCAGCTCATCAGAGTACTCGAGTACCTATCACCAGCCTATCAGAGTACCTATCACCAGCCTATCAGAGTATCTGTCACCAGCCTATCAGAGTACCTGTCACCAGTCCATCAGAGCACCTGAGTACCTGTCATCAGCCCATCAGAGTACCCAAGTACCTGTCACCAGCTCATCAGAGTACTCGATTACCTATCACCAGCCTATCAGAGTACCTCTCACCAGCCTATTAGAGTACCCCGAGTACCAATCTCCAGCTCATCAGAGTACCCCTAGTACCTGTAACCAGCCCATCAGGTTACCCAAGTACCTGTCACCAGCCCATCAGTGTACCTGAGTACCTGTCATCAGCCCATCAGAGTACCCAAGTTCCTGTAACCAGCCTATCAGAGTACCCGAGTACCTGTCACCAACTCATCAGAGCACCCGAGTACCTGTCATGAGCTCATCAGAGTACCCGAGTACCTGTCATCAGCCCATCAGAGTACCCGAGTACTAGTAACCAGCTCATCAGAGTACCCGAGTACCTGTCACCAGCTCATCAGAGTACCTGAGTACCTATCACCAGCCCATCAGAGTACCCAAGTACCTGTCACCAGCCCATCAGAGTACCAGAGTACCTATCTGCAGCCCATGCATCATAGAATATATGTTGGGGTGTTTGCTTTCCAAAGTGGGGTCATTTTGTGGGTGTTTCCATTGTCCTGATACTCCAGGACCTTCAAAAGTAGATTGCAGTAGGTTGTCAGGAAACTAAATGTGTAATTTATGCTCCTAGAACGCCCGACGGTGCTCCCTGCATGTTGGGCCTCTCTAAGTGGCCAGGCTGTGTAAAAGTCTCACACATGTGTTATTGCAATACTCAGGAGGAGTAACAGAATATATTTTGGGGGGTGATTTTTGCTATGTACATGCTATGTGTTAGAAAAATCTTATAAATTGACAACTTTGTGTAAACTTTTTTTTTTTCATTTTCTTTCCACATTTTCCAAAAACTTTAGAAAAAAAAATGACATAGATTATACGTCGGGGTGTTTTCTTTCCAAAATGGGGTCATTTTGTGGTTAATTCCACTGTCCTGGTGCCCCAGGACCTTCAAAAGTGTAATAGGTAGGAATGCAATCAGATGTGTAATTTATGCTCCTAGAACGGTGCTCCCTGCATATTGAGCCTCTGTATGTGGGCAGGCTGAGAAAAAGTCTCACATATGTAGTATTGCCATACTCAGGAGGAGTAGCAGAATGTATTTTAGGGTGTAATTGGAAGTATGCTTATGCTGTGTGTGAGAAATAACTTGTTATTATGATGATTTTGTGTAAAAAGAAAAAAAATAATTTCTTAATTTTCCCAAGAGTTGTAGAAAAAAATTACAACTTTGAAAAACTCACCATGCCTCTTACTAAATACCTTGGACTGTCTACTTTCCAAAAAGGGGTCATTTGGGGGTATTAGTACTGTCCTGACATTTCAGGGCCTCAAAAAATGAGATAGTCCATCAGTACATCAGGTGTGATCAGGTGTGATCAATTTTCAATGATTGGCACCATAGCTTGTAGACTCTAATGACGCGTACACACGACCGGACTTTACGGCATACTTTGTCCTGCGGACTTTTCAACGGACTTTACGACGGACTTTCCGAAAGAACGGACTTGCCTACACACGATCAACCAAAGTCCGATGGATTCGTACGTGATGACGTACGACCAGACTAAAACAAGTAAGTTCATAGCCAGTAGCCAATAGCTGCCCTAGCGTCGGTTTTTGTCCGTCGGACTAGCATACAGAGCGGACTTTTCGACCAGACTCGAGTCCATCAAAAAGATTTGAAACATGTTTCATTTCTAGGTCTGTCAAACTTTTGGGGAAAAAAAGTCAGCTGGAGCCCACACACGATCGAATTTCCGACGGACTCCGGTTCGCCGGACCAAGTATGCCGTAAAGACCGGTCGTGTGTATGCGGCATTACTTTCACACAGACCAAATAATATACACTAATTTGGATTATTTTTACCAAAGATATGTAGCAGTATAAATTTGGCTCAAATTTAGCCCAAATTTATGAACAAAAATTACTTATAGAATATAAAAAAAGTGTTTTTTTTTTTTTCAAAATGTTCACTCTTTTTTTAATTATATTGCAAAAAATAAAAAACCCAGTGGTGATTAAATACCACCAAAAGAAAGCTCTATTAGTGTAAAAAAAAATTATAAAAATTTTGTTTGGGTACAGCTTTGCATGATTGAGTAATTGTCATTCAAAGTGTGAGAGCGCTGATAGCTGAAAATTGGTATGCCTTGCACCTCTATACAAACAGAGGAGACAACAGAGCGGCGCACTGGCAAAGTGTAGTAATTTGAGTTTTATTGAATTAATTTGAAATGCATGCACACACATAAAAAAACAAAAAACCTTGTGCTGAAAGCCCTGAACAGTAAATCTGTAAATGAGGAAAAGATAACGGCACACCAACATTCAAATATCATCAATATTCACTTCAAAATCAGTGCTTATTTAACAAGATGATTGTTGTGGAACTGTATTTGCATACACTGTAAATGGAGTAAACGTATAATGAGAAATATATAAAAAATTATAAAAGATATTTTAAAAGAATTTCAAGTCTCTTTCAATGTATATTATGTAAAAATTATATATTTATATATAGCACTAAAGAATTATTATTATTAATAATACTATCTCTGCCCACTGTTTCCAACCACAACGTTTCATGGAGATGGATGTATGATTGATAGCACTTGAGTCGTCCTCCATGCACTTTCCTGACACAAACCTTGTCACTCTGAATGCAGGGAAGGGTGAATGTCAGTGTAAAGTGGTTCTATAGTCAGAAGTAGGGATGAGCTTCGTGTTCGAGTTGAACCCATGTTCGACTCGAACATCGGCTGTTCGATCGTTCGCCGAATTGCGAACGATATGGGCCGTTCGCGCCAAATTAGTGTGGCGCGTCACGGCCCATAATTCACTGCGGCATCGCAGTGCATTGCTTGCTGATGATTGGCCAAGCATGCACTATGACCCGCATGCTTGGCCAATCACAGCGCCGCCTTAACAGAGAGCCATAATTGGCCAAAGCCAAGGAGGCTTTGGCCAATTATGGCTCAGGGGATTTAGTACACGCCCCACACTATATAAGGCCGCCTGCACGGCGGCCCTGTGCAGTGTGTTCCGGTGTGCTTAGAGAGAGAGAGAGACAGTGTCATTTCATTTGAGTTAGCTAGATTAGGCAGGACAGTCAGTCAGTTAGCTGCACTTAAAGTGTATTGTGTATATATATGCATCCCAGGTGTTGCATATATATATATATATATACACTGTATTCAGTTTAGCTAGATCCGTTCCTGTTATCTTCTAGACTATTTACATTTAGTGCAGTGCGTCCTGCTCACAGTGTTCAGCTAGATCCGTTCCTGTTATATTCCTACTGACAGGCAGGCTTGTCTTGTTACAGTATTTTGAAGAAAATTACTGGTGTTCTTTTGATCCTATTAGTACCACAGTCAGGCAGCTAGACTATTTACATTTAGTGCAGTGCATCCTGCTCACAGTGTTCAGCTAGATCCGTTCCTGTTATCTTCTTACTGACAGGCAGGCTTGTCTTGTTACAGTATTTTAAAGAAAATTACTGGTGTTCTTTTGATCCTATTAGTACCACAGTCAGGCAGCTAGACTATTTACAGTTAGTGCAGTGCGTCCTGCCCACAGTGTTCTGCTAAACCTACAAGTAAGTGGGGTGCGTCCTGCTCACAGTGTTCAGCTAAACCTACAAGTTAGTGGGGTGCGTCCACCTCACAGTGTTCAGCTAAACCTACAAGCTAGTGGGGTGCGTCCTGCTCACAGTGTTCAGCTAGATCCGTTTCTGTTATCTTCTTACTGACAGGCAGGCTTGTCTTGTTACAGTAAATACAGCTACCTGAAGAAAATTGCTGGTGTTCTTTTGATCCTATTAGTACCACAGTCAGGCAGCTAGACTATTTACAGTTAGTGCAGTGCGTCCTGCTCACAGTGTTCTGCTAAACCTACAAGTTAGTGGGGTGCGTCCTGCTCACAGTGTTCAGCTAAACCTACAAGTTAGTGGGGTGCGTCCACCTCACAGTGTTCAGCTAAACCTACAAGCTAGTGGGGTGCGTCCTGCTCACAGTGTTCAGCTAGATCCGTTTCTGTTATCTTCTTACTGACAGGCAGGCTTGTCTTGTTACAGTAAATACAGCTACCTGAAGAAAATTGCTGGTGTTCTTTTGATCCTATTAGTACCACAGTCAGGCAGCTAGACTATTTACAGTTAGTGCAGTGCGTCCTGCTCACAGTGTTCTGCTAAACCTACAAGTTAGTGGGGTGCGTCCTGCTCACAGTGTTCGGCTAAACCTACAAGTTAGTGGGGTGCGTCCACCTCACAGTGTTCAGCTAAACCTACAAGCTAGTGGGGTGCGTCCTGCTCACAGTGTTCAGCTAGATCCGTTCCTGTTATCTTCTTACTGACAGGCAGGCTTGTCTTGTTACAGTAAATACAGCTACCTGAAGAAAATTGCTGGTGTTCTTTTGATCCTATTAGTACCACAGTCAGGCAGCTAGACTATTTACAGTTAGTGCAGTGTGTCCTGCTCACAGTGTTCTGCTAAACATACAAGTTAGTGGGGTGCGTCCTGCTCACAGTGTTCAGCTAAACCTACAAGTTAGTGGGGTGTGTCCACCTCACAGTGTTCAGCTAAACCTACAAGCTAGTGGGGTGCGTCCTGCTCACAGTGTTCAGCTAGATCCGTTCCTGTTATCTTCTTACTGACAGGCAGGCTTGTCTTGTTACAGTATTTTAAAGAAAATTACTGATGTTCTTTTGATCCTATTAGTACCACAGTCAGACAGCTAGACTATTTACAGTTAGTGCAGTGCGTCCTGCTCACAGTGTTCTGCTAAACCTACAAGTTAGTGGGGTGCGTCCTGCTCACAGTGTTCAGCTAAACCTACAAGTTAGTGGGGTGCGTCCACCTCACAGTGTTCAGCTAAACCTACAAGCTAGTGGGGTGCGTCCTGCTCACAGTGTTCAGCTAGATCCGTTTCTGTTATCTTCTTACTGACAGGCAGGCTTGTCTTGTTACAGTACAATACAGCTACCTGAAGAAAATTGCTGGTGTTCTTTTGATCCTATTAGTACCACATTAGTACCACAGTACCACAGTCAGGCAGCTAGACTATTTACAGTTAGTGCAGTGCGTCCTGCTCACAGTGTTCTGCTAAACCTACAAGTTAGTGGGGTGCGTCCACCTCACAGTGTTCAGCTAAAGCTACCTGTAGAAGGTTGGTGGTGTTCTCATACTACAGGCAGGCAGTTGATTTTGCTAGCTGCAGTATCAGTACATATATATATATATATATATATATATATATCCCAGCTTAGTGCAGCTACAGGCCATTAGTATGTCTGGAAGGCCAAGAAGGAGAGGCAGACAGTCACAAGCCAATAAGAGAGGGCAAGCAGGCTCTGTGTCTAGTGCTGGTCGTGGAGACGGTGCATCCTCATCAGCACGTGGCCATGGGACACGCTTGGCCTTTTTTTCGGCAGCTGGCCATGTTGAGCCGCAACATGCGGAAGACTTGGTCGAGAGGATGACCAAGCCGTCCTCATCCTCCTCATCCTCTCTCACTCATGCCCAGGGTACTTTGTCTGGCAAAGCAGCGGCCTCTTCCCTCGGCTCAATGTCATCAGTGACTCCTTCCCTAGCCCCACCATGTCCTCCTGAGGAGTCCCTCGAACTGTTTGACCACAGTGTTGGGTACATGCTCCAGGAGGATGCCCAGCGTTGGGAAGGCTCTGATGATGATACTGAGCTCGATGAAGGCAGTAACACGAGCACGGACAGAGGGGGTGCCCAAGAAGGACAGCAATCTGGCAGTCATGCTCCCCCTGCTGCAGCATACTGCCAGGTTTGCTCCAGTGATGAGGAGGGAGGGGATGATGAGGTCACTGACTCAATGTGGGTGCCTGATAGGAGAGAGGAGGAGGAGGAGGAGGAGGAGGCGGCACACCACCAACGAGGCAGGATGCCCTCCAGGGGCCAGCCTAAGGGCAGCACATTGACTGCATCACACCCCAAAGCTCCACATGTGCAGGGCGCTGCAGTCTCTGCGCGTTATTCAAAAAGTTCTTTGGTGTGGGCCTTTTTTGAGACGAGTGCATCAGATCGCACCGCTGCTATTTGCAACATATGTCTCAAGTGTATCTCGCGTGGCCAAAACATCTCCCGCTTGGGTACCACATGCTTGACCAGACATATGTTGACCTGCCATGCAGTTCGTTGGCAAGCGTATCTAAAAGACCCACACCAAAGAACAAAGAGGACCTCTGCTTGCTCCTCATCAGCTGAGATTTCCAACCCCACTAGACCTTCAGTCCTCTCTGAGACCTGCACTGAGAGGAATGAAGGTGTAGAATTAGGTGTGTCACAGCCACGTACTTGTGGGCAATCTGATTTTGGTACGCCGACGTCAGATTGTACCAGGCAAATTTCCCTGCCCCAGCTGCTGCACCGCTGAAAGAAGTTTGCTCCCAGCCATCCACATGCCCAACGGTTGAATGCTAGCTTGGCAAAATTGCTAGCACTTCAACTGCTGCCTTTTCAGTTGGTAGACTCTGCCCCCTTCCGTGAGTTTGTGGAATGTGCGGTTCCTCAGTGGCAGGTACCCAAACGCCACTTTTTCTCACGGAAGGCGATTCCGGCTCTCTACCAGCATGTGGAAGGCAATGTCCATGCCTCGCTGGACAGGGCGGTCAGCGGTAAGGTGCATATTACCGCTGACTCATGGTCCAGCAGGCATGGACAGGGACGTTACCTAAGTTTCACGGCGCATTGGGTGACTCTGCTGGCAGCTGGGAAGGATGCAGGACAAGGTGCAGTAGTGTTGGAGGTTGTTCCGCCACCACGCCTCCAAAATGCTAATGATTGTGACACACCTCTCTCCTCCACCCCCTCCTCTTCTTCTTCCTCCATGGCCTCTTCCTCGGAACCAGCGGTGCTCCGTAGTCGTTCAAGGGGCTACGCAAGTACGCAGGCCAAAAGATGCCATGCGGTGCTTGAGCTGGTGTGCTTGGGGGACAGGAGCCACACTGGGGCAGAGGTTCTGTCAGCTCTGCAGGGGCAGGTTCAGAGGTGGTTGACGCCACGCCAACTTAAGGCAGGAATGGTGGTTTGCGACAATGGCACCAACCTCCTCTCTGCCCTCCGACAGGGACAAATGACCCATGTGCCCTGTTTGGCTCACGTCCTTAACTTGGTGGTGCAGCGGTTCTTGGGCAGGTACCCGGGCTTACAGGATGTCCTGAGGCAGGCCAGGAAAGTCTGTGTGCATTTCCGCCGGTCATATAATGCCAGTGCTCGGCTGACGGACCTCCAAAAGGAGTTTAACCTGCCCAAGAACCGCCTAATCTGTGACATGCCCACCAGGTGGAACTCAACGTTGGCCATGCTGCAGCGGCTGCACACGCAGCAGAGGGCCATCAATGAGTACCTGTGCGACTATGGCACCAGGACAGGGTCAGGGGAGCTTGGTTTTTTTTCCCCACGCCAGTGGGCCATGATCAGGGATGCATGCACTGTCCTGTCACCATTTGAGGAGGCCACGAGGATGGTGAGCAGTGACAGTGCATGCATCAGTGACACTGTCCCCCTTGTCCACCTGTTGGAGCACACGCTGCGTGGAATAATGGACAGGGCACTTGAGGCAGAACAGAGGCAGGAAGAGGAGGACTTCCTTAGCTCTCAAGGCCCCCTTTATCCAGACAGTGTTCCTGCGTGCCCGCCGATCACACAGGAAGAGGACGAGGAGGAAGAGGAGGAGGAGGAGGAGGAAGATTGTGTCAGTATGGAGGTGGAGCCTGGCACTCAGCATCAGCAGCAGTCTTTAAGGGATCAGTCCCAAGAAACACATGGACTTGTACGTGGCTGGGGGGGTGGCTGCGGACCATGTCGTCCTTAGTGACCCAGAGGACTCCGGACCGAATGCCTCAGCAAACCTACGCTGCATGGCCTCCCTGATCCTGCAAAGCCTGCGTAAGGATCCTAGTATTCGTGGTATCAAGGAGAAGGACCAATACTGGCTGGCCACCCTCCTTGATCCACGTTACAAGGGTAAGGTTGCGGACCTTATCTTGCCATCACAGAGGGAGCAGAGGATGAAACATCTTCGGGAGGCCTTGCAGAAAGGTCTGTGCAACGCGTTCCCAGAGACTGGGAGGTTACAAACTCCTGTTTCTGGACAACGTGTTGCTGAGGCTTCGGTCAGTCAAAGAAGGAGCGGTGGAGAAGGTGGCCGTCTGACTGATGCGTTCAGACAATTTTTTGGTCCGCAGCCCCAAGGTATGATCGGTTCCAGCAACCATCGCCAGCGTCTGTTTTACATGGTGCAGGAATACCTAGGGGCAAGATCAGACTTGGACACCTTTCCCACCGAAAATCCTCTGGGTTACTGGGTCTTGAGAAAGGATCACTGGCCAGAGCTTGCACAGTATGCAATTGAGCTACTGGCCTGTCCTGCATCCAGCGTTCTTTCGGAACGCACATTCAGTGCTGCTGGAGGCGTGGTAACCGATCACAGGGTGCGTCTGTCCACTGACTCGGTCGATCGACTGACCTTCATAAAAATGAATGAGTCTTGGATCACCACCAGCTACCAAGCACCTGATGCTGATGTAACCGAATAATTTTTTTTGAAATCTCAGATCCCTTCAAAGACTGCCTATGCTGATGCTGAGTGACTATCCCTGAGTAATTATCCTCTTCCTCCTCAATCATCACGCTGATAGCTTGTAAGAACATTTTTGGTTCTGGGTGCCACCACCAGTGCCTAAGGCACAATTTTTCAGCCCCTGTTTAACAGGGGCGTGTAATTACGATTTTTGATGTAATACTTTGCAGCAGGGCTCGTTCCTGCATTCCAACTAGAGTGTCTGTGAGGGGTTGCAGTGTTGTGGCACCAGCACCAGTGCCTAAGGCCCAATTTTTCAGCCCTTGTTTAACAGGGGCGTGTAATTACAATTTTTGATGCAATACTTTGCAGCAGGGCTCGTTCCTGCGTTCCAACTAGAGTGTTTGTGAGGGGTTGCAGTGTTGTGGCACCAGCACCAGTGCCTAAGGCCTAATTTTTCAGCTCCTGTTCAACAGGGGCATGTAATTACAATTCTTGATCTAATATTTCACAGCAGAGCCCTGTGAGGGCTTACAGTGTTGTGGCCACAGCAACACCTAAGGCCCAAATTTCTGCTGAGTATATAGGGCAGGACCCTACTTTCAAACAACTAACTTACAAACGACTCCTACTTGCAAACGGAAGGAGACAACAGGAAGTGAGAATAAATCTACCCCTAGGAAGGGAAATTCTCTCCTGTAAGAGTTAATATGGGAAAAACATTTCTCCTTTCCACTGATGCTTTCCAATCCATTGGGACAAAAAGTGAGGTGAAATCTTCTGAAGAGGAGGAAAGACAGCAAAACAAATGTCACAGGGGTGATAACTAGGGATGAGCTTCGAGTTCGAGTCAAACTCATGTTCGACTCGAACATTGGCTGTTCGCAAGTTCACCGAACAGCGAACAATTTGGGGTGTTCGCGGCAAATTCGAATGCCGCAGAACACCCTTTAAAAGTCTATGGGAGAAATCAAAAGTGCTAATTTTAAAGGCTAATATGCAAGTTATTGTCATAAAAAGTGTTTGGGGACCTGGGTCCTGCCCCAGGGGACATGGATCAATGCAAAAAAAAGTTTTAAAAACGGCCGTTTTTTCAGGAGCAGTGATTTTAATAATGCTTAAAGTCAATCAATAAAAGTGTAATATCCCTTTAAATTTCGTACCTGGGGGGTGTCTATAGTATGCCTGTAAAGGGGCGCATGTTTCCTGTGTTTAGAACAGTCTGACAGCAAAATGACATTTTGAAGGAAAAAACTCATTTAAAACTACCCGCGGCTATTGCATTGCCGACAATACACATAGAAGTTCATTGATAAAAACGGCATGGGAATTCCCCAAAGGGGAACCCCGAACCAAAATTAAAAAAAAAAATGACGTGGGGGTCCCCCTAAATTCCATACCAGGCCCTTCAGGTCTGGTATGGATATTAAGGGGAACCCCGGCCAAAATTTTTAAAAAAAAATGACGTGGGGTTCCCCCTAAATTCCATACCAGACCTGAATGACCTCACGTCATTTTAAGGGGAACCCCGCGCCAAAAAAAAAAAAAAAAACGGCGTGGGGTCCCCCCAAAAATCCATACCAGACCCTTATCCGAGCACGCAACCTGGCAGGCCGCAGGAAAAGAGGGGGGGACGAGAGTGCGGCCCCCCCTCCCTCCTGAACCGTACCAGGCCACATGCCCTCAATATTGGGAGGGTGCTTTGGGGTAGCCCCCCAAAACACCTTGTCCCCATGTTGATGAGGACAAGGGCCTCATCCCCACAACCCTGGCCGGTGGTTGTGGGGGTCTGCGGGTGGGGGGCTTATCGGAATCTGGAAGCCCCCTTTAACAAGGTGACCCCCAGATCCCGGCCCCCCCCCTGTGTGAAATGGTAAGGGGGTAAGTACCCCTACCATTTCACGAAAAAAGTGTCAAAAATGTTAAAAATGACAAGTGACAGTTTTTGACAATTCCTTTATTTAAATGCTTCTTCTATCTTCCTTCATCTTCTGGTTCTTCTGGTTCTTCTGGCTCCTCTGGCTCTTCTGGTTCTTCCTCCGGCGTTCTCGTCCAGCATCTCCTCCGCGGCGTCTTCTATCTTCTTCTCCTCGGGCCGCTCCGCACCCATGGCATGGGGGGGAGGTTCCCGCTCTTCTCTTCTTCTCTTCTTCTTTTCTTCTTTTCTTCTTTTCTTCTCTTCTTCTCTTCTTCATTTTCTTCTCCGGGCCGCTCCGCAATCCATGCTGGCATGGAGGGAGGCTCCCGCTGTGTGACGGCGCTCCTCGTCTGACCGTTCTTAAATAACGGGGGGGGCGGGGCCACCTGGTGACCCCGCCCCCCTCGTACGCACGGTGACTTGACGGGACTTCCCTGTGATGTCACGGGGAATGCCACAGGGAAGTCCCGTCAAGTCACCGTGCGTCAGAGGGGGGCGGGGTCACCGGGTGGCCCCGCCCCCCCGTTATTTAAGAACTGTCAGACGAGGAGCGCCATCACACAGCGGGAGCCTCCCTCCATGCCAGCATGGATTGCGGAGCGGCCCGGAGAAGAAAATGAAGAAGAGAAGAAGAGAAGAAGAGAAGAAGAGAAGAGCGGGAGCCTCCCCCCCATGCCATGGGTGCGGAGCGGCCCGAGGAGAAGAAGACAGAAGACGCCGTGGAGGAGATGCTGGACGAGAACGCCGGAGGAAGAACCAGAAGAACCAGAAGAGCCAGAAGAACCAGAAGATGAAGGAAGATAGAAGAAAGAAGAAGCATTTAAATAAAGGAATTGTCAAAAACTGTCTCTTGTCATTTTTAACATTTTTGACACTTTTTTCGTGAAATGGTAGGGGTACTTATGTACCCCCTTACCATTTCACACAGGGGGGGCCCGGGATCTGGGGGTCACCTTGTTATAGGGGGCTTCCAGATTCCGATAAGCCCCCCGCCCGCAGACCCCCACAACCACCGGCCAGGGTTGTGGGGATGAGGCCCTTGTCCTCATCAACATGGGGACAAGGTGTTTTGGGGGGCTACCCCAAAGCACCCTCCCAATGTTGAGGGCATGTGGCCTGGTACGGTTCAGGAGGGAGGGGGGCCGCACTCTCGTCCCCCCCTCTTTTCCTGCGGCCTGCCAGGTTGCGTGCTCGGATAAGGGTCTGGTATGGATTCTTGGGGGGACCCCACGCCGTTTTTTTTTTTTTTTTTGGCGCGGGGTTCCCCTTAAAATCCATACCAGACCTGAAGGGTCTGGTATGGAATTTAGGGGGAACCCCACGTCATTTTTTTTTTTTAATTTTGGCCGGGGTTCCCCTTAATATCCATACCAGACCTGAAGGGCCTGGTATGGAATTTAGGAGGACTCCCACGTCATTTTTTTTTTTTAATTTTGGTTCGGGGTTCCCCTTTGGGGAATTCCCATGCCGTTTTTATCAATGAACTTCTATGTGTATTGTCGGCAATGCAATAGCCGCGGGTAGTTTTAAATGAGTTTTTTCCTTCAAAATGTCATTTTGCTGTCAGACTGTTCTAAACACAGGAAACATGCGCCCCTTTACAGGCATACTATAGACACCCCCCAGGTACGAAATTTAAAGGGATATTACACTTTTATTGTTTGACTTTAAGCATTATTAAAATCACTGCTCCTGAAAAAACGGCCGTTTTTAAAACTTTTTTTTGCATTGATCCATGTCCCCTGGGGCAGGACCCAGGTCCCCAAACACTTTTTATGACAATAACTTGCATATAAGCCTTTAAAATTAGCACTTTTGATTATTCATGTTCGTGTCCCATAGACTTTAACGGTGTTCGCATGTTCGAACGAACTTTTTTCCTGTTCGCATGTTCTGGTGCGAACCGAACAGGGGGGTGTTCGGCTCATCCCTAGTGATAACCCTTCCCTATGTTTTCCAAAAAAAGATTTTTTGGCTGGAGCTAAACACGTTAAAAATGTACCCGTTCAAAATTACAAAGAGATTCTACTTAACAACAAACCTACAGCCTGTATACTGCTGTTCAGAGTATATAGGGCCTGGTGGCCCCACACCTTTCCTTATTTTAATTTGGGTGCGGGGTTCCCCTTAATATCCATATAAGACCCAAAGGGCCTGGTAATGGACTGGGGGGTACCCATGCCGTTTGTCTCACTGATTTTCATCCATATTGCCAGGACCCGACATTACATTAAACCCGCAAGCAGTTTTAAATGAGATTTTTTCCTTTAAAAATGACATTTGGTGCAGGGACTGTTCTAAACACGGGAAACACGTGTCACTTTACAGGCATACTATAGACACCCCTCAGGTACGATATTTAAAGGAATATTTCACTTTTTTTTTTTTACTTTAAGCATCATTAAAATCACTGCTCCCGAAAAAACGGCCGTTTTTAAAAGTTTTTTTTGCATTGATACATGTCCCCTGGGGTAGGACCCGGGTCCCCAAACCCTTTTTAGGACAATACCATGCAAATTAGCCTTTAAAATGAGCACTTTTGATTTCGAACGTTCGAGTCCCATAGGCGTCAATGGGGTTCTAACGTTCGTGCGAACTTTCGGTCCGTTCGCAGGTTCTGGTGCGAACCGAACCGGGGGGTGTTCGGCTCATCCCTAGTCAGAAGGTTTTTTTTTATCTTAATGCATTCTATGCATTAACCACTTCAGCCCTGGAAGGATTTACCCACTTCCTGACCAGGCCATTTTTTGCGATACGGCACTGCATCTTTTTAACTGGCAATTGTGCGGTCATGCGACCTTGTGCACAAACAAAATTGATGTCCTTTTTCCCCCCACAAATAGAGCTTTCTTTTGGTGGTATTTGATCACCTCTGCATTTTTTTTTTTTGCACTATAAACAAAAAAAGAGCGACAATTTTGAAAAAAAAACAATGTTTTTTACTTTTTGCTATAATAAATATCACAAAAAATTTAAACAAACAAATTTCTTCATCAGTTTAGGCCAATTTGTATTCTTCTACATATTTTTGGTAAAAAAAAACAGTATAAGCAATAAGCTTATATTGATTGGTTGTGCGAAAGTTATAGCGTCTACAAAATAGGGGATATATTTATGGCATCTTTATTATAATTTTTTTTTTACTGGTAATGGCGGCGGTGATCAGCGTTTTTTAGCGGGACTTCGACATTGCGGCAGACAGATCGGACACTTTTGACACTTTTTTGGGACCATTGACATTTATACAGCGATCAGTGCTAAAAAAAAATAGCCACTGATTACTGTATAAATGTCACTGGCAGGGAAGGGGTTAAAACTAGGGGGCGATCAAGGGGTTTAGTGTTACCTAGGGTGCCATTGGCTCCTACTGCTGTCATTCATACTCAACTAGCCAATCAGGAGAGAGAGGTGGCAGGGCAGGACTGGGTCGGGCCCTGGCTCCATGTCTGAATGGACACACAGAGCTACAGCTCGGCTCGGGTGCCCCCATAGCAAGCTGCTTGCTGTGGTGGCACTCAACAGGAGGGAGGGGTCAGTAGCTCCTGCCAGGGAACCAAGAAGAAGAGGATCTGGACTGCCCTGTGCAAAACCACTACACAGGGCAGGTAAGTATAAAATGTTTGTTATTTTAATAGAAAAAAAAAAACGAGACTTCACAATCACTTTAATACTTTAACACTGTTCCTGTGCTGCTCATGCATGTTCTATCTGTTTACCAATTGGGAGTGGCAGAAATGTCAGAATGAGGCCGCACTTCCAACTGTACTCCATTATTCATTCACTTAATTTATTAGCAGATGAACGTGGCCCTTCATGCATTCATATACATTGAATCTGGCCCTTAAGTGGAAAAAGGTTGCTGATCCCAGGATTTAGCACATCACAACTTCCTCTGCATATACTGTAAAACAGGGGTATTAAATAAAATATCAAATTACAGACAAACAATGTTGTAACACCTTTTTGCATAACCAGACCTTAGTAGTTGGTGAAGGGTGATGTAATTTATTCACACCTGGGTCTACCTAAAATATACTAGTGGAAATGTGGATGAACATTACCTTGTATAATAAGTTATATAATCAAAGAGAAATAACTAAACATGGCTTACAGACATCACTGGAGACTTGGAACTTTAGCTTTCACAATGAGTTGGTAAGATTGGCCTTTGTGTTATAATATTTTTACATTTTGTTTAAAATATTTTACTTCATTCATACAAAATTACAGTTGCACAGTGATTATGTTAATAAATCAGCAAATAATTTGTTAGAAATGGATCTTGATGGTATTTAAACATTTGTGTGTATGTCAGATACAAATAGATGTATTACATTAATTTGTAAATAAATCCCAGAAAGGGTATTTTACTTTTATTTGTATTGTTATAATTTTTTAATCAAATTAATTTATCATTTCAGTTGTACACTATAATTAAATAAAATCAAAAATTTAGTAACAACGTTGCTGTTCATAGGTGAATATATCAAGATAATTATTAAAGCAGGGTTTGCCACAGCGGTATGAAAAAAGGGGAAATATAGTTTACTGCAAACTAGTTCTTTTAATTAAAGTGGATGTAAACCAGCTCTCATCCTTTCTAAACTACTGCCATAATGGTTATCTATAAGGATATACATGCCTCCTGCAGGTATCTTTATCTGTCAAATGTCTCCCCTCCCTCTGTTATGAGACCGAAAAACTGCAGATTCTGTGGGTGGGTCTGTTGTCCGGAGCTTGGTGGGTGGAGTCACAATGTCAGTAGACTCCTCGCCCACCTCTACGCTTCCCTTGTCAACGTGTATTTTCTACTGTGTATTTCTTACACTGAAATTCTGCTATGATCACTAACATGCAGTCAAAATCCAGAAAAGTCACCACATGACATGCCCAATCTGAGGGGAAGAACTGACTGGTATTCTCTGTGTGTTGTTTTTATCTCACTGAAAAAAAGATAAGAGGATTGCTTAGAGCTGGATTAACTCTTTGTGGTAAGACTGGGCATAAATGATATGAAATCCTATACTGTAGAATTTACAAGCCTAAATTTAAAAATAAAAATTTCGGGTTTACATTCACTTTAATGTTTCTATACTGTATATAGCCCATACGTAGCCTTATTGAAGGTCTAGTTGATAGGGCGCTAAAGGGGAAAGCTTCTCCAAAATGCATTTCCTTAAGCAACAACGTTGCACAGACAGAGTAAAGGAGGTCAGAGGATGATAAACGAGGAAGACCGGCACCGAGATCTTTGCACTTCAGTGCTGGTGTGTGCTCCATCCATGCTTCTGACAAAGGCAGCAGATCCCAACTACAGGGAACTGCCTGTGTAGAGCCCAAAAGACCCCCCATTCTGATGGCATGTGGCATGGTATGGTTCCAGAAGGGGGGCTTGCTCGTTTCCCTCCCTTTCCTGGCCTGCTGGGCTGCATGCATAGATAGGGGTCTGGTATGGATTTTGAGGGGGACTCCATGCCATTTTTTTTTTACATTTTGACATGTAGTTCCCCGTAAAATCCATACTGGATCGGAAGGGCCTGGTATAAATTGAGGGAGGACCCCCATGCAGTTTTTTTCTCATTTTTGGCATGATGTCACACATTGTACTTTTTTGATTGGACATAGCCAAGTCGCAGTAAATAAAAACTGATATGAAATCATATTGAAGTCACATTGAAGTTACATTGAAGTCGCACTAAAGTCACGCTTACATCGGACCTAATCGCACCACTTTTAAGTCGCACCCGGTGTGAACAAGGGCTAAAGGGGATTTTGGTTAAGCTAGAGGAACAGAGCAGCTATAATGTCCTGGAAATAAACACCTTTTCTGCTTTTTTGTTGCTTTTGGTAGTATTGGGGGCTTTTTTCTTCTTTCATTTCATTTTGTGGTTGATTTGAGATCAGTGATCAGTTTTTACTGCTGACCACTTGAATAGGCAGCAAATAGAAAGAGCTCTGTATTATGGGGCTTCCAACAGCACTGTTGTGGTCTGTGTGTATTTGCAAGGGTGAGCGTACATCTCTGCGCCATGGACTCCAACCTGGGTAAGTCCTTACAAAGACATACATTCTTGGCTGATATGTCCCCCAAAGAGGTTGACCTACGAAACTCTTGGAGAAAACTGAGATGAACTCATACCCACTGCTCAACTGCCCAGTCAAGCATTTGCCTCCTTCACCGAGTCTTTGGTGAAGGATGACCTTGATCCACCCTCTGAAACAACTGGGTGGGCCACTGATCTACTTTTGGCCTGTCATAAACTTAACATGACTTCCTCTCCTGTTGATTTATATAGTTTGTTATCAGAGGATCCTTCATTAAGCCAGTTATTAGCTGTTACAGCCTCTAGTTTAGTAGACAATTCCTTGATTAGCTTCATGCAGTAAAGTGATTCTAGGTTATTCCCTGTCTTTAGGGACCAAAGACTTAAAAGTGGGGGGAGAATGTAGCGATATAGACTACCAGCAGAAAGCACTGTACCTTTCAGTGTTTCTAGACATCGCTTGTCCTTTTGGTAATCAGTGTAACCAGTGACCTCATATTTGTAAGCCCAACAAAGTGAATTATGGGATGTATAGTTCTCCTTCAGATAGTTGCTTTGCACCCATGTACCCTAAGACTACACATCCCAGGGATCTTTGCTGTAACATGAAGATTGCTGGGAGTAGCTATAAAAGGAGTGAAAAGCCTGCGCAGAGCTTTCTTCCTCCTGGGCTTGATGCAAAACGGACCTCTTTGTGCAACAGTGTCAGGGCTGGGCACAGCTGATTGCCAGCTCCCATCTCTCTCCACAGTTACCCAGCTGTTGTTGATTCTGCTCTTCAGTCCTGCCTACTTAAAGCCTTCCAGCTCACTTGATCTCTGCCTTCGCCTTGGTCACATCACAAGAAACCATCTCCTACGTTCCTGTTTAAAGACTGGCTTTGCTGACATTCCTTCTGGCTCCTTATCCTGCTTGCTGTTCCTCTACTTGGATCCCTGACTTCTGGCCTGGCTGATTACCCGATCTGGTTACTGAACCCTGGCTTGGCTGATTACCCGATCTGGCTACTGAAATCTGGCTTGGCTGACTACCCGATCCGGTTACTGGACTCTGGCTATGCTTTGACTACGCTTACTCTATTTACCTTTTTATTTTTATTAATAAACACGTGTGATTTTTCTGTACTTCTGTCTCGGTCTGGTTCATGGTTTCTGACAAACAGGGTGAGAGGTTGCGGCCTACCACACGGAGTATTACTTCAAACCCGAGGCCTAAGGGGCCTACCTCTGTTATCGTACATCCTGTCGCCAACATCACTCGGATTGCCTACCTGTCGGTGTGGGTGCGTGTGGCAAGCTTCACTTCGGAAGACCAAGACAGCCGATCTGCTGCACGAGTGCTGCTACATGAGTTCCTGTCCAGAAGACATCAGAGCGATTTGGTCGTTGGTGAGAGGGCAAATTGCTCAACCTTTATCTATTCATTGCCACTATTATAGAGACACTTTGCACAGACATCTTTACCCCAAGAATACTTTACTGCATTGCTTGAACTCTGTGCTCCAACACCCTTAGATCTTCACCACTAGGAATCTGTTGCTTTCATTATATCCAAATGGATTACAGTTAACGAGCTCCAACTAGCCAGTAAAGAACATCAGATCTGCACCGTGGAACTCTTTTGCCATCACTTATAGGAAGGTCCCTATATTACTCTTTGTAGACCCGCTCCCTTCATTAGGATAGCATAGGCTGGCTAGATTACATCTTTCTCAGTGTGACAACATAAGTAGTTAACTGAAACATCCACTAGGAGGTGACCTCTGATTAAAAGGGAGAGCACATATATGTATATAATATTGTAGTTGCTGAACCATTGTCTTGTGGCTTTGTGAGAAATTTGTTTGCTGAGTTGGCGTTGTTATTTTGGCTAAGCAGATTTATTACCTCTCTCTTTGAAATAAGTTTCCCTTATTTGGTTCAAGTAAAATCTTTCAGAACCCAATTATACTGAGTTGCTTGATTATTGCCACACAGTGCTACAAGGATGTCTGAACCCAGAGTGTCAAGTAGGTTGTAAGGTTCACTTGGTCATGGCCGTGCAGATAAGCAGGTAATTCTCAGCAGTCTCCTAGGGGGCTGTGCTACATTTGGGGGCTTGTCCGGGATGCTATCTGCAGCAGGCTCCAGCCAACACTTTTGCCATTACTTATAGGAAGGCCTCTCTATTACTCTTTGTAGACCCCCTCCCTTCATTAGCATAGCATAAGCTGGCTAGATTACATCTTTCTCAGTGTGGCAGCATAAGTAGTTAAAGCAGTTATATACCCGCACAAAAAAAACCTGTAAGTCAAAGGCATAATGAGCTACTTACCTTAGAATGTGGCATCAGCAGCTGATCCCGGTCACCGCCGAGGAAGCTGACATTTCCCCTCGGCATGCCTTCCAGTTTCGCGGCTACGGTGCTGTGAGTGACCGGAGCCACGATGTCATCACTCCCGGGACCTTCACAGTGCATGCAGCACTGACGTAAGTGGTCCGTGACATCACAAGGGGGCGGTGCTACCAGGTGACGTTGCAAGGTGGCCCCATCCTTACCTATATAAGAACTGTCAAATGGCAAGCCAGTCATTCTGTGGTTTGCCTTCATGGCGGAGGGAGCAATTACTTCTTTCGTTCTTTTTTGGGTCCAACGGTGTGGCGGCATCGTGATTGATGACGGATCTACATCGGGGGACACTGTTTTTCATTTTTGAAATAAAGTGTGAAAGATGAGGGAAGATAGAAAGTCAGGGGAGGGGTGAATACAGAGGTATCCTCAGAAAGAGAAGAGAGAGAGAGTGGAAGAGCGAGATGCCAGGAAATCCCTTTTAAGAAAGTACCGAGCCCGGACAAAGAGGTATATTGATTTAAGTTGCCCAGGGATCCCATATTGCCTCAAATATTTGTACTCTATCTTGCAGCTTGGCACTAGTTGTTCTTTGGACATGATCCATGAGATTTTCCATTTTGTTGCTAGAAACGAGACCAAGGATTTCTTCCACGCTCCCGTAAGTGTAATCTTAGCTCCCAGGAACATGAAGAAAACCAAAGCTTGAGTGTGTTTGGGAATTTTATCCATCCTATGATTCAAGAGAGCAATTGCGGGGTCTTGTGGGACCACCACCCCCATAACTTTCCTTATTAAATGGAGGACTTTATTCCAGAAAGTTCTAATGCGGGGGCAAGACCATCACGAGTGAAAGATGGAGCCTATGAGGTTACATTCACTGAAACATAAGTGAATCATTGCCAATCTGGAAGGGACATATTACCATCTAGTGAGGAGCTAAACACTTGCTTCACTTAAGGAGATTTTCATATACCTTTATATGAGCATTCAAAGTACTGGAACCACTTGTTCAGTTCCCACAAAATCTCCAAATCAGACTCCCAGGCTCGGGAATAGGATAGTTTGTCCTTTCCGCCTGTCAGGGAAGAATAAATAATCGAGATGCCTCCCCTCTGATCCATGATATTAGCACACCATTGTTCATAGAGTGTGGATTTGGGGGAGTTCAGATTTATCAGGCCAAATAGTGTATATAAAATGCCTAATTTGGGAGAGCCTGAATGTCTCCAAAGATGGCATTTTAAGTTTACTCGTGCAATATCCCAAAAAGATAGGGACAACTAAGTTTAAAAAATGACCTATACAGAAAAGGCTTGTATTAAGCCACCAATGGAAGGCTTGTATATTCATGCCAGGGGAAAAAGATGGGTTGTGGAATAGGTGTGAAAGTGGTCTCATGCCAGAGATTAGCGCTGTCTGTTTATGCAAGGTATCGCACAAAGCGAAAGAATGAGAGAGAGTGGGTGATAATATTGAGGGTCTCAATCTAGGGTTACTCAAAAGCAAGAAGTCAATTATATTGAGGGGCACTGCCTGTCGTTCTATGGAAACCCAGTCAGGTTTGGGTCCCCTAGAATAGACTGTAGAAATATGTGCTAATTGCACAACCTGGTAATACGACCATAAATTGGGGAGACCTAATCCTCCCTGTGATTTTAGGCAAAAGAAAACTTCTTTTGTGTAGTGATGATCCTTGTCCCCCAAAACAAAGCAAATGATTTTCGATTTGACTTTGAGGAGCAACTTTTTCTTTATAGGTATTGGGGGGACCTAAAAATATACACTAAACGTGGTAACAATGTCATTTTGATGGCATTTATCCTACCCAGCCTGGAGAGACCACACCTTGAACATGTATTTTTTTTTTTAATGTGCTTAGGATCTTGAGAAAGTCTTTCAATAGATAGTTTTAGTTAATCTGCAATATAATACATTTTTGTTTTTGGATTTTTACTTTTGGCCTGTTGAATAAATTTTGACTGGTGGGATATTGGGAGCAGGACTTACCACCTTTGGCTTGTTTGGAGAGCTGCCATATGCAGGTAGCTGTACTGACATGGTGGCAGGCCTCAGTGTAATCAGTGACCTGTATACCATCTGCTGGATAACAGCTGTTTCGCTGCCCTATGCTAGCCACAAATTTACCCCAAGCATATGTTAGGATTTCCAGGTAGATAAATGCCCGCCGCTCATTGAGAAGATGTGGAAAGTAGGAATGAGATGAAAGCTACAAAATAAACATGTAATGAGTACATTAAAACATGTCCAAACCCAAAAAACAAAAAAATGTAATTTACTGCATGTTATTACATTTTACCAGTCCTTAGATGTGGTGGCAGCATTGGTTTTCTTTCTTTCATTTTTCACTTTTTTTCACATTGTGAACCTGAAATTACACACTTCCTGTCTGTTCATATCTACACTTGTTTCTTAATTCTTTTAAAGTATAACTAAAGGCAAAACTTTTTTTTGTTTTAAATAGATTGGAGAGGGCTTAAAACCTCTGTCAGTGTTTATTGCCGTCTTTGCCCTCATTGGGGATACTCACTGACTTTTCTCTACTTGTCCCATTATCACTAAAAGTGAAAGTAAAAGAAAATTGCTAATTTTGGGTTGTCACTAGATAAGTGATAGAGGGGAAATCTTTCAATGGGGACACTAATTGTCACGGTCCAGGGTCAGCCTCGGAGACCAGTAGTTATAACAGTAGAGAGGCTCCGACAGACCAGCTGGATTAGTATGCAAGTAGGTTACTCTCGTGGATGACAAGGTCTCACCAGAGGGGTGGGATCTAAGCATTAACCGGTATTCACCAGAGCTCCTGATGGTGGAGGTGGCTTTTGCAGTGTGTTAGTACCAAGTTAAGGTCCTCAGAATCGCCCCACCAGGAGGTGAGAAAACCAGGGTCTAGTAGCTGATATAAGTGAAAGAAAAGTAAAAAAACAGCACTAGCAGAATGTAATAATGTAGGCAATTCAATGATGGTAACTGTTACCATAGAAATCAGTATACCTGTGCTACACAAATCAATATGCAAGCAAAAAATATATGTTATGAAATAAGCAAATCTATACAAATCATTAAAGCGGGGTTCCACCCAAATTTTGAACAATATCTGTATGTATTCTCTTCCTTGCCTAGATGCTGACATGCCGTTTAAAAAAATTTAAATCGCCGTAATTACCTTTTATTCTTCTATTCTTCTTTGCACTTCCTGGTTCTCCTCCCATGGGAGTAGGCATGTTTCTAGCCTCTCCCAGACTCCTGGGAGCTAGTCTCAGGCTTCCCAGGATGCCACTGAGCATGTGCGGGAACGAGCGGTGAATGCTGGGAGCACAGCATTCACCACATCCAGGAAATAAATGCTTGTGGGCTTCAAATGCCCACAATGAAGATGGAAACCGCATGCAGTGAATAATATAAGTTATTCTTTCCGACGAAATCTGACACAGGCGGACATATTACACACAATATGTGAGTATGTAATGCTGAGAAGAAAAGTTTGTGAATGAACTAAAAAAAAAAAAAAACGATAGATAGGTGGACCCCCCACTTTAAAGTGCTTGGTGCTCATATGAGGATAGAATAAAGTGCAACAGTGCTCCAAACTTGAAAAATGTGTGAGGTGCCAACACTCACCCCTTGGTGACCCCACTCACCAGAAACAATGGACCCTCAGCTTTACAATCTAGGGGTCAAAGGTCAAAGGCTTCTCCAGAGGAGTTGCTTTATGGCTGGAAGAAAACACCATACTCAATAGATGGGGAAACAATGAGAGAGCTCATTGTGAAATACCGCTAGGATAAAATATAAAAACGCAAGCTAGGCACCACTTACAGATTTGCTTATTTCATAATATATATATATTTTGCTTGCATATTGATTTGTATAGCACAAGTATACTGATTTCTATGGTAATAGTCACCATCATTGAATTGCTTATATTATTACATTCTGCTAGCACTGTTTTTTTACTTTTCCTTCACTGATTAACGTTATAACACCTTTGCACAGCTGCTGTGCAAAGCCAAAGGTAGATAACAAGTGATAGTGAAGATAAGGACAGCTGCAGGTACGCAAAAGAGCAGGATATCAGCTGGAGTTAACACAATAATCTGGCAAACAGGAAGAGCAGAGACATGGCTTAAATCAGGAAGCTCATGGGAGGAGCTGTCCAGCATTTCAGGGGGCTCTGCAAGAAGAGTTTCTGCCAGAGGCAGCAAAGGTCATGGGTTCAGATCCTGGTCCTGATACTAGTTCTAGGGGCCCCAAGGGATTCCCTTAACTTCCAGGAATTTCCTCTCACTTCCTGGTGTGGCTATGGGACTGGAGGTAAATCTCCCCAATGGGAGACAGATGGCAAAAAACCTGACAGGGTTATAACCCTCCCATACTCTATCCAAAATGTTTTGCCTATAGTTCTACTTTAAGGAGGGAGTCAGGGTTGTTAAAACATGACTGCCTTTGTTCATCTCTTCATTATGTGGTGAATTAATGGGGCTAGTAGTGTACACAATAAAGTTATCTTTATTGTGGTTTCTTTTAAGCTCACAGAAAGTGAAAAATATACTGCATTTATTGCAAGATCAACGTTTTTTATTTATTACAGGTACGTTTATATCACCAACAATGTATGCAGTGCTATACATATATGTAGTACATTCACATCAGTCCCTGCAGTCAAGAGCTTACAGTCTTAGGCTTCTAACTCACATTCATACAGTACATACACATAAGAGGGCCAATTTAGACAGGAGCCAATTAACCTACTATCATGTCTTTGGAATGTGGAGGGGGGGGACTGGAATACCCAGAGAAAACCCACCCAAGCACAGGTAAATTAGGCAAATTCCAAGAAAGTTGTGCCATGGCTGAGATTCCAACCAACAACTCTAGTGCTGCCGGGTGGTAGTGCTATCCTCTTAGCCACTGTGCTGCCCAAGTTAATCCATTAAATACCAGAGCATAATATAAAGTATATCGATGGGATGTACACCACACCATGAACCTTACTCAATGAGTATAGAACAAAACAATATCTTTCCATATTTATTTTAGAGTTTAAAGTTTAATGCTTAGACCTTTGTGTTTTTTCCTCTATTTATTGTTTTAGATAAAAGTTTGATCCTTTCAGATTTCAAAAGCTGAAAATACCAGTTGTGATAAATAGCTCATGGTAAGGTTGACAAAATAATTGCGCAACAGCTAAAAAAACTCTAGATCTAGTGTTCTACATATACATTAGTAATGTTTTATTAATATAAAGAATAAATATTTATATATCTACCTATACTTAATGTTTATTTTGTTTCTAGATCAATATTTCAGTATAACACGAAAAACCTCAAAGATAAATAAAGCAATTTGTAAGACTTTAAAGACTGTTTGGGTTTCCTGTTGCTTGCTGCTCTCACTGTTCTCTAAAAGTCTGTGTAAACTGCAGTTGTAGCATAATTACATATATACAAACTTCCCAGGTCCAAGAGTCACAATGGATGCATTCACATGTCAAAGTAAACTTCAAGCTGAGACATCTGGTACTTGAAAACCAAAATCAATGCATAGTGGACATCATGTTTCAATATAAACAAAGGACCATTAATATTACTAATTCCAGCAAACACAAATCCAAAGACATTTACTATGGAGTGAATTCCAACTTGATACTAACAAGCAAAGGTACCACCCTCCCACAGACTGAGATATGGCTTTTAATTGGTCGGGTCACATACCACTTGCAGTGTGCTCAAACTAACCTGCTGCCATTCCAGAAGTTAGGAGCCAAGGTAAGTTTCTCTCCTGATGTCTCCTTTTTTTGCAATTACTTTAACTTGCACATTTGTATTTGTTCATTGTGATATTGTACAATATGTGAAGTGCTTAGGACTTTATAGCCCCTAATGTTTATAAAATTGTTACCTGTTTACTTGTTTACTTCGTACTTTGATATATGTATATACCGTATATAGTATACAATATATATATTGTATTAATATTTGTAATTTTCTTTAGAATTTATTTAACTAAAACATAGTATCATTAGATATTAGGAGAATATTTATTTTATTGTCTGCACAAAATGAAAAACTGTAGCAAATATTTAACATTTGATGTAAGGAAATTATTCCAAAAAACTGTACATATACCAACTATTATTAGCAACTATTATTAGCAATATTGTTTTTATTACTATGTTGAAAGTTAAATATTTTTCTTTTAAAAGTTTAGTCTTTTATCACTAGTTCAAAAAACTATATATATGGGACATACACACACTATGTTTCATATGTAACATAACCAAATGAAAATATGAATTCTGCAAAATGTTATTCCAACCTAATACACTTTTTGCAGTGGAAATAGGTAATTCAAGCAGAGTAGTCTTGATGGGTGCTCAGCATAAAGTATCTTTGAGAATCTGACATAAAGGAGAGCTTTGTACTGTTCTCAGTTCCCAGAGGAATTTCATATCCTCATGCCTAAAGCTGGTTCATAAAGACTTTCTTTCTTTTAAGCCACTGAAATTTAGTTTGTGTGTCAGTGCATTCTTGCACATGAATTGGTAATGTTTCTGGACTGAAGTTTACTGGGAGTTGGAGATGAATAGGACAAGTGTATTGCACTATCAACAGCTAGGGTTTTCAAGACTACTGTCATTCTCAGAGATGTTGCACGTCACATGCTTATTTACGCAGGGCTAAGTTCATTCCAGTGACAAATAGATCTCCTTTGAATCAAAGTTTGTATATTCAAATATTAATTAAAGGAATATAATAAAAGAGGATAATCACTTAATAACATGCTTTGATGAGAAGATTAAGGTATTGTTAAGGGTAGTTCTTTGTTTGAAAACAAAAAAATTTCTATACAACAAAAATCAACAGAGTGATTAGGTGGCACGTGTGACAATATTTTTGCTTGTGATGTGGCCAGTAGGGGTGCTGTTACTTGACATTTTGTATTTCCTTATCAAAGCAAGCAACATGCTAGCATCTTATTGAGATACATATTTGAATTAGGCTACAAGCAATTATTTTGATGGAATGTTACAATAGGGATAAAACACGAAGAACAGAATAGATGTGCAGATTAGCTTATGTGGGCAGACATGGGCATTCATAGGCCAATTCAGTAGAAATTTGTAGTTAACTGTCATTAGATCAGGTAAGGATGGTTTCTGATTAGCTGCTTTGGATTACTGCACATACCTACAGCTTTAGGCTTTGCCTAATTATTTATGTCTGATAATGTACCATAGAGCCAAATACATAATAGCAAACATTATGCAAAGGGGGCATCATGTTCCATTAGATGTTGGATGCCCAGTCTGTGGCACCGTGACTTGTATACTCAGTGGCATACATCCAAACTCTATGAGAGAGTATATTTATATGAAGGAAAGTCACTGAATTAATGCTACTGTGTGATTTTCTCAATGCTTCTTATTAAGTCCTGAAGTTCTGTCTGGACTTAGCATCACATACTTCAGATATATTGAGACATGGGTCTACTTTACATAAACACATTAAATATCACCTCTTTCAGCTATGGCATGAATGTTTTAAACTTTTTTTATATTGCTTTTTCCCTTTAAAGCATTGAAGAATGAAGACACTTGCAAATATATTCCTGGGACTTTTTATAATTAAAGCAGTTGTATCTGCTCCTCCAACGGACAGCGTCAATTATGACACGGCGGCCTATGAAGTTGACTTACTCTATAATCTTTATGACTATGATGAAAACACTAATATTGATCAAGGAGAGGTATGTATTTTTTCTTTATTTTTAATTTGTCATTGCCGTATAGACCAAGTTTCCCAGGCACAAAGAACTATTACAGAATAAAGCGAAATATGCAAAATGTAGTAACCAACAGCAAGCAATCAGAAACACCTTCATGAATTTGCTAAAAAGCTGATATGAGACTGGTTGTCATTATTAACTCTCAATTTTGCCTTGCTCTGTGTTTTTAAAAGGACAAGAATATGTCTGGCTTAGCACTGTAAATTGCTGTTTACGAGCTTCACAATGCAATAAGTACTATAGGACTGTTTTACTAAAGTAATTTCACCTGGTTTCTGAATTTGTGGCCTCTTTGGACATGAACGTAAATAAAAGGAAAAATGTGTGTCTTATTATTACCTTCCAAAGAACTCTCCTTTATTGCATTCCTCATCCTCAGACAACAGCAACAGACAGCTGTCAAATACTTGCTTTCTTTTAATTATTTTTTTTTGTGAACCACATGTGAACAAATTCTGGAGCATTGGTCACATGGTAAACTCTGGCAAAGAAAAGAAACACTGTTTAGGCAGAGCCTGTGATTGGCCAGCTATGCCCAGACTTAAGTCATCAAAGAACCTTCAGTAAAACACTATAAAAGTAATATGTCAACATGTACCTAAGAGGTTCAGAGTTTAAGAACTAATGAAGGAAGTTAAAAATTTGATACCTTTTTTCATATTTTTTACTGTCATTTGGATTGATAAATGTAATAAAGAAAGGTTAACCAGAGGATATATGCCTGTTGTAACTCAAACACAGGTCCTAAAACAAAATCATATTTTAGTAATTAAATTACCCCATATGTGTTTTATATTTATGATAACAGGAAATGACTTACAATAATGTGTATGTCAGTTTATGAGGGAATGTTGATTTTCCAAAATTCAACCTACAACAATAATTACTAACAAGAAATTCAACATATGAAAAAATAGACAAATGACTACTACATTACTCAATTTATAATTAACTTAAACTGAGCATTGCATTACCATTTTCTTGAACAAGAAAACGTTAGCACTTTGTAAAATGATTTCAAAACTAAATGTTAAAATGTGATTAGCACAGCTAGGCTGCAGGGCAATGTAGCTAAGTGTAAATATACATTGTGGTGTGATATTTACACTGTTCCTCCTAACAGTCAGTCAGTCAGTTTTGTCTAAATCCTGAATCTGCAGACCATATGTGGGAGATAGATGGCCTTATGACATTTGATTCAAGTTAGCAGTAGGTCCTAGCAATAGATTGAAGGTTAACTGCTGTTATAGGAAATTAAAAAAAAAGAAAAGGTGGATGAGAATGTGCTGTTCTCTTTTTAACCTCACCATCCCAGTGAACGTTTAATGCCACGCCCCTTGGCTGAGATGGGGCAGTGTTATGCTACTATAGCAAATTTTACATAAAGTCCAGACAAGTTATCAGGCTATTGTTTCTATCCAGCTATCTTTGGGAATTATTTAATGTGTTCCTATTTGATTTGATATTGTTATATACTCTAAGTTTGGTCCTAATATATTTCTTAGAATATTGTTTTATGACATGCTGGTGATGTTTTCTTTCTGTTCTAATTTGCATATATAACTTCTTCAAAAGTATTGCCAAGGATTAAACATACTATATATACTGTATAACCTTACAGGCATCAAAATCTGTTTTACATACTATGATATAATTTTGATAATTCAGTGTTTTTGGAAGGCTAGTTTGGGCAAACCATTATGTAGATGTTGAAAGTCTATAAAAGTATAGCGAGAAAATAAATACCTAGTTTAGGTGCCTTGTAGATACCAAAAGAAAATGATGATGTAGTAACTGGAAGTGGCAAAGGTAACTGATTAACTGATGTACCATATCGGACTTCTACACTGCTGTATTTACACCAGTGCAATGAAGTTATGCTATTAATATTTTTATCTCAGATTTTTTTTCTGTTTTCAAACTCCCATAACTGGAACATGAAGGACAGCATATCTCTAGAAGGAACATGAAGGCATGCCTATAACTTTAGACTAACTCTTAAAGCACACATTAATCCAAAACTTTTTATTAGCTTTGGATGGGGTAGGGAATTGTCAGAGCCCCCATCAGGTTTTTATTGCTGTCTGTTACCCTGTTTAAAAAATGTACTATCACTTCCTGCCTCAAAAACTTGACAGGAAGTGAGTTGAAGTATCCCTAAAGTGAGAAAAAACCCTACCTGTGGCAGCTGTCAACAGAACAGATTATATCGTTATATTCCTGTGATAGAGACTGCTCCAAAATTGTAGATTTCCTCTCACTTCCTGTCTTGGTGACAATGGTCATTGAGACAAATAGACAAGATGAATGTGTATCATGGGTCATACACAATAATAATACCCTGACAGTGAGAGTTGACGTTTTTCCCCATTTCTCCAAAACGAGATGTAAAAGTTATGTCTGGGGCTCTGGGTGCTAGACTTTCCTACCAGCAAACCCTAATGCCGCGTACACACGATTGGAAATTCGGCCAGCAAAAGACCGATGAGAGCTTTTGGTCGGAAAATGCAACCGTGTGTATGCTCCATAGGACTTTTGCTGGCGGAATTCCCGCCAGCAAAAGATTGAGAGCAGATTCTCAATTTTTCGGTCGGAAAAAGTTCCTATCTGAAAATGCGATTGTCTGTACAAATTCTGATGCGCAAAATTCCTACGCATGCTCGGAAACAATTTGACGCGTGCTCGGGAGCATTGAACTTAATTTTCTCGGCTCGTCGTAGTCTTGTTCGTCACCGCGTTCTTGACAGTCAAAAGTTCAGACAACTTTTGTGTGACCGTGTGTATGCAAGGCAAGCTTGAGCGGAATTCCGTTGGAAAAAACTTGGATGGAAATCCGCTCGTGTGTACGCGGCATGACAGTGCTTCCTCTTAGCCACCAGACAAAATTATTATTTTCTCAAATTATCTGCAGCATTGAGCCTTTCTTTGTATGATTGTATTATTTAGTCACTGTACTGGCCCTATGACCTATTAAGGTAACAACTTTTTTGGCATTCATGAGGAATTGGAAGTACTGTAAGAAAACTTTTTCACAGCATAGAGATAAAAAAAATGACTTGCCATGCTTAGGATTTGACCAAAATTGGTCTAATTTGCTTAGATGAACCTCTAATAGGGATTGATATGTACAGCAATGCCTTTTGTAATAATTTCTTTTTTTATGATGGTAGCCTTTTCTCTCAAATTCAAAAGTTTTTGTCAGTAATAACAATCTTGCTGATTTAAACACTAGAGCAGGGAAAGGTTTTTGCAAATAGTCAACACAATGATGCAGTCATAGCCACAAACCACATGCAAATGTTCCAGTGTAGTGCCTTCCTTACCCCATAACAGGATGAGTGTGTAGTTTAAGATGAACTGTCACAGAACAAAGCGAGTATAAAGTACTCCTGAATAAATGGATATCAAGCAGTCACTTATCCCCTATCAAACCAGCCCAGATGGTCCACTCTTTGTATCCATGGCATCCTGGAGAGTATTTTGGATTTACAGTGAATGGTGATGGCCCTTTCTGAAGAACTTGTTTTTCCTTTCTTATTGAACATCTAGAATTAGATTGCATCCACCAGGTCCTCACCAAATGCTCCCTGGAAACATTATTGTGCAGATGCACTATTACAGGACCAAAGAGACCCTGTCCCTTGCTGCTAGAGATAGTGCCTCTATGTTCTTTTAAGGACATGCTTATAAGATTTTCAAGACTTTGCCACATGGTACAAGTGTAGGAGCTTGAAACCATACCTCCAAATTCTCATGAAACCTCAAATCAGATATAAATGGGGGTTTCTGTTTAGCCTACAATTCACTTACAAGGGTAAGAAATATATCTGTGTCACCCATGAAGCCATGCTTGAGAGACTGGAAAATCTACAGCTATATCCACTGGAAGATGGAACCCAGGCCAACTGTGACTCCCCAAAGTTGTCTGCAGTGTGCTTTCAGGAGTCTTCGCCTACGCACTTGGACCAGAACCCTGATCTTACAGGTGAGCCTATATGGGATTGCTCACTGGTGCCATCTGCTGCCCTTGGAATGCTAGGTTATATCTCAGTATATGGCTCATTGTACCTTCCTTTAAACTTCTTCAGTTCATCTATCCTAGATTTGGCTGCAACTGTGGCTAGAAGAGTGGCTCTCAACCATCTTATCATCCAGGGGGATACCTTGCATACATGCTTGTTACCTACTAAATTGGTATGCCCTATATACATTGTTGGCCATTTTTCCTCAGCTTCTCCTTTTTCCCCTTTATAAGAGTTTATAAGGCTGTCTAAATGAATCTTTGCAGCCCATCCTGGCATTGTATAATAGGGTTGTGATTATAATCTCTCTTTATCTTGGATGTTTTGTAATGATGGGGTGGACTGCAAACTTAAAGATCATTGTTCTCTGTTTAATGTTACATTTTGTTTTGGGTCGGCCTCCACGCTCATGCCTATGCACAATGTATATGCCATCAACATCAGCAGGAGTGCTCTTTAAAATATAAGTTGTGTCTATATGCTGACAGTTGCAAAGTGTCCTCCCCTGCATCTTAGTCCCCATTTTATGTAGGTACTTACGTACTATGAGAGGGTAGGGCGGTTGTTAATTTCTAGGACAAATAATTTACTTTTTTTATCATGATCACTTATGTATCTGAGTTATGTCTGTGATCAGGAAGATGGTCTCTGACCCTTCTCTTTTCCTCTTTCCTTCCAAGCCCTAGCTTTTGTGGGGTTTGCTGAGGGAAAGTTGGTTCCTGTGTCACACCATCAGTGCACTGTTTTTTACTCTGCTCAATATTACTGTACTGTTCCTTTTTAATTACCCAACTTCTTTTTACCCCTGCCAACCTCTATTTTCTGTAGAAACCCACTACCTTACCCCTCTGTGTAAACTGTAGGCCGGTCTTTTCTTTTCGTTCGTGATTTTCTTTTGTGCAATACAGATATGTCAACTCATTTTTCTATTAAATCTATACCCAAATACTTTAGCAACACCTTCCCTCAAATATTTCTTGAAAATGGCAACACGAAAGGGGGTTCTTGATAGGCTCCCACCACTCTGGCCACTTCACTGCTCAGCATATAGTTGCTGACCCAGTCAGGAGATACCTTTTACTACAGGGCCAACTTTAGGATTAGAAGTGTTAGCAACTCTGCCCTTAACCGTGATCAGACCCCCTTTTTGTCTCATCTCTGAACTGTCATAGATATTCATAAAAAGGATAGACTGAGTGAATGTGACTATTCCAACCTGATGCTGCAACTGACACTAAACTAGTGTCTCCGCACAACGTTCAATCTGCAGCCAAATTTCATACACTGCTTGAATAACATACTTAATATATATTTGGAGGGAGTTATTATTAATCATATGATTCCAGGTATATAAGTGACATCCAGGAATAAAAGCTATAGGCAGCTTTTTTTACCATCTTTATCAGGCATTTCATGTCAAATTAAATGTTTTTCAGTCCCATCTGACCCCCCCAAAACCAACTGGCCCTAGAAAAAATGAGACTCAAACTAGACACTCTCTTAAATGATGCTGCTGAAAAACAAATACAAAGTGTTAAGCACACTTTTTACTTTAAGAGTAAAAAACAACATCCCCTCCTAGCAAAACAGGTTCAGATGTTGGATTCTGATTATAAACATATTAGGCTCAAAATAGGCAGCCAGACTCATGTGAGAGATACAACCAAAATCATTCAAGACTATAAACATCATTTGTCAAAACTTTACACCACTACTGGGCACTTCTCCTTGTCATAGGCTGATTCATTCTTCATCACCTTACCCCATCCTACCCTTTGTGAATTGGCAAAAATTTGAACTTTTTATTTAACAGAAAAGGTTCTTATAACTAGAAAGCACCTGAAAAAAGGTCCAGATGGCTTCACGGCCCTACACAACAAAGAAAATGCTGAACAACTTGCCCTGCTCCCGGTGAAAGATTTCCACAGTACTGTGGATGATCATAACTGACCAAATTTAACCTCTGGGTCAAACCACTGTGCAATTCCCTTATTGAACCTAGATGCTAAGTTCCTGGCAAAAATTCTAGCCACTACTCTTAATGAAGTGAATGGGCTTCTGGTGCATAGGAATTAAATGTTTCATGCTAAAATGTCAGGAGAGTATAAATGTCTGCAGGATTATACATCTTATTTTTCAATAAGAAGAAGAATCCCGGCCATCATTCTATCACTTAAAAGGGTTGTAAATCCTCTTTTTTTTTTCTTTTTTATAAAAATACCAAACATGCCTATACCAGTCATTTTGCACAGAGCAGCCCCAATCCTCTTCTTCTGGGGTGTCCCGCCGGCGCTTTACACCCCTCCTCTTCATCAGGTACCCCCACGGAAAGCCGCTTTCCCTGGGAACACCAGTGTGGGCTCGCTCCCAAGTCTCACTACTGCATCCATTGACACAGACAGCGGGACTCAACCCTGATCCCGTGGTACTGGATTGAATTGATAGCAGCGGAAGCCAATGGTTCCCGCTGCTATCAATTTGTCCAATGAGGAGAGAGACAGTGGTTGGAGCTGCTGCGCTCATGCACATTCTTGGATTGGATCGGGCTCAGGTAGAAAAAAAGGGGGGGGGGTCTGGGGGGAGCTGCAGCACAGAAGGTTTTTCACCTTAATGCATAGAATACATTAGGGTGAAAAATATTGAGGCTTAACAACCACTTTAACTTCAAAAGGCCATTAAGTTGGTCTCTTGGTCATTCCTCTCCTACGTTCTATCTAAGTGGAGCATTGGTCCCCAAATCAGGCGTAGTGATAACATCCCATAACTTATGCTCTCTGTAGTTTGGCATAAATGTCATCTTTTTGCAGACAATGCTATTATATAACCCAACCCAGCACTACTCTCCCCAACCTAATGGACATTTTTTCTTGATTTATAATTGACACTGCTATGTTTTATGGTAAATTTCTGCATTATCCTTTAAACTTATTTATATTTTGGTGATTGATTCTTACCTCCTTTGCCTTTAGTGATCAAAGAATCAATTAATGACGTTGTCCTTTGCTGTGGCTGGTCTGGTTTTCTGGTTTTCTGACAATTTCCCCTTACATTCAAATGTTTGTTATCAGTTCCTAATTTGATCAATTAACCACTTTAGCCCCAGAAGGTTTTACCCCCTTCCTGACCAGAGCACTTTTTACAATTTGGCACTGCGTCGCTTTAACTGGTAACTGTGCGGTCATGCAATGCTGTACCCGAACTAAATTTGCGTCCTTTTTTTCCCGCAAATAGAGCTTACTTTTGGTGCTATTTGATCACCTTTGTGGTTTTTATTTTTTGCGCTATACACAAAAAAAGAGCGACGATTTTGAAACTTTTTGCTATAATAAATATCCCCAAAAATGTTTTTAAAAAACAAATTTCTTCATCAGTTTAGGCCAATCTATATTCTTCTACATATTTTTGGTAAAAAAAATCGCAATAAGCGTATATTGATTGGTTTGCGCAAAAGTTATAGCGTCTACAAACTTTGGGAAAGACTATGGTATTTTTATGGCATTCTTATTATTTTTTTTACTAGTAATGGCGGTGATCTGCGATTTTTAGCGGTATTGCGACATTGCGGCGGCCAGAACGAACACTTTTGACACATTTTTGGGAACATTGACTTTCATACAGCAATCAGTGCTATAAAAATGCACTGATTACTGTGTAAATGACACTGGTAGGGAAGGGGTTAACACTAGGGGGCGATGAAGGGGTTAAATGTGTGTTTCCTCAGTGTGTTCTAACTGTATGGGGATAGGATTGAGTAGGAGAGGAGACATGTCATTTGTTCCTAGTAAGTAGGAACAGTGAAATGTCTCCTCTCTTCTCCTCTGACAGCACAGGGATTTGTGTGTGTGTACACACAAATCCCCATGCTGGCGCTCGTGCATGCGATCACGTGTGGCTGGTGGCGATCGCAACCGCAGGCCACACGCATCGGGTCCCCCACCGTGAAGCGGGCGTGCGCGTCCCTCTGGCGGCTCTTAAAGGAACCCCGTACCCGTATGGGTTTCACGCAGCAGTGCCATTGTGCAGCAGTATACAATATGTACGCGAGCCGGTCGGGAACCGGTTAACAAATGATTCTCTGTCCCATTTCCCTATAAATTTGGATTAGCTTATGGGGAAGTCGCAGACAGGGGTCAGTCGCGGACACCATGTTTCTTACCTGAGTGTTTCTTGAACAAGTATTGTAGCAGTTTCAACACAGCAGTTTAACTAAAGCACTACGTGGATACAAAAAGAACTCAAACTAACATTTGATCTTTCATTTCTTTTGAAGTCTGAGTCCCACTCTATCTTCCTTAAAAAATGATCCCTCTTCTCTTCCTTATCACATTAGTGTTCTCTGTCCACAAATTGTCCTTACTCTACCCCTCCTCTCTACCCCACAACTTATACATATCACCCTCGCTACTACCCTCTCCCTGTTACTGCACCCTTCGCATTCTGAAAATACTGATACCACGTGCTGACTTAAACACCAGGACAATGAGATATGTGCGCTCATATATATCCTTCTCCCATCTTACTTTCCTCATCCTCCTTCTCCTAACCTCTAGGGACATTTTCCCCAATTCTGGCCCTCCAATATCTAACTGCAACCCCCATATCCAGCACCCTTCCTCCTCTGACAACAGCTGCAATTCACTCAGTTTAATTTTTTATCCATCTGCTTCCAAAAACTATCCCCCCAATCTCATGTGCCCTCTGAAATGCACTCTCTGTCTGTAACAAACTCACATCTGTACATGTCTTTTTATCTCCCATTTCTTTATCATAATTGCCATTACTGGAACCTGGCTTCAAGATTTTGACTTGGCTTCTACCGCTGCCCTCAATCATGGTGGCCTCCACTGGACTCACTCACCAAGACCCAGTGGATGGAAAGGAGGTGGAGTTGGATACTTTCTATCTCCACTAAGCACCTTTCAAGTCCTTCCTACCCCTCCCTCTATATCCCTCTCTTCAGTATTCATCTGTTTTCTGTAGTTTCTCTTGGGATTGCTGTGATTTATCGCCCTCCTGCACCAGTATCACACTTCTCTGCCTGGTTAACCTATTTTCTCTCCTCTGAAATACCCACTATCATTCTTGGTGACTTTAACATCCCTGTTAATGTTAGCAGCCCAGCTACATCTCAACTTCTCAACATAACCTCATATTTTAACCTAACACAATGGACACACACTTCCACTCACTCTGATGGTAATACTTGTATTCTCCCATCTCTGCACTCCTGGCAACCTTACCAACGACCCCTTTTAATTTTTCTGATCACAAGCTCATCAGTTTCACATTATCCTTGTCTCCAACCATCTATCCCTCCAAGCCACAAACTAATACTTGTAGAAACCTTTGGCACTTTAATACTTCTCTTCTGTATTCTGCTATTGAACACCCCTATGACAAAGTCTCTCCCCTTTTCTGTCCTAACCTGGCCACCTCTGTCTACAACAGTTCACTCTCATCCTCACTGAAGACACTTGCTCCTCTAGCTACATGCAGAGTCAGGCCCCAACCATTACAACCTTGACAAACTGGTGACACCAGAAATCCCAAGAGACATTGCCATGCTCTTGAACAACAGTGGCATAAAACCAAATCTCTGCAGGACTTCACCCTATACAAATCTGCACTCTTAATAAGCAGCTCCTTCCTCCCTGCATCCAAACAAACCTACTTTGTTACTCTTATTAATAGCAGCTCTTCTCTATCTTTAACTCTTTGCTTTGTCTCCCACCCCCTCTACCCATCAACTCATTCACTGTCCAAAAGATTGACAATCACTTAAAAAACAAGATTGATGCAATATGTTAGGACACCTCTACTGTAGAGATATCTTCCCACTTAACATACCTTGGCTACTATTGAAGAGTAGGGATGAGCTGAACACCCCCCTGTTCGGTTCGCACTAGAACGTGCGAACAGGAAAAAAGTTCGTTCGAACACGCGAACAACGTTAAAGTCTATGGGACACGAACATGAATAATCAAAAGTGCTAATTTTAAAGGCTTACATGCAAGTTATTGTCATAAAAAGTGTTTGGGGAGCTGGGTCCTGCCCCAGGGGACATGGATCAATGCAAAAAAACTTAAAAACGGCCGTTTTTCAGGAGCAGTGATTTTAGTAATGCTTAAAGTCAAACAATAAAAGTGTAAAATCCCTTTAAATTTCATAGCTGGGGGGTGTCTATAGTATGCCTGTAAAGGGGTGCATGTCTCCCGTGTTTAGAACAGTCTGACAGCAAAATGACATTTCAAAGGAAAAAAGCCATTTAAAACTACTCGCGGCTATTGCATTGCCAGTCCGACAATACACATAGAAGTTCATTGATAAAAACGGCATGGGAATTCCCCACAGGGGTACCCCGAACCAAAATTAAAAAAAAAAAAAAAATGACGTGGGGGTCCCCCTAAATTCCATACCAGGCCCTTCAGGTCTGGTATGGATATTAAGGGGAACCCCGGCCAAAATTAAAAAAAGAAATGACATGGGTGTCCCCCTAAATTCCATACCAGACCCTTCAGGTCTGGTATGGATTTTAAGGGGAACCCCGCGCCAAAAAAAAAAAAAAGGACATGGGGTCCCCCCAAAAAACCATACCAGACCCTTATCCGAGCACGCAACCTGGCAGGCTGCAGGAAAAGAGGGGGACAAGAGAGCGGCCCCCCCTCCTGAACTATACCAGGCCACATGCCCTCAACATTGGGAGGGTGCTTTGGGGTAGCCCCCCAAAACACCTTGTCCCCATGTTGATGAGGACAAGGGCCTCATCCCCACAACCCTGGCCGGTGGTTGTGGGGGTCTGCGGGCAGGGGGCTTATCAGAATCTGGAAGCCCCCTTTAACAAGGGGACCCCCAGATCCCGGCCCCCCCTGTGTGAAATGGTAAGGGGGTACAAAAGTGCCCCTACCATTTCACTAAAAAACTGTCAAAAATGTTAAAAATGACAAGAGACAGTTTTTGACAATTCCTTTATTTTAATTCTTCTTCTTTCTTCTTTCTTCCTTCATCTTCTTCTTCTTCTGGTTCTTCTGGCTCTTCTGGTTCTTCCCCCGGCGTTCTCGTCCAGCATCTCCTCTGCGGCGTCTTCTATCTTCTTCTCCTCGGGCCGCTCCACACCCATGGCATGGGAGGAGGCTCCCGTTCTTCTCTTCATCTTCTTCTCTTCTTCATCTTCTTCATTTTCATCTTGGCCTGGTATGGTTCAGGAGGGGGGGCGCTCTCTCGTCCCCCCTCTTTTCCTGCGGCCTGCCAGGTTGCGTGCTCGGATAAGGGTCTGGTATGGGTTTTTGAGGGGACCCCACGCCGTTTTTTTTTTTTTTTTTGGCACGGGGTTCCCCTTAATATCCATACCAGACCTGAAGGGTCTGGTATGGAATTTAGGGGGACCCCCACGTCATTTTTTTTTTTTTAATTTTGGCGGGGTTCCCCTTAATATCAATACCAGACCTGAAAGGCCTGGTATGGAATTTAGGGGGACCCCCACGTCATTTTTTTAAAAATTTTGGTTCGGGGTTCCCTGTGGGGAATTCCCATGCCGTTTTTATCAATGAACTTCTATGTGTATTGTCAGACCGGCAATGTAATAGTAGTAGTTTTAAATGGCTTTTTCCTTTGAAATGTCATTTTGCTGTCAGACTGTTCTAAACACGGGAAACATGCGCCCCTTTACAGGCATACTATAGACACCCCCCAGGTACGAAATTTAAAGGAATATTACACTGTTATTGTTTGACTTTAAGCATTATTAAAATCACTGCTCCTGAAAAAACGTCCGTTTTTAAAAGTTTTTTTTGCATTGATCCATGTCCCCTGGGGCAGGACCCAGGTCCCCAAACACTTTTTATGACAATAACTTGCATATAAGCCTTTAAAATTAGCACTTTTGATTTTTCCCATAGACTTTTAAAGGGTGTTCTGCGGCATTCGAATTTGCCGCGAACACCCCAAATTGTTCGCTGTTCGGCAAACTTGCGAACAGCCAATGTTCAAGTCGAACATGAGTTCGACTCGAACTCGAAGCTCATCCCTATTGAAGAGATAACCAAACTTTTCTCAGATGCCCACCTAACCAAATGTCCCCTGTATCCTGCTCCCTCACAACTACTACACCTTCTTCTTCTATCCTATGCTCTCCCACTTATATCTTCAATCTCTTCCAATCTACTGGCACCTTCCCCTCCCCTCTAAAGCATGCACAGATCAACCCCATACTTAAAAAGCCCTCACGGGACCCCACCACCCTGAACAACTTAAGACCTATCTCATTGCTCCCATTCACTTCTAAACTTTTGGAGTGCTTAGTATATAACCGTCTGAGCTCCTACCTCTTTGAAAACAACCTTCTTGACCCCTTACAGTCTTGCTTTCACTCGCAGAACTCCACAGAAACTGCCCTACTAAAACTCACTAACAATTTACTAACTTCTGAAATCAACAGCCACTACTCCATGCTCTTTCTTCTAGACCTCTCTGCAGCCTTTGATACTGTTGACCACCCACTCCTTCTCAATAAACTCCACTCCTATGGCCTCCGAGATTCAGCTCTTTTCCTGGTTTAGCTCCTATCTATCACAATGTCACCTATAACTTTGTCTCCTCCTCTCCACTTTCTCTTTCTGTAGGGGACCTCAAAGGCTCTGTTCTTGGACCCCTTTTTCTACACTTCCTTTTTTTTTCACTTCATAACCTCCTACGGCTTCCAATACCATCTCTACGCTAGTGACACCCAAATCTATCTCTCTACACACCTCACTCCTTCAGTCTCCTCTCACATCTCAACTTAGTAACTTACATATCAGCATAGATGTTGCACCACTTCCTTAAATTAAATCTCTCTAAAACCAAGCTGATAATATTCCCTTCCGCCCGTGCCCTCCTCCATGACTTTTGCATCAAGATCAATAATACAACTATCAGTCCTTCCCCTCACACCAGTATACTAGGTGTATTCCTAGACTTTGACCAGTGCTTTGGGCCCCAAATTCAATCGCTGTGAGGGGGTTTCCTCCGGGTACTCTGGTTTCCTCTCACACTCTAAAGACATGCTGGTAGGTTAATCATAACCTGTCAAAATTGGCCCTATTATATGTATGAATGTGTGTACCTGAAATAAATAAATAAAATAAACACAGAGCTACAGTGCCTTGCAAAAGTATTCACCCCCTTGGCATTTTTCGTGTTTTGTTGCCTCACAACCTGGAATAACATGGATTGTTTGAGGATTTGCATCATTTTATTTACAGAACATGCCCACAACTTTGAAGATGTTTTTTTTTTATTGTGAAGCAAACAACAAATAGGACAAAATAACAGAAAAAGTCAATGTGCATAACTATTCACCCCCTAAAGTCAATACTTTGTAGAGCCACCTTTTGCAGCTATCACAGCTCCAAGTTGCTTTGGATAAGTCTATGAGCTTGCCACATCTTACCACTGGGATTTTTGCCCATTCCTCCTTGCAAAACTGCTCCAGCTTCTTTAAGTTTGCTGTTTTGCGCTTGTGAACAGCAATCTTTAAGTCTGACCACAGATTTTCTATTGGATTGAGGTCTGGGCTATGACTAGGCCATACCAACCCATTTACATGTTTCCCCTCAAACCGCTCAAGTGTTGCTTTAGCAGTGTGTTTGGGGTCATTGTCCTGCGTTTTTTTTGATGGCCAAAAAGTTCAATTTTAGTCTCATCAGACCAGAACACCTTCCTCCATACATTTTGGGAGTCTCCCACATGCCTTTTCGCAAACTCAAAACGTGCCATTTTGTTTTTTGCTGAGAGTAATGGCTTTCTTCTGGCCACTCTGCCATAAAGCCCAACTCTATGTAGTGTATGGCTTATTGTCGTCCTATGTACAGATACTCCAGTCTCTGCTGTGGAACTCTGCAGCTCCTCCAGGGTTACCTTAGGTCTCTGTGCTGCTTCCCTCATTAATGCCCTCCTTGCCCGGTCCGTGAGTTTTGGTGTGGGGCTGTCTCTTGGCAGGTTTGCTGTTGTGCCATGTTCTTTCCATTTGGTTATGATAGAGTTGATGGTACTCCTAGGGATCATCAAAGATTTGGATATTTTTTTATAACCTAACCCTGACTTGTTTGGAGAGTTCCTTGGTCTTCATGGCAGTGTTTGGTTAGTGGTGCCTCTTGCTGAGGTGTTGCAGCCTCTGGGGCCTTTCAAAAAGGTCTGTATATGTAATGACAGATCATGTGACGCTGCACACAGGTGGACATAATTTCACTAATTATGTGACTTCTGAAGGTAATTGGCTGCACCAGAGCTTTTTATGGGCTACATAACAAAGGGGGTACACACACATGCCAATTATCAGTTTTTTATTTCTGAAAAATAATTTTATGTATATATTTTTAATTTTACCTCACCAACTTAGACTATTGTGTTCTGATCCATCACATATAATTCAGATTAAAAAAAAAATTGAACTAAAGGCTGTAATGTAACACAATCCAATGGGGGTGAATACTTTTGCGAGGCACTGTATATGTATATATGTAAAAATGGGCTAAAACACTTCCTAATACTCCAATGTAAATACAAATTCTTTGATACTATAGATATCGTTAAATTAATCATTTTTAAACCTGCACAATGCATTTTTAAAAAAAATCATTGTTCTTTTGGGCTCAATTGTGAGGTTTTACGGTCCCCCCTACCACAAGCATAAACAAGCTCTTACTGAAACTAATGCAGCTCCTATGGAGCTAAGGAATAGTAAACATCAGTATATTCATTTTTTGTTGTTTGGTTTAGATACACTTTCTAAATAAAGAATAAGTTCTCCCTTGCAACTTTCCTTTAAAGCCAAAATCCAGGAATTATCTTTGTTACAAACTTACATTGCTCCAGCTTGGCACAATGTAATTATCCATACCGTATTTCTGGGGGGACCCTGGGTATGCTAAAAAACAAAATAGTTGCTTACACTACATATAATGATACCTGCGATCCTCCGGGTTCTTGTCAAGCAGCTTATCCTCTGTACACTGAACATGGGGGTTGTTCGTTCGACACCACTGCCATTCCGAGAATGCTTTGTTCTTTTTTCAATGAATTCCAGGCATTCTCTGGTTGGATAAAGGTAGTCTGAGATGTCATCAGCCCCTTATTTTGACCTCATCCAATCAGACTTTCATTCAATAAATAAAGAATAAGCCACCCTTACCACTTTCTGTTAAAGCCATACCCCAGGAATATTCTTTATTGCCAATTTACATTGGTTTAACTTGGTATGATGTCATTATTCATATGTTATATCTGGAAGACCTTTGGGGAAAACAGTGCAGTGGCCCTCGCTACATACAGCGATAGTCACGATCCTCCATGTTCTGGTTGAGTGGCTTTCTCACTATGCACTGTCGCCATGTAGAGAACATGTTTTTTTTCTCAATAAATGCAAGGTGTACCCTAACTGGAAAAGGATAGATCATCTGTCTTTATCTCCACTTCACCCAATCAGAGAACAGTCTGTATTCATCTTGTGTTCATTAAAAAAGGTACAAGGTATTCGTTGATGTGACCCTCTGTGTCCTGTATGCAGTGGTGAAGCCTTTCAAGTAGGACCTGGAAGATCACGACAACTATACCTGTATGTAGTGTGGGCTACTATAATGGTTTTCAGCATCCAAAGCAGCCATCCAGATATAACATATGGATAATTAAACCATGCCAAGCTGGACGAATGTAAGTTGGCAATATCGATAACTGCTGTAGTTCCACTTTAAATGTGACACTCAAGACAAGTGCGTGAACTAGTCTGTGGAGGTCAGATAAGTGAATAAACTAGTCTGTAGAGGTCAGATAAGTGAGTAAATTAGTCTGTGGAGGTCAGATAAGTGAGTGAACTAGTCTGTGGAGGTCATATAAGTGAGTGAACTAGTCTGTGGAGGTCAGATAAGTGAGTGAACTAGTCTGTGGAGGTCAGATTTCACAGTGGATACTGCGTAAACCCTTGACATGTTGTTCAATCTATTTTGATTACATGTTTGTTGTGACATTGCTATGCCTTTCCATCAGTCCTAGGATCTCCTATGAGGCTGTTAAAAGTTTTCCACCCTCTTACAATGTCAAAGAGTAACTTCATCCTTATCATAAAATGACAAGCAAGGTACCTTTAGAAATGTTTGGTTATGGCAAACTACAAATAGAAACTAATTGCAGGCTTTTTATTATTTGTATACCTAAGGGTCCTTTCACACTGGGGCGGGGGCAGCGTCAGCGGTAAAGCGCCGCTATTGTTAACGGCACTTTACCGTCGGTATTCGGCCGCTGGCGGGGGGCGGTTTTACCCCCGCTAGCGGCCGAGAAAGGGATAAATACCACCACAAAGTGCCTCTGTAGAGGCACTTTGCCGGCAGTATAGCAGCGCTGTCCCATTGATTTCAATGGGCAGGAGCGGGGAAGGAGCGGTGTATTCACCGCTCCGAAGATGCTGCTAGCAGGACTTTTTTTCCTGTCCTGCTAGCACACTGCCCAAGTGTGAATGCCCTCGGGGCTTTCACAGCGGAGAGACAGCAGCGGCTGTTTCGGGTCGGTTTGCAGGCGCTATTTTTAGCGCCATAGCGCCTGCAAACCGCCCCAGTGTGAAAGGGCCCTTATTTTTCTTCTCCTCCCCATTCTTCTCACGGTGGCAATTTTTACTAAAGACAGATTAATTTATCTCCCTTTACTTCCTGAAACTTTGCCTGGACTGCATCCTGGAACATGCAACAGGAACTTCCCAGGATGCATTTGTGAGACTAGGGTACATCACCTGTGCTCCAAAAAAACAGAAAATGGAAAACAGTAATTTTAAGCAAAATAAAAAAATGTTTGTTTAACTAATGAATGTAAGATGATTTCACATCAGTATGCAGAGCTGTATGCTGATATGATTTTTAGTGAAAGGGGGAAAAGAGATCTGAGAAAAGAGACATGCAATAGTGATTACAACTCACACTACTCAGCCTGTTAGGGTTGCCAACTGTCCAGGATTCACCCAGACAGTCCGGGTTTCAGTCTGCCTGAAAAACGGACACATTATTCAGATTGGGCTGTGGCTACCCAAGTAACCAAGATAGTCAAATCTGTTGCCGTCCAGAAGCTGCGGGTGTCTGTCTGGGGACAGGTTCGGCATCACTGGAGGGCAGGATGATGATGTCAGCAGGAACAGTTTTGCCACAACTACTGTTCACCACAGCGCGCATAGCTACTACTCTCCTTTGGGCATCCAAAGGTGTCCCAGGTCTTTTAAAATCCTAAAAATTGGCCCTGTGCTGCTAAAGTCTTTGGGTTTGGCTTGAAGAAAAGGTGACAACCCTAGTGCTTGTGCTTTTTGAAAATTGATTTCAAAGCAGGCTAAAATGCTGTAACTGAAATTTCATTTTACTAACCTTTTAATTTTTATTTTAAAGCAACCCTGTCACTGAAAAACACATAAGACTCAAAAAGCTCCTTTAGGTCAGGAGAGATTATATTTACCTGGTACAGTGTTCGTTTGTGGAATCTTTTCTCTGTTGCACATCACTGCTGCCTCAAAAATTTTTTACCAGCCTCTATACAGTATTTTCTCAAAGCTGCCTGATTCAGCTGTAAAGCAGTAAAGCAAATATTCCATGAGTGGATCAGATATGTATATCTTTTCTTCCTTTACAGAAATGTTTTGGTTTGAATTTTTGTAGCATCAAGGTCACTTCAAAATGTGTTCTGCTTTCAGTTCCCAAACAATTACACCCTGATATAGAACAGATAAAATAATGAGTAGGCCTTTGAACGTTTTTTTATGAACATTGTGGTTTGCAAGTGGTTTACGGGGATTATGGCTGAAGATTCCAGCCATAACCCTGGTATCGTTTTCTACAGCCAGTAGCTGGCTTTGTCAGGAAAACGTTCTGAGTGGCTCATGAGCCGCTGGAGTGCTTTCAGGAGCGACGGGAGGGGACATCTCCCCCTCCCCTCTCTCTCTCCGATGGCTGGTCACACAGACGATCAAAGAGTACACCCGCTTTGATCACCTCTATGGCCTTGAAGAACCTGAGCCAATGTCATGACGGCACTTCCGGTCCAGGCTAATAAATATTTTTTTTATCTTTACAGCAAAAGAAAGAAAGTAAAGAAGAGTTTTTTGACCCTAGATGTCTCCATAAAGAGGTCCTGCCATCCTTATTTCTATTACAAGGGATGTTTACATTCCTTGTAATAGGAATAAAAGTGATAAAAAAAATGTAAGTGACAGTGTAAAAAAAAAAAAAGAAAAAAGGAAAATAAATAAGATTTTTTTTTTTAAAGTGCCCCCATCTGTCCGTGCTCACGAGCAGAAGCGAACGCATACATAAGTTGCGCACACATGTGTAAACAGTTTTGGCACCACACATGTGAGGTGTCACCGCAAACGTTAGAGCAAGAGTAATAATTCTAGCACTAGACCTATTGTGTAACTCTAAATGGGTAACCTGTAAAGGCGTTTAAAACCTCGCTCATGAAGACTTTAAAGGTACCATAGTTTGTCGGCCTTTCCACGAGCACGGGCAATTTTAAAGAGCGACAAGTTAGGTATCTATTTACTCGGTGTAACATCATTGTTCATATTTTACAAAAAAATAAACTGTGGTAAATATTGTGTTTTTTTTAAAAATTCTTTAAAGTGTATTTTTTCCCAAAAAATTGCGTTCGAGAAATCGCCGTGCAAATACGGTGACATAAAAAATTGCAATGATCGCCATTTTATTCCCTAGGGTCCCTAGAAAAGTAAAGTGTATAATGCTTGGGGGTTATAAATAATTTTCTAGCAAAAAATATTGATTTAAACTTCTAAACAAAAAGTGCCAGAAAAAGCCTGGTCTTAAAGTGGTTAATATACTATCAAGTCTGTAAACTGTTTGCTATACACATGCTCTACTTTTCATTTTGCAGCTCTAGCGAACATTCCCAATACAAAGAAAAACTCTTAAACCAACAGAAACCTCATTGTGATTGTAGCACTACCCCCTAGAGAGCCACTGATTTTTTGGTCCCTCTATTCCTGCACAGCCAGACTACACACCAACTTCCAGACAGAGTCATTAATCAGTCCATGGGCTTGTTTTTGTTGTATTATTGAGGGAAATCAACTGGGATATGAATGAGGAATTATGGAATGCTCAATCTGAACTTGGTAGAACAGCTTGATGACAAACTCTATGTACAACAAGAATTGCAGATCCTAGACTGTACATCCTCCAGAATAATGTCAGTCTCTAATGGATCAGTAGCAAAGTTCCTCTTTCAGGAGCTCTATGTTTCTCTACAGAAAAATACCAGTCCACCTTGCTGCATTGAAAAGTGTCCCAGAGCAAGGGATTTAGGTTAGCTGTGACACTGTCCCAAGGAAATCTGGCTACGTTTTGCATCTGGCAGCCTTCTCTGTTATTGGCCCTGGGGGTGATCAGGTAGAGGTGCTCACACTGCCCATTGAATCCTGCTACTTTGGATAAGACTGCTGTTCAGGCTTTCTTCTGTTCAGGTCTTCCCATGCTAAACAGGGTGTCTCTTGGATAAGACTGAAGGGTGGTGGAGATCCCTCTCTCCAGCTTTCTCTCCTTCCTCAGCTCCTGCCTGGAGGCAGAACCCCTCAGCCCCAGGGTCCCCTCCCAGGCCTCAGGACTCCAGCATCAGCATTCCATCCCCCCCCCCCCCCGACAACAACAACTCCAACTGGCCAGGCTCTTTATTATTTATGGGCCCCTACTTACCACCTTGCCAGGCCTCCTGCCTCCTCCAGGCCATCAAGCAGAATTTGGTAAATGCTGGTCATTATTTTTAAAGAAAAAAAAATGTAATCAAAAAAAGAAAGAATCTGTGTGGTTGCTACACAAGACATTTTGTAATTCATTGTTAGTAAAATTACTTACATTACCCACATATTGTTTCTACCACTTATGAAGCCATTACATTGAAGTAGAAGTGAACAATGGAAACTATGGTAACGTAGTGGATGTTCTCTACAATGTTTATATAATTATATACAGAATATCTCCAGGAGTCTCATTTCCTGTGTGTGTGATTGCCTTATTGCTTTTCCCAGAATCTGTCAAGAGTGTACAGTAAATTCAGAAACTCCATTCAAAGTCTTTAGTTTGGTAAACTTTCCTTTGGTTAGGATCCAACATGTCTGGAGGGATGCTGAGATACAGACTGTCTTTTTGGAACTTTTGGACTGATTACGAGACTGTAACAGGCAGTGCCTTCCATTTAGCAGAATGTTTTAGGAAATCTGAGGGAGTTATTAGAATGACTGCGCATATTAAGAGAACAGATCAAGGTAATTATCTTCAATGGAGTTTTCTAAAATTCTTACACTGTATTCTACTCGTCTTGAGAAAACTGTATTTTTTTTCAACAAAGCGGATTTTCAATTTAAACATGATAATTACTTAAGCAGAGTTCCACCCAGAAATGGAACTTCCGCTGATCGGATAACCCCCCCCTCCAGTGTCACATTTGGCACCTTTCAGGGGGGGAGCAGATACCTGTCAAATCCAGGTATTTGTTCCCACTTTTGGCGAAAGAGTGCCGCACATTGCACAGCGAACTACGTAATGTCCAGCCCCTCCGCCTTCCCCCCCTCTGTCTTCTGGGAGACACACAGGTCCCAGAAGACAGCAGGGACCATTCAGAAAACGCAGTGCGACTCGCATATGTGCAGTAGAGCAGGAATGGCGGCGGCAGCACCTGTGAGTCGATCCGAAGATCAGCTTCGGGTGCCAACATCGCGGGCTCCCTGGACAGGTAAGTGTCCATATATTAAAAGTCGGAAGCTACAGTATACACCAAATTCTGCTTGATATGCCACATATGAGAAAGTTAAAAAAATACTCCTCTCCCATGAAAAATAGATATAGGCCCAGGATATTTCTTAATTTGTAAGATTTATGATTTTATAGTGCCGTTATGGAAGAAGGTCTAAAAATAAATACATAAATAAATAACGATTACAAATGAAGGACACAATAAAAAAAAAAATGGTAAAAAACAAAAAGAGAGAGAGTAAATCTTCACGTTGGAGGCACAGACAGCAATACAAACCAACAGAGGTTTTAACACACCCCATTTTATCCTAAAGTTTGAAAAAAAAATTAGGCAAAAAGATATTTACATGAATTTGCAGCTAATAAAAAAAACCCTAATTAAACGAAAAAACAACAAAGATTTTGAAAAAAAAACAAATTTTTTTCTTAGTTTCTATTATAAAATAAAATTTTAAATTTGTAAAGTTTTGCAAACTGAATAACCCTTTCTTCATTTGCAGACAAAATTATTATTTGTCGGTTGAAAGCGAATTGGCCAATAACTGACAGAATAAACTTGTTTCCATGATCATTTCCATGATCGTAGTGACCATTGGATAACAAAAAAACATATATAAATTATACAAGACAGAATATTCTTATAGTTTTGATTACAACATACACATATATTAGAGTGAATACAATCAGTGCAAAGAGAAAATTGGCAAAGATTAAATGCAGCTGAATACTAAAAGATTTTTCACGTAATCCAACAGTCGATATTATACAAAGGAGTGCAGCACAAAATTAGGGCTCATTAAAACATTTCATATATAATAAAAAGTCCATATAAATTCAAATAAAACCAAAAGCAGAAGCTGAACTAACAGTCCCAGCAAGCAAAGAGTCACGGTGAGAAATTTCAATGCAAGGGTGACTTTCCCTATACCTCCAGCACACTCGCTTTGCTCACCTCTAGGAGTGGACCACTAAGTTAACAGATGGTCAACAACACATGTCCCATATGGGCATAATCTCCAAATAGGATCCAGATCCACCGTTTGATATCCCAGGGATATAATATTAAGAGAGAAACAGAATCTAAGCGCACACTGATTATTTCCTTTTAAAATAGCTTTATTTAACAAACAAATGGCTACTCACATGGGCTTCAAAGAAACAGCGCAAATAGGAGCAGACACCTTAAGCATGGAGGTCCAGGATGACAGTGGGTGACCTCAGAACGTGGCTCCTTCCCCCGTTGGGGGAATGAGCCCTAATTTTGCGCTGCACTCCTTTGTACACATATACACTTTAGTTGAAACGGTAAAAGTTTTTGCTTCGGATCCATGAACATTAGCCGGGCCCATGGTCAGAATAGTCTGTAAGGTTGGGTCCACTAACGGCACGATTGTCAAACAATCTTTCCTGAAAAATGACCAGTTTTGGCCAAAATTCTGTGCGTGTATAGCCAGCATTAGGTCAAAATGTATTCTGCTACATTTCTTTGACAAAAATAACCCAAATCGGTGTATATTATTTAGTTTGTGTGAAAGTTATAAAGTCTACAAATTATGATATATATATATATATATCTGAAAACTGATCAATCCTGTTCTCCTGACTACCTATCTCATTTCTTGAGGCCCTAAAATGACAGGACAGTACAAATACCCCCAAAATTTTTTTTTAAAGCATATAGTCCAAGGTATTTAGTAGGAGCCATAATGATTTTTTCAAGTTGTGAATTTATGGCATAATTCTTTGATGATGAAATGAAATAGCATGTGCTTTTTTGTTGTGAATAATAATATTATTTCTCACACACAGCATAGGCATACTTACAATTATATCCCAAAAAACATTCTGCTACTTCTATTGAGTATGGGGATACCACATGTGCGAGACTTCTTCAGAGCCTAACCGCATAGAGAGGCCAACCTTAAGACTTTCTAGGGGCATAAGTTACGCATCTAATTTTCTGACTACCTATCACATTTTCAGAGGCACCAGGGCAGTGGAAACACCTACAAAATGACCACATTTTAGAAAGAAAACACCCCAAGATATTTTTTAAGAGGCATAATGAGTCTTTTTAAGATGTATTTTATTATTTTGATGTCCTTGGCAAGCATCCACCAGAGTATTGTAAGCAGAGAAAACATCCTTTGTTTTGTTTTCTATGTGAGATACTCTATATTGCAGTTCTTGTATTGAAGCATTTACAGGAGCCATCATTTTCATCATATCTACATGTAATGAATCTCTCAAGGATATCAGCATATCCTTCAGATTGACTATAGACACTGGTTGGAGTGAGGAAGGAAATTGTTCCAGAGGAGGTTGCAGGTAGTGACTCTGTACATTGCTTTCAGTGTCACTATTATCTCCCTGCAGCTCACCTTGTTTGGCTTTTTTTTTATCATTTAATTTTTATTGAAAATTTTGGTAGTACATAATAAGCATAGTATAATAAATAACATGCTGAACTTTGAGAAGGAGAATTTGCTTCCCAGGAATATCAAGGGAATGCTACTAACAGAAAAATAGGAACCTATGGACACAGGTTATGTACATTATAATACAGTAGTACATTGGTTTCAGGTGTAAACATCAAAATGAAACTTTCTCTCTACCCAAATTTCCCATTGCTTACCAAATGTAGCTGTGTAGCGTTCTTATGAGAGAACATTTTCTCAAAAGATTATTGAACATTCACCAGATCTATATATAGAAATGGGATTTCACCATGTCAGAACAGTGTGTTGTTGCCACATCCCTGTTGTATAGTAAAAAAAAAGAAGAATCCCCTTGATTGGGACTTTTTAGGCAACAACCACACAAAAGAGTAAAGTAGAAAAATATTTATTATAGTACAAAAAATAGATCATTTGCAAATATGATGATCGTTAAAAACATATCATATCATATCAAAAAGATAGAACGAAAACTAGACAAAAAAACAAGACAATTTACATAGCAAGATAAAGATACTCTCCAGTGATTAAGTATTCTCTTCGGTACCAACGCGTTTCTGGTTCAAGCCCTTTGTCAGGAGTATTGGATAGGAGAATATGTAGTCAGAAATTTGTCTAATAAAATGCAAAATAAAAAATGAAAGGAACATATCATAGCAAAAAAACATGGATATTGGCAACCATAACATTAACATGGACATGAGATAATTTGAGGGACACCTACCATGTGGTATGTTCTACTATGCAACTAAAAAAAAAATTACTAGAGCACTGCAGGAGCTGGCCAAGCGACCCCACGAAGTAAAATGATTCCCCAAAGTAGAGGAACTCTCTTATTTGTTGGGTGATCAAAGAGAAAAAATATCACATATGGAGGGTGTAGCCAGGAGGTGGTGATATACTACATGGAAAAACAAAAAACATAAAAAGAGAAGAAGTCAAAAAAAGTATGAATAATGGAAATAAGAACAAGAAAAAAGGGGATAGGAAAAAAAAGGAGAAAAGAAAAGAAAGGAAGAAAAGAAGGGGGGGGGTGGGAGGAAAGGGAAGGAAAGAGAGGGGGGAAAGGGGGAGAAAAGACGTAGGGATTGGTTGTGCATATATGTCGGCTGCTGCGATTAGTCTTGTTTATTTTTAAATAAACAAGACTAGTCACAGCAGCCGACATATATGCACCACCCATCCCCACGTCCTTTCTCCCCCCTTCCCCCCTTTCCTTCCCTTCCTCCCTCCCTTCCCCTTTTTTCCCGTCCCCCCTCCTCCTTCCCACCCCTCCCGAAACCCCACCCCCGCCCCACCCCCGCCCCACCCCCTCCTTTTCTTTCTTTCTTTTCTTTTCTCCTTTTTTTTATTCATAGTTTTTTTGACTTCTTCTCTTTTTATGTTTTTTGTTTTTTCCATGTAGTATATCACCACTTTCTGGCTACACCCTCCATATGGGATATTTTTTCTCTTTGATCACCCGGCAAATAAGATAGTTCCTCTACTTTGGGAAATCATTTTACTTTGTGGGGTCGCTTGGCGGGCTCCCATTGATGCTAGCTCCTGCAGTGCTATATTAATCTTTTTTCTAGTTGCATAGTAGAACATACCACACCTACCAGGTGTCCCTCAAATTTTCTCATGTCCATGTTACTTTTATGGTTGCCAATATCCATAATTTTTTGCTATGAAATGTTCCTTTCATTTTTTATTTTTTATTTTATTAGACAATTTTATGACTAAATATTCTCCTATACAATACCTCTGACGAAGGGCTTGAACCAGAAACGCGTCGGTTCCCGGAGAGAATACTCAATCACTGGAGAGTATCTTTAATACTGTTCCATGCTTGCTATGTAAATTGTCTTTTTTTTGTCTAGTTTTCGTTCTGTCTTTTTGATATGATATGTTTTTAATGATCATCATATTTGCGAATGATCTATTTTATGTACTATAATACATATTTTTCTACTTTACTCTTTTGTGTGGTTGTTGCCTAAAAAGTCCCAATCAAGGGGGTTCTTCCCATTCACCAGATCTAGAACTTTAGAAGGGTTAGGTGCCAGGTTCTTGGTCCAGTGCCCTGCTATTACTGTTTTTTGCTGCAACGAGGACATGAAGTATTACTGTTTTAAAAGTGCAATGGAACCCCTCAGTACCCAAATGAAGAATGGCTAATGCAGTGTTCGGTTTGGTCAGGACCCCAGAGAACTCTAAAATGATAGAAAAGCTTAAGCCCAGAAGATGTGGGAAAGATTTCCAGTCTGTCCACATACTCTCTAGCGGGGGGGGGGGGGGAGTGGGCTGCAGAGAACTCTGATAGGGTGTCAAATACCAATGAGTGAATATTTTTTGCGTTTTTTTTTCCCAGTGGGAGATGCAGTGAGACATAAAGTAATTACATCGTAGAGGACCATTGTTCTGTGGTGAAGGATTGATTGAGGTCAGTTTCCCATTTTACCATTGGAGGGCTTTTGCTGAACACCTATTTGTTTTGTAGAGTGTTGTAAAAAAGAGAGATGCCCTTTTGTGTAGAGTTGGAGGACTGTAGAAACTGCCATATATTTATTGGAATCTCCATGGCAGGAGGAAGTTATTTATTGAATAAGCTAAATAATCTCAAATGGAGGAAGCTAGTGGATTTAGGTATATTATGTGTCGAGACCAGAGACTCTATGTCTTTAATGGTGTAGCTATAGAGTATTTCATCCACCCAATATATGCCTGCATCTATCCATTGTCTGAGAGAACGATAGTGAATTAGAATTTTCGGAGTCTCTAGTGAGTATCTAATATGATATAAACGTGTCTCCTGGGGTGTCTGGAATAATAATTTCTTCCACGCCATAATTGAAATGCGTGTAGTTATGGGGAGTAGGTTCTGATTAATGGGTCTCCAAGATTCTCCAAGAATCTTCTAGGAGAAGAAGATGGAGACTAGAGGTTTGAGATAGCAAAATGTATATCATTTATGTGCAGGAACCACTGTCTAAAGTGGGCAAGTTGGGAAGCCTGGAAGAAGTCCTCAATATCTGGAAGGCATATACCTCCTACCTGTCTGTATTTGATAAGATGTTGGTATTGGCCTCATGTACGTATACCATTCCAGAGGATATATCTCAAAATGGATTTCATCATGGAGAGGAAGGGGATGGTGTTTGAATTGGTAGTGTGCAAAACATGTATAAGTATTTTCAGAAGGATTTGCATTTTAAATGTCACTAACCTTCCTACCCATGATAATTCTACTTTAGAGAAGCATTGAAGCTCCTGTCAAATATCCGAGATAAGAGGCTTATAGTTGGTATCGGCCAATTGGGACACAGAAGACGTCAATAGAATACCTAAGTAGGGGATGCTATGTTCCTCCCAAGTGAAGGGGAATTGACTTTTTAATAGGATACTTTGTAATAGGATTGAATCACTTGAAAGGAAGTGAAATAAGGGGTTTAGACATGATAAGGATCACATCATCAGCGAAAAGGTTGATAACATGGGGGTTTCATTTAAATCAGAATCCAGAGATATGTGTATGATAACGGATAGTTTCAGCTAGTGGTTCTATCATGAGGTTAAATATTGATGGGGAAAGGGGGTACTCCTGATGTGTACCACAGGAAATTTGAAATTGTTTAGAGAGTATTCCTGATGTGAACACATGGGCAGAGGGTGTGGAGTAAAGTGCCAAAATTGCTGAGAGAATAGTGCCTCTAAAACCAAACTTGGACAATACTGCTGACATGCTGCATCTATAGAAAGAAGCATAGAAGGCGTTTGGCTCATCTCTGCATGATAAATAACATCTATTATTCTTCTAGTAGCATCAGAGGCCTGCCTCCCATTCGTAAAGCCTAACTGGTTGGACTTGATTAGATGTAGTAAGATATCTAAAAGGCATTTTGCAAGCAGTTTGGCATAAATCTTAATATCCAAGTTCAGTAAGGAGATTGGGTGAAAATTTGCAGGAGTGGTAGAGTCTTTCCCTTTCCCTGGTTTGGAAAGAGTGACCACACGAGCAGCTAGCATTTGTGAAGGAAAGACGGCAGTGGTTGATGCCTTAGCGTATATCAGTTGTAGATGGGGGGAAAGAACTTATGTGAGACCATCTGGACCAGGGGATTTGCTTAATGGCAAAGAGTCAATAATTTTAATTATTTACGTAGAAGTAATTGGTGCGTTAAGGGGTGCTTATTGCGAATCAGTCAAGGTAGGGAGATTTAAATTGTGCAGAAAAGCTTGTATGTCAGCTTCTGATGGTTGAGAAGTATCTGCGTCTGTTTTTAAATTGTACAAGCAATCATAATAATCCGCAAATGCGTCCGCTATAGCTTGGGGTGTTGGAGTCGTTCATGGGAGTGAGGATGATAAATTTAGGGGATTCTCATTTTAGCTCTCTGTGCTTTTAATCTACTCACCAGGAACTTCCCCACTTTATTATTGTGAGCATAGTATTGCAATTTGAGATGCTTAATATAAGAATCGTGACGTTCGCACAACAATCTCCGTAGATTGGTTGCCACTTTCAGCAAAGCGGCCGCGTTCGACCGAGGGTGATTGTTTGTTTTGTTCTTCTAACATGTGATTCTCTCGCAGGAGAATGTTTTTTGGCCCTTGAACCTAACTGAATCAGCAGGCCATGGACATATGTCTTATGGGCATTCCACACAGTATATACAGTATATTGGTCTCAGGGAGATATTTGTGTGAGAAAAACTCCTGAATTTGGGTAGTGAGCTTTAAGCGGTTTTCAGGGTTTTGCAATTGAATTATTACATCGCCATATAAACATATTTGGACAGGTGCCCTCTCCTCTATCGTCAGATAGATAGCTGCGTGGTCAGACCACGAGATATCAGCTATCGTGGAAGAGGCCACCTTACTCAGCAACCATTTGTCAACTAAGAACATATCTAATAGTAAGAGTTATGCAGTGAGGAGTAGAAAGTGAAGTCATGCTCATTCGCATTAAAGCATCTCCATACATCATGGACATCCTCCTTGTGTATGAGCCCTTTCAGGGAAGGGGAATGCCGTTTTGAGGGAGAGGAGATGTCCATGGATGGGTCAGCCACAAGATTAAAGTCCCCATAAATAACCAAATGGCCCTGCCGCACCCTGGATATTTTAACAAAGAGCTTGACAATAAATCTCAATTATTCATAGTGCAAACAAGTATATTATATCTGCCGTCTGGGTCAAGTACAGAGGTTGTAAGTTAAAAGGATACCGGGTCTTTTATAGCAAACAACACCCCCATCTTTTTCACTGGAAAGGAGGACAGAAAGACATGAGGAAAACATTTATGAGAGCACTTGGGCGTATATCTACTGTCAAAGTGGGTCTCATGCACAGCAATCAGGTCAGATTTGGAGGAAATTGCAATTGCCAAAGCGAGTGCCGTTTTGCCGGGTGATTTAGGCCCCAGACATATAGAGAAATTATTTTAGGTCCCATAAGGAAAGAGTTGACTGATGTAGGATTGGTTGATGAAAAACTGAATCAGATAAGAATCACTGGCATTGAGAAAGGACAGGACTGTGCTTGTTGCTGGAACAGATAGATGTGTCATAGGTTGCAGATTGGGTAGATGAGCAACGTCGACATTCCTGAGGATGCAGACAAGGCTTGTAGAGAAGTGTGGTGAAGAACAGCGAACAAGGAAGAACAAACTGCGTCCAAAAACATCCAGCACAAACGTGTATGTCAGTAGTGCAAAACATGTAACAGAAGATGTAATTGACTCCTGAGAAGAGGGACCTTGTGGTCTCCGAATAAAACTGTAACATAGATAAAAAAGGTTCAAAAGAATTAACAGTTGCAGTTAAGAAAAAAAGGGGGTTGAGTCAGGGGTGGAGGGTACTCCTATTTACTCCGGATTCTGCTTCTGGAACAGGGCTATGTTGTAAATAGTTGCATCTAGGTTTTTCGTAAGGAAGAGGATTTCTTTGGTACTACTTGCAATTCCGATGATACATGGTTGGGTGCCTGTCTCGGAGATGGTGCAGGAAGTGACTGCACCTCAGGAATGATTCCCCATGATGTAAGGAGTTTCAGACTGTCCTCCATGGAAGAGACTATATGCGATTTGCCTTTATGGGCTATGCTCAATTTGGCTGGATATTTCCACATAAAAGCCAAGTTGTTATTTCTTAGTGCTTTGGTGATAGTGTTAAGATTCCGTCTGCACTGTAAATAAATTGAGAAAAGTCCTGCAAAACTTGTAGGTTTGCGGCTTGCGCTGGTAGTTGATCCACTTGGCAGAAGGCTTACAATATTTGTTTCCTTTTGGAAAAAAATGTACGCGTAACAAGACATCCCTTGGTACTTCTGATGGTAGGAAGCGTGGCTTGGAGATACGGTGCAGCCTATCAATAGTGAGACCTGCCGACGTGAGGTTGGGTGCTACTGCTTTGAAGAGATCATGAACAAAGTTGGGCAGTTGTTGTGCTTGGACAAATTCCGGAATCCCCCTATTTTTTTAATTGTTACAACTTGCTCTGTCCTGCAAATCCGCAAGTTTGGCTTGATCAAAAAAAGGTCATATTGTTGGGCAGAATGGAAGTCCACCAGTGTATTAAAGGAAGAAGTCACCTCACACATCTTGTCTTCCATATTTCCCACTCTTTCCCCTAGATCCTGTATTTCTGCTTTGCCCTGAGGAATAGCTGAGATAAGATCAGATTTAAGGGAGGAGCGGAGAGAGAGTAACATCTCTTTTAGAGTAACATCTGATATGGGCTGACCAGTAGTGGGAAAAGCCTCAAATGGATCATGCTGAGACTGCATAGGGGTTTCTGGTATGCAGTATTGCTACCTCAGAGCTAAGACAGCATCTGTATCCTCATTAGAAGCACTCCTGAGCCTTGATTTTGCGTGGCTGCGGATGGAAGGAGTAGATTGGCCTGCCAATAAGGGGTCATTCACTGGCCCCATCACTGTCTCCCCTTCCTCGAGATGTAAATCAGGAGCCAACACTAGAGCCCTGGGTGCATGGAAGGGAAGAAACTAGAGAGTTTCTTCACTGGGACTGGCTCCTGTCTTCTCCTCCGCATACCTCCTGATAACTGAGACAGTCGGCTGGCCAAGAGGGCACAGTGTGACCACACAGGGAGTCTAGATGTGGCAGTAGATGGTATGTTTCTCTATGCCTGAGCAGAGCTCCAAGTCTATGCAGCCATCACGTTGAGCGGTCGCCACGCCCCCCTTGTTTGGCTTTTTAAAATTTAGCTGGGCTGCGTGTCAATAGGCTGTCAGGGGCGGATAGTGCACTGTCCACCTGTGTGGCTCGGCAGATAGAGGTACATAATGATGATGTGGAACCGCCGGTCTCTGAGGAGGAGTCCTCATCATCTGTGATGCATAAGGCCAGATCAGCACCATCTAGCCGGAGCAAATAGATCTGTCAGCTTTTGAGGCGCTGACCTCAAGGACTTCCTCTTAAGCATGCTGCCAGGTGTGTATGCGATGTGGGCACTCGTGAGGAGTACATAACAGGTACCCCAGTTGCTTATCGCTGTGCGGTATAAGGAGCTGTCCTCGGTGCCAGCAGGACACACCCCCCTTTAAGGTGTATTTTATTTGCCTCACATTTTTGGAAAATACAGAAAGAAAATTAAATAAAAAATGTATACAAGTTATCAAATGATAGGATATCTCAAACACACTGTATAGGTATACTGAGAAATACTTCCCAAAACACATTGTACTGTGGTATAGCGATACCACATGTGTTAGACACTTTCACAGCCTAACCACATTGGGGCCCAGAATCTAAGGATCACCTTAAAACTTTCTAGGGACATAAGTTAAGCATTTAATTTGCTGATTACTTATCACTTTTTTGGAGGCCCTGGAGCAACAGAACAGTAGAAACACCCACAAAATGATTGTGCAGAAAACAGTGCTATGGGAGGGGCCCAGCAGGCCCACCCACTACAGGCTACTACTACTAGAGGGAGTAGATACAAGAGCGGTCACCGTGCACAATGGGAGAGTGATGCAGTGGCTGGTCTTTACAGGAGGCTCCTGCACAGAGGACTGGATTACTGCACAGATCTGGGAGAATTATACAAAGTAATTGAAGATTCAAGTAAGAATACACACAGCTCTTGCACTTGGACAATATTTGTTTATACTGGAGTTCAGCTATAACTATGCCTCATAGTTCCATTAGTGTTTATTATTTGGATACAAACAGTATATAATAAACCTATGTCAGTGGTTAAGCTAGGAGGAAGGCTGTCAACTTTTTTTTAGTTATATAGAGGAACGAGGCACGACTGCCCTCCCTCTCCGGCCCTCTTTGCTATAGCAATAGAGTAGGTGGCAGAGGCTCTCCGGACTTCCCCTGATATTCGGGGATTACAAATTCGAGGGCTGGAAGAGAGGGTAGCTCTATATGCAGATGATATGCTGCTATTCCTCGGGGATGCGGGTCCATTGCTACAAGGAGCTTTAAAAATTCTAAATACATATTCACAATTTACAGGGCTTAAAGTAAATAGGGGTAAATACCTACTGTTTGCGATCGATCAAGGAGCGCTGGATATGGCTTTTTCAGATCTGCCATTACAACGGGGTAACAGAATTTAAATACCTTTACGACAGGTTGGGGATTTCTTTATGTTGAATTTAAATGCAGCAGTACAGGAATTTAAGAGGAAATTGAAAGTTTGGGAGACCTTGCCACTTTCACTACTAGGACGCATACATTTAATAAATTCTTCCTAAATTTTTATATTTGTTTAGAAATTCACAACAATGGTTACCAAAATAGCTTTTTATACAATTAAACTGTATTTTTTCCTCATTTTTATGCATAAATAAACTACCCAGAATTAAATTAACTACACTTATGCATCCTTTGGCACAGGGGGGACTGGCCTTCCCAGACTTTAATAAATATTATTTAGCAGCACAGCTGGTAATGGCAGGTGCATGGTTAAACCCAGATAAATATAACCCTGCGACAATGTTAGAGGCGGCAGTGGTACAATCTACTGAAGCACTTCAGGCACTGCTGTTCTGAGGGTTAAAATCTGTATACGATCTGACACTTTGATGGAAACTACTATAAAATTATGGAGAGCCGGCTTAGTGGGGGAAAAATATATTACGGAGATTTGGTCTCCAAATACTCTGTGGAGGAATCCTCAGTTGCCCCATTTAAATTCTATCCAAGATCCAGGAGCTTGGACTAAATTTAATGTCAACAAGTTATCCCAGGTGGTGCAAAGAGAAACAATGATATCCTTTTCAGGAATGATAGAACTCTGGAATATTCCAGGAAGTTATGTGTTTAGATATATGCAGCTTGCCCATGCTCTTTCTGACCAATTTCCTCAAGGTTTTTCTGCAATTGACAGAATCAGGATTAGAACAAATAACTAGAAGAAGAAGGGAAAAGAAATCAATATCAACTTTGTATACTTATTTGGTGAAAACTGTATTATTAGATATAAGTAAGTTAAAAGAATGTTGGATGAGAGATGGCCCAAAATTAGAGGAGGAGAATTGGGAGGAGATATGGGGATTCCCTTTCCAGATATTAGTCTCACTTCGAGACAAGCTTATATAATTCAAGATAACACATAGAATATATTATACACCTTATAGATTATATAGAATGTGCCCATTGAACCCTAAGAATTGTTGGAGATGTGGGTACACTCCAGGAGATTTTTTTCCATATATTCTGGTCTTGTCCTGCTATACCGGTATTTTGGAGAAAGGTTATAAGGGTAATCACTACGGTTACATCAGTGGTTTTAGAACAGGATGCTGAGATTTGTCTTTTGGGTTTGGTAGGAAATAACATCCCCACTAGGGCAAAGGGAACACAATTAAGTCTGTTGCTTTTCTACATGAGAAAGGCAATATTACTAAATTGGAAAAAAACAGAAACTCCCTCATTAGCCTTTTGGAAATACTTAGCAAATGACAACTTTCCGCTGTATAGAGAAACATATTGTAATAGACGATGCAAGGAAAAATATGGGAGAGTTTGGGAAAGCTAGATAGTGCAACCTACAACGGCTTCTGGAAAACCTAAAGCGTGAACAGCTAAAATGATAACAAAGAAAGTAATGTGATGTTGGATAGGAAAGTGAAGGGGAACAACAAACCACACGAAGGTTTAGGGGGAAGAAATGTTTTTTTTTGTTGTAATCAATATTAAGAAAAGTTATGTGAAAGCTCCTGCGAGAGTGGCAAAGTTGAAGATTAAAAGTATATGTTGTAACATGTTTTTTCTATTGGAAAATTAATACATAGATTTTGGAAAAAAAACTATGCCTCATATGCTTGTCTGTTAGAGTGTAAGGACCCTGTAAACTTTATGTAGGTTTATTATTTCTCAGAAGGGTTTGCTGACATTCTAAAACCATGATAAAGTTGTTGCATGTGATCCTTTTTAATATAGGCTGTGCATCTATCCGGCTGGAATATTTTTCATATACATGTAGGGCCATTCCATCTTTCTACCTGAGGAGGCACACATATTTCTATTGTCTCCAGAACAGGCCACTGGTGAAATAATTGTGCAACTTGCTCACCCTAAAATGCATCTAAGGGTTGTTTTTCTAATAGATCTTTTGCTTACATCTTCTCCATTTTTAAAGTTAGACGTGACTGAGTAGGGATGGACATTGATTCAAAGTGTTCAAAAAACTATGGAGTAGGGATGAGCCGAACACCCCCCTGTTCGGTTCGCACCAGAACATGCGAACAGGAAAAAAGTTTGTTCGAACATGCGAACACCGTTAAAGTCTATGGGACACGAACATGAATAATCAAAAGTGCTAATTTTAAAGGCTTATATGCAAGTTATTGTCATAAAAAGTGTTTGGGGACCTGGGTCCTGCCCCAGGGGACATGGATCAATGCAAAAAAAAGTTTTAAAAACGGCCGTTTTTTCAGGAGCAGTGATTTTAATAATGCTTAAAGTCAATCAATAAAAGTGTAATATCCCTTTAAATTTCGTACCTGGGGGGTGTCTATAGTGTGTCTGTAAAGGGGCGCATGTTTCCTGTGTTTAGAACAGTCTGACAGCAAAATGACATTTTTGTGACGTCACGGGGAATGCCACAGGGAAGTCCCGTCAAGTCACCGTGCGTCAGAGGGGAGCGGGGTCACCGGGTGGCCCCGCCCCCCGTTATTTAAGAACTGTCAGACGAGGAGCGCCGTCACACAGCGGGAGCCTCCCTCCATGCCAGCATGGATTGCGGAGCGGCCCGGAGAAGAAAATGAAGAAGAACAGAAGAGAAGAAAAGAAGAAGAGAAGAGCGGGAGCCTCCCCCCTATGCCATGGGTGCGGAGCGGCCCGAGGAGAAGAAGATAGAAGACGCCGCGGAGGAGATGCTGGACGAGAACGCCGGAGGAAGAACCAGAAGAGCCAGAAGAACCAGAAGAACCAGAATATGAAGGAAGATAGAAGAAAGAAGAAGCATTTAAATAAAGGAATTGTCAAAAACTGTCTCTTGTCATTTTTAACATTTTTGACACTTTTTTCGTGAAATGGTAGGGGTACTTATGTACCCCCTTACCATTTCACACAGGGGGGGGGGCCGGGATCTGGGGGTCACCTTGTTAAAGGGGGCTTCCAGATTCCGATAAGCCCCCCGCCCGCAGACCCCCACAACCACCGGCCAGGGTTGTGGGGATGAGGCCCTTGTCCTCATCAACATGGGGACAAGGTGTTTTGGGGGGCTACCCCAAAGCACCCTCCCAATGTTGAGGGCATGTGGCCTGGTACGGTTCAGGAGGGAGGGGGGGCCGCACTCTCGTCCCCCCCACTTTTCCTGCGGCCTGCCAGGTTGCGTGCTCGGATAAGGGTCTGGTATGGATTTTTGGGGGGACCCCACGCCGTTTTTTTTTTTGGCGCGGGGTTCCCCTTAAAATCCATACCAGACCTGAAGGGTCTGGTATGGAATTTAGGGGGAACCCCACGTCATTTTTTTTTTTTAATTTTGGCCGGGGTTCCCCTTAATATCCATACCAGACCTGAAGGGCCTGGTATGGAATTTAGGGGGACTCCCACGTCATTTTTTTTTTTTAATTTTGGTTCGGGGTTCCCCTTTGGGGAATTCCCATGCCGTTTTTATCAATGAACTTCTATGTGTATTGTCGGCAATGCAATAGCCGCGGGTAGTTTTAAATGAGTTTTTTCCTTCAAAATGTCATTTTGCTGTCAGACTGTTCTAAACACAGGAAACATGCGCCCCTTTACAGACACACTATAGACACCCCCCAGGTACGAAATTTAAAGGGATATTACACTTTTATTGATTGACTTTAAGCATTATTAAAATCACTGCTCCTGAAAAAACGGCCGTTTTTAAAACTTTTTTTTGCATTGATCCATGTCCCCTGGGGCAGGACCCAGGTCCCCAAACACTTTTTATGACAATAACTTGCATATTAGCCTTTAAAATTAGCACTTTTGATTTCTCCCATAGACTTTTAAAGGGTGTTCCGCGGCATTCGAATTTGCCGCGAACACCCCAAATTGTTCGCTGTTCGGTGAACTTGCGAACAGCCAATGTTCGAGTCGAACATGAGTTCGACTCGAACTCGAAGCTCATCCCTACTATGGAGGTACAAGAGCCAGAGGTAGGTAGCTGGTTGACAGTTAGAAGGAGGGGTAGAGGGATGAGCCTTAGAGAGGCTAGTCCTGAGTTGGTACATCCCAGTAAATATGCCAAGTTGCATGATGTTGGGGATATCAGTTTAGGGGCAGCATTGCTGGAGCAGACTTTGTCTCTTAACTGCCAGGGGAATGACCGATCTGGTAAGGAGGGGGGTAAGGATACAGCCAAGGTTAGGTAGATACTGGTGCAAGGGGACTCAGTTATTAGACAGTCAGATAGGGCAATCTGTCGCAAAGACTGTAATCACCTATTGGTATGTTGCTTACCAGGCACTCAGGTTCAGCACATCGGGGCTCAGATGGACAGATTGCTGGGTGTGGCTGGGAAGGACTCAACTGTCGTGGTACACATTGAAAAGTTAGAGGAAGATGGATTGTCCTAAAACATGATTTCAGGGACTTAGAAGCTACATTGAAGAAAATGACCTCTGGCGTAAAATTTTCAGAAATACTTCCTGTACCTTGAGATACTCCAGAGAAGTAGGGGGTTGGGAAACTTGACAAGTAGCTGAGGAACTGGTGCAGGAAGGAGGGTTTTGGGATCCTGACTTTTCAAGAACTAGGCTGACTTTTCAGTCGGTTACCAGCTTTATAGGATGGACTGGACCTAAACCGGGAATATGCAGGGGAAAAGGATAGCCAAAAAGTTAAAGGAACTTTTAAACTAAGTGATGGAGATAGGGATCAGAGGAAGCTTCTCCAGCTTGTGAACGTATGGCAGAAAGTGAGACTGTGGTCAGTTTAACTGGAGTACCTAAAACCAACACGTGTGGGCTGGCAGATGTTCACTAATGCTAGAAGTCTGGTGAACAAAATGGAGGAACTGGAACTACTGAGGTATGAGGAGGATTTTGACTTTGTAGGAGTAACAGAGACCCGGTTTGACAGTACATATGACTGGCTTGCGACTGTCCAGGGGTACACCCTGTATCGAAGGGACAGGGTGGATAGAAGAGGGGGAGGGGTGTATGTGTACATCAAAAGTGATTTGGCGGTGAACACAAGGGGTGACATTACTAAGGGGGCAATGGAATGGGTGAAATCCTTGTGGCTGTAACTTCAGAGGGAATAAACAAATGGGAAATTAATAGTGGGGGTATGCTACAGGCCCCCTACCCTGAGGGATGAAGAGGAGACGAATCTCCTTTCACAGTTAGAAATGGCAGGGAGGCAGGACAATGTAATCACCATGATGGACTTTAATTATCCAGATATTGACTGGGCAGACAGAACTGCTTGCTCTTCTAAGGCTCGACACTTCTTAGATATCTTGAGGGACAATTTTATGTGCCGGTTGGTGGATGCCCCAACTAGAAACAAGACTCTGCTAGACTTACTAATCAAAAACAAACCGGAGCTGATAGCGGGTGTGGAAGTTAGGGATGAATTAAGGAAACAGCGACCGCAGAGCAATTATGTTCACTGTAAAGCACAGAAAAAGCAGACAAGAGGGTGAGACAAGTACATTACATTTCATGAGAGCAAAGTTTACAAAACTGCGCTCCATATTTCATGACATTAAATGGAAAGATATTCTATAAGCAAAGTTAGTTACAAGTGATAAGGAGAAGACAACTGTTTTAAATACATCCTTCTCCTCAGTTTTTACTATGGAAAAGGAGGGGCAGGCATAATAAAAAAAGACAGTATTGTTAGCAACACAGCAAGGAGTGTGCCCTTGTGGCTAACAGAAGCCAGTGTTCTAAAAAGACTGGAAAAACTTAATGTGAATTCCTAATCTTTAAGGAAAGCTTACTGACTGGAACGGTACCAGCAGATTGGCTTAAAGCTAATGTGGTACCAATATTCATAATATATATATATATATATATATATATATATATATATATATATATATATATGGAAATTGTAGGCCAGTCAGCCTTAAATTAATGGTCTGTAAACTATTGGAGAGGATGATAAGGAACCATATCCAGGAATTTAGAGAAAAGAATAGTATCATTAGTAGTAACCAGCATGGATTTATGAAGGATTGTTCTTACCAAACAAACCTGTTAACATTATATGGATAAAAGAAGGCCAGTGGATGTAGTGTATCTAGATGTCGCCAAAGCATTTTACACTGAATCCTCCTCTGACAGCAGGGATGACTCGTCATGGTTAGGACACCAGCCGGTGCTGACTCCTTAACAACCACTGACTCATCCCTGCAGGTTGTTAGGACACCAGCTGATACCTGCTCCTAACAACCAGCACAAATCATACACAAAACGCATTAAAAAATGTAGATGTCATTGTCAAATGATATTTGTTTCCCACCTTCCTGGCATGTGAACAGATGTACCACAGGGCTTCGGCTCCCGAGTGAGGCCTGCAGCACATCTATGCATGTATAAGATTCCCTGAACATTTGCACACGCATGGGGGTTCCCTCACACATGTGCAAAGATGGAAATTCTGGAAGTTACAAACCTTTTTTTGTCTTTGCAAATGCATGGGAAATCTTCTGGGCATGTGTAGATGTGCTAAAGGGCTCTGCCAGGACCCAAGAGGGGACTGAAATTCCTCTTTAATATAATAAGATCAATTTAATTACAGTGATTTCCACTCAGTATCCGTGCATGTTCAAAATGTTCTTGTAAAGAAAGCATGATGGAAGCCGTGGACTTGTACTCAAAGATCAATAGAGTGGCCCCTAAAAGTTGAACATCTAGGTGTCCTGATGTGGTGAGTAGAGTGGCAACCTTAGCCTGGACTCCAACCAGGCCACGCCTCCAACACATTTCACTCTGCCGCCGGAGCTTAGTCACGGGGATAGGGAACTCATGCATGTGAGGAGTATACCACCAACAGAGTATACACCAAACCAGAGTTTTTAACCAATTATAGTTCACAATTCTCAGAAATAAAGAATATCATCACAAGACAAGTATGTATACCTCCAAGACCTGGTCGAATACCATTGGATTGTTTAGATGCAACACCACTAGGTGTTTCACTTGTAACCTCTTAGGAGATTTTCACGCTATAATCTCATGCTCTAACAACTCAATCAGTTGGTTAATTGTCATACCAAGTTTGTTATTTACATTTTTAGCTGCACTGCTTGTAAGATTCAATACATAGGTAGAACTACCAGACGCCTCAGTGACCGAATGACAGACCATTTGTCAGACATCAGGACCAACAAATACACAAACATAGCCAAACACTTTAACCGATTTCATCAACAAAATACAAAGACCTTTAAAGTCCAAATAATTGAAAAACTCAATTGCCCTATTCGTGGCGGTGATCACTTTTCCCTTCTCTGTAAAAGGGAAGTTTATTGGATTTTTAGGATGAATACAAGGATTCCTAAAGGCCTAAACCATGAGTGGGACATCAACCACTATTATGAATGAGCGTCTCATAAATAGTGCCAAAATCATTAACACACTGACATGCTGCCTTACTTTTGTTAACTACATACAATCTGAAATGTCTATATATTTACACATCTATACATTTATATTTAAAACATTTTCACGTATTATATGAATATACAGTCAGTTCTTAGTCACTTTGAGTGTCACTCTAGAGGGACAATCTTAGAAAATGTATTTATCTTATATTTCTTTTGTGTTTTGTATACGCAATAGCAGACAATAATAAAAAAAAATACAAATTTTTAACCAAGAACTAATCCAAATACACAATTTTAAAAACAAATTAAAAAACAAAGTTTCATCATTTTCATTAACACATACACTAATAAAGTTTTTTGATTTATTGGTTTTATAGAGAGTATCAGCATCTACACATTTCTCTTTCTTTCACTCACAACACTATGTGTAGCAAAGTCCCGGACCTCTTTAGGCCTAATAGTTAACTCTAGGGTTAAGGAGAGCTGACATCCTTCAGTGGAGGGTGGGTTACAAGGCATGAACAGATGAATAGGTGGACAGGTGGACAGATGCAAGATGAACAGGTGGGCGCCAGACACTTTCTTGAATGCAAAGAGATTTATTGTCTCTTAAACAGAACTGTGGGAGAGAGGGTTAGGGCCAGGACACCCTTAGGTAGATGAAAAGATAATTAGCAGACTCCGAGACTTCTATAGGTAGACAGCTATACAGGTGAAGGCCTCCAGCCGGACACCACTGCTGTATAGGTAGGACAGCTGTCTCCTATAGCAACAATCTTGTAGCTGTTACTAATGATAAAAGTATTCAACTATCTGCAACACGAACAGTTCTCTTTACCCCACACTCACTCACTGTGGGTCTTCACTCAGCGAGCTCCCAGTCTCTCTCACTAGACTTCAGATCCACTAGCCACTGGATCCCCTGAGCTCGTTCACTGTAGCACTCAGTATCTTCCTCAAGCGTCACCCCTGCTTCACTGCTGGGTCCCTTGCTTGGCACTCACAGATACTCTTTAAGCTTCACCCCTGCTGACACGTTAGGTCCCTGGCTTGGCACTCCACAAGCGTCACCCCTGCTGTCCCGCTGGGTCCCTGATTTGGCACTTGCCCCACTTTCCCACTTCTTCACTGTCCCCGGCTGGCGAGAAGTCTGTTCTGGTTCTGGCCTCAGCTACACCTCACAATGGTCTCTTGTAGCAAAGTGGATGGTCCCTTAGTGGCAACAGCTTTCCTTCTACCTCCGACCACGATTGGTCCCCCGGCTGGCAGAACCATTACTTCTGGTTGGACTACAAGCTCGCAGTCCCAACCCAAGCTGCTTTCCTGCTTCTGGATAGGCCCTCAGACAGCCTAGCAGCCAGATGTCCCCGGGATAGGCCTTAGGTTTCTGGCCTAGCAGCTCGGGACAATACAACACACATCCACCCAGACAGCTGTCTAGGTGGCACCAAACCCCGATCATTTGACTCCACCCAAATAAATAGTTTCTCCCTGTAACGGAACGTCCCACACTCCACTTGAGTGCTTCCGTCAGTATACCACTTCCTCCCAGTCTGGACTCAGATAACAGATATTACAACAGCTCATAAGCACAAAACAAGGCGACACTTGTTTCACTGCTAACATGGACTGACTCTTTATTTGAGATCTCACACAAATATATACAACAGAATGACTAAAACCTAACCTAATTAACATGAGCTAATTATCTAATCCCTTTAGGATTTCACTACAGGTTAGACTTATTGTCTCCGAGCTTCACACAGTACATTATACATTATCATAAGTGCAACCACAGGACATTTCTCACAATAGAAGGAGCTAATTACAATTAACAATACAAACAGTGATCCCCCCCTCCTCAGCCTAGTCATCAACAAACTATAGTAGGAGTAGACTGTTCATCTCCTAGCCATTGACTATTCAATACACATTACCATAAACATCAACACAGGGTTAATTAGAACAAACAACAATGTGTGGAATACCCTTAGAACCTGTGGTGAGCCAGACTAGACTCATTTACATTAAGCATGTTATAGCAGACATCAGACAGGTGAGTGGAGTTGATATTAGCATCTCCTCACAGTATGTGTCCCAACAGTATGACTGTTGCTAATATGGCAAATACAGGGTCCCCAGAGTCTGTGTGTCCTGGGGGACAAGGACCTGAAGCCAAAGTAACAACACCTCAAGGGTACCCCAAATGCCAGGGCCCATAATCTGAAGGCAAGAGGCTCACATTCAGTCCCCTCCAACAGCCTCTGTCCCGGGTGAGTCTGTCACACTCCCAGCAGGCCAAGGGACCCAAGAAAATCCCTGCCCGTTGGCTGAGACACCCCATTCATTCCTAATCTGTCCTTGCAATGCCCTTGTGTTGTCTAATGTCACCAGCCATCTATCATCTATCTACCCGGCCAATTAACCTCCTAACAATTAGTCAAGGCAACTATCGCTTGGCAAATGAATTTAATAGCAACCCTGCCTAAACATCAGGGTGCTACATATGCCTTATACAGAGAATAGCATCATAGACTCATTGCATTGATAAAATTCACTTCTAAACACACCTATTACAATTAATCACATACTGTACATCTGCTACCTCTTCACATCCAATGAGTGACCACCAATTATGCTTAAATTCTCCCCACAGGCATGAGTTCCCTATCCCCATGACTAAGCTCTGGGGGTTGGAGTGAAACGCATTGGGGCATGGCCTGGTTGAAGTCCAGGCTGAGGTTGCTACTCTACTCACCACTTCAGGACAACTTTTAGGGGCCACCCCATTGTTCTTTGAAACCTCATAGGAACCAGGACAGGTTCCATCCCCTGTCAGCACTGATTACATACCCCTTTACTACTGAGCCTGAGCGTCACACACACATTTTCTAGGTCACAGACTTGTACTCAAAGTTGGTTATGGAGCAAGGAAACACATTGGAGGGTATTTGTTTTGATGTGCCTGCCTAACATGTAGCTACTGTGTACATTCAGTTTAATTGCTTTTATAGTAAAACTAGGTCTGTAAACAAAGAGCAGTGCTGTTTTTATTCTTGCTAGTATATAGTATTGTATTTGGGCTGTTCTTGTCACATAATTCCATTAGTGAAAGCAATGAGGAACTGGATAGCACAAACATTGTCATCTGGCTTCTCAATGTTTTCAGAAATTGACATCTAGATCCTCATTGTTCAGGAAATACAGTAGAATGAGGAAGATTAGAGGAGTGTTCAACACTCCAGCACAGAGTCTTTCCCTCCTTTCTATAAAAAAAACTTTATTCTTACTGCCAAGTTTAGTCTCGTAGGTTCCTGGCCAGCGCCAGTTAAATTCAGTGGTTTATTATGAGCACTAGACATGTGCAATTCGTTTCGTGTTGATTCATTTGTCAGATGAAAATTTCATTTTTGGAGATTCGTATGGCCTGATATGGATTGGCGGGGGACCCACACGCTGTTTTTTTTTTTCAACCAGCATTTGATGAGTCATGGTTGTTAGGGACACAGCGGTCGCCTGCTCCCTAACAACCAGCTATGATTCACAATGAATTTGCATCCATCTAAAAATACAATAAAAAATGTTGAAAACATATCAAATCCACCCTGTTTAGTGAATATACGAAACAAATTCCAAAGAAATGAAACGAATCCCGAAAAGAACCGGACCAACACAACGAATACGAAGATACAAAATATCAACTTAACAAATACATCCAAAATAAAACAAAAACAACATTTTCTGGTGTGCACTTGTGCACTCCTAGTCTGTTCTCTCCTCTGTGCCCCTGTGTGTTTCGACGCACTCCTACCAGTCTTGACTGTTTTACCTACTTACTTGTGATTTCAATCTCTCTGTGATGTAATGACTCTTCTTACTTACCTCCTCTCAGTTCCCAGTAGTTGCCTGCTCGGGTGAGTTAGAGGGCCACAACCTTGGAATCATCAGCAGCAAAACCCATCTTCACCTTTAGGAGCTCTGGTGAGGTCAAGCTGGCTTCCTGCTCCTAGGCCCTTCTAAGAGCTTTTACCTTCACTGTACATGCAAACATGATGGGCTTGACCTCCAGTACCAATGGGTATCTGCTTCTTGCAGACTCCTAGCAGTTCTCTGTGTTTCCTCCATGGCCAGTTGCTATAACTTCTGGTTAGCCAGTCTGCCCCCTAGTGGGTAAAGACTCCAGCTTTTGACACTAAGAATGCTAAAAGCCAGGGGGATAATACCACTGGTGCTATTCATGAGAGAATAATCCTAATATTTGGTTTTGGTAAGGTAATCTTTCTTTTTAGAGAAAGCTTGTGTGAAACATAAGAGAAGACTGATGCTGAATGAATAATACATCTTGTAAAAGAGAATTGGAGCCATTTGCAGAATGGATAAAAAGCACTGTGCTGAAATACTATGTATTGTTCATCAAGGGAGTCAGTATTATGTTATAAGATGGCTAAAGCAGAAAGCTGGCAGGGGCTAACAAGGAAACACAGTGTTCCAGACTGGCTGTTTATTTCCTAACAAAAAGTGAATCCAGAGAAAGTCCAGTCATTTCTATATAAAGATTTATAGGTGCAAACTCTAGGACAGTTCTCGCTGGCATATTAAAACCACTTAAAACCTATGACTGAAATGACATAGTTAAAAGACCATATTGAAAATGAATAGCAATATCAATATGGCATCAGAAGTCAGCGATTGTCAACTTGGCTTGTCCTTCCAAAGAAGACTCCAGTGCAAGTGTCAGTACTTAAAAAAACATATAGTTTTAGCAGTTGAGGTACATTGACTCGCCAAGCTCAAGTGCAAGTGTCAGTATTTAAAAAACATATAGCTTTAGCAGTTGAGGTACATTGACTCGCCAAGCTCAAGTCTAATTTCAGTCAACTTTAACTCCTTTTCCCACAATCCCTTGAATTCTCACAATCCCCTAGATTCCCACAACCTATGGGCTCCTGGACATGCGCAAGGAATATACATTTCCCTGTTTCCCACTTTCTGTAGCTTTGAGAGACTGCACCTGATGAGACAGAGGTGGCTGGACATGTGATCTGCAGCCAGGTGTATGCTTTTTTACTATTGGTTCCAGCGTGCAAGCCAGCTGGACTGGACCCCAAAAGCTTGTAGCTTCTACAGAAGACCCAGCCACTGAAGGGAGCACTTCTAATTGCTCCAATCGCACTGCTCCAATTGTTAATAATTGCTACCAAAGTACTCCACTTCAAGTGGAGGGGTTCTGTGTCTCCAGCTGCCCACCTTTATTACCAACCCAGGGACTCCTTCAGCGACCATTCACCTGTAAAGCCAGCCCATAAATCCTTCCAGCTATTCATTGGTGTACCCTGTCACCCTGTCTTACCCTGGACTTCTTTGTGAGAGATGCTGTCTCAGAGGCTAGGCACATGTAACTGTTTATGTACTGTGTCGTTTAATGAATTAGTGGTCACTATCTAGCATCTATGGCTACAGAGCCTTATAGAGACGGTGCTGTACTGTGGCCTAGTGTCCTTACTGAGTCGCAGAGACATTGCTCTCCTGAGTCCCCTGATGAAGTCACATGCCCCTGTGATGAAAAATGTAGGGGCGGGCCTTTGGATGATGTCATTGTGCACAGAAGAGACACAGGAAGTGAAGTATCTATGCAGCTAGCCAGGGCTATTGACCAGCCGTCTTTGTTCCCATTTACTATGATAAGTGGGTGCGCTGTAAGCCCCATGTAAATGTGAGCCCATTGTATTTGAATGGTGTGAATAAAAGTTTATATAAAAAAGGTGAAGCACTATGGATTGTCTTCTTTTCATGGTGTGTGGGGGAGGAGCTGAGTCTCAAGAGGCATATCCCATTAAAAACGAAGGATTAGCTTTAAAGGAGACACAAGCTTCTTTGACTTTGCATGTACAGTATACAGCATGTGATTTATATCCTGAAGGTGAGCGCACATCTGGTGTTGGAAGTGCACAGAGGTGTATGAAAGGAGGAGGAAAGTGGTTTTCATGAGTGTTACTAAACCCACAACAGTGAAATCAGTCTCTATATGCATAATAACATGTTTGTTATACTCACTGTGGAACTTAAGGGGTTAATCCTCAGCATTGTGTAAAAAGGCTGTTTTATCCTGTATGCACAGATCCTCCCCCTCCTGCACTGTCTATCTAGGGAAGGCCAGCTAACACAGGCAGAGTAGCCAACCTTCACATGCTCAGCTGGAGAGAATAGTTTCTTGTTCTCAGAGCTAGCCAGGTCGCATGATTTTGACATCACACATGTGGGCATGTATACAGGCTGTAGTGAAAATCTCCTCCTTCCTGAACTCTCAGCAGTGGAGAAACTGTGCAGTTTATCATGTAACCATGGTATATAGATCATCCAAAAAGGTATATAGTTGCAGTATTTTAATGTAAAAAGAAGATTTATAATCATCTTTTGGGTTTTAAAGAAACAAGTATAGAGACCGGGGACTTGTGCACTGACATTTTTTTATGTTTTGCATGTTTTTTGGCATGATTTCTGTTGTATTTTTGAAAAATGTAATATACTGTAAATGTATTAATAAGTGCTACACAATTTTATATTTGATTTGTATATGTAAACATGAAAAACATATATTTGGATGTGGGCAGCTATGTGAAAAGGAAAGGTTATTTTTATTTTAACCACTTCAGCCCCAGAAGGATTTACCCCCTTCCTGACCAGAGCATTTTTTGCGTTTCGGCACTGCGTCACTTTAGCTGACAATTGCGTGGTCGTGCAACGTTGTACCCAAATAAAATTGACGCCCTTATTTTCCCACAAATAGAGCTTTCTTTTCATGGTATTTGATCACCTCTGCGGTTTTTATTTTTTGCGCTATAAAAAAGAAGTGACAATTTTGAAAAAAAAGCAATATTTTTTACTTTTTGCTATAATAAATATCCCCCAAAAATATATAAAAAACAAATTTCTTCCACAGTTTAGGTTGATTGTATTCTTCTACATATTTTTGTTAAAAAAAATCACAATAAGTGTATATTGATTGGTTTGCGCAAAAGTTATAGCATTTAAAAAATAGGGGATAGATTTATTATTATTATTATTTTTTTTATTATTATTTTTTTTTTTACTAGTAATGGCGGCAATCTGCAATTTTTATCGTGACTGCAACATTTTGGTGGACAGATCGGACACTTTTGACGCTATTTTGGGACCATTGACATTTACACAGCAATCAGAGCTAAAAATAGCCACTGATTACTGTATAAATGTCACTGGCAGGGAAGGAGTTAAACACTAGGGGGCGATCAAGGGGTTAAGTGTGTTCCCTAGATGTGTTCTAACTGTAGGGGGGATGGGCTCACTACAACATGACAGAGATCACTGCTCCGGATGACATGGAGCAGTAGATCCCTGTCATGTTACTAGGCAGAACAGGGAAATGCCTTGTTTACATCTCCCCGTCCTACCTCTCCTCTTCTCACCGCAATCGCGGGTCGCTAGCAAACATCAAGTTCACAGAACCCGCAAGCACGCTCCCGCAAGCACGCTTCCGCGGCGACCGCTCCCGCGGCACCCGCTAGGCAGAGATTTCAAAGGGACGTATGGGTATACCCTTTTGCCTGCCCATGCCATTCTGCCGACATAAAACGGCGTGCGGCAGTCGGCATGTGGTTAAATAATGGCACAAAGGTTTTTCACATTGAAAAATACCAGCTTTAACCTTGGACTCCCATCCTATAGCACGTTTCCAAGAGAGTCAACCAGCATTACCTGAGACTCTCATTCAGAAGTAGCTTTAGAATCAATTCAAATGCAGGCTTCTCCAGGAAGGGAAACCCAGGATCCAGTTCCTTACAGGCCTCTTCAGGCAGACAGGTCTGGATGAGCATTTATGCAGCATGCAACCTCCCTGGGCCCGAGTCTGGTGGGAAAGAGCTTGCAGAAGTTCATCCCAAACATTTTACCCTTCCCAGCATGCACCACTGGCACAGGACACTCCTGATGGTTGCCTGAAAAGATATACAGTGCTGTGAAAAAGTAATTGCCCACTTCCTGACTTTTTATTTTTTTGCATATTTCTCACACTTAAATTATTCAGATCATCAAACAAATTTTAATATTACACAAAGATAACCTGAGTAAATCCAAGATGCATTTTTTAAAATTATTATTTCATTTAATAAGGGAAAAAAGCTGTTCAAACCTGCCTGGCCCTATGTGAAAAAGTAATTGCCCCTCCCCATGCTGAATCATGAATGAACTGAATCATGAATGCCACACCCAGAAGCTGTCTGACAAAGTGAAGCACGCTAACACAAAAAGCCACACATCATGCTATAATCTAAAAAAAGAACAGATTAGAAACAAAGCAATGTACATGTATTGGTCTACAGAGGGTTCAAAGCCATTTCTAAGGCTTTGGAACTCCAGTGAACCACGGGAGAGCCATTATCCGCAAATGGAGATAACTTGGCCATAATGCACAAATGGAGATAACTTGAAACAGTGGTGAACCTTTCCAGAAGTGGCCGGCCTTCAAAAATTACTCCAAAAGCATGACAATGACTCATCCAGGAGGTCATAAAAGATCCCAGAACAACATCTAAAGAACTGCAGGCCTCACTTGCCTCAGGTAAGATCAGCGTTCGTGATTCAACAATAAGAAAGAGACTGGGCAAAAATGGCATCCATGGGAGAGTTCCAAGACAAAAACCACTGCTGCCCAAAAAGAACACAAAGGCTCATCTTACATTTACCAAAAAACATCTTGGTTATCCCCAAGACTTTTAGGCAAATATTCTGTGGACTGATGAGACAAAAATTTAACTTTTTGTAAGGTGTGCATCCCATTACGTCTGGCATAAACCTAATACAGCATTTCATAACAAGAACATCATACCAACAGTCAGACATGGTGGTGGGAGCATGATGGTCTGGGGCTGCTTTTCAGGACCTGGACGACTTACCATAAGTGATGGAACCATGAATTCTGAGCTCTACCAGAAAATCCTAAAGGAGAATGTCCGTCCATCAGTTTGTGATCTCAAGCTCAAGTGCACTTGGGTTATGCAGCAGGACAATGATCCAGAACACAACAGCAAGTCCACCTCCAAATGGTTCAATTAAAGCAAAATTTAGGTTTTGGAGTGGCTTAGTCAAAGCCGGACTTAAATCCAATGGAGATGCTGCACCATGACCTTACACAGGCCGTTCATGCTGAATTAAAACAATTCTGCAAAGAAGAGTGGGCCAAAATTGCTCCACAGCAATGTGAAAGACTCATTGCCAGTTATCGCAAATGCTTGATTGTAGTTGTTGCCACCAAGGGTGGCACAACCAGTTATTCGGTTTGTGGGGCAATTACTTTTTCACATAAAGCCAGGCAGGTTTGGACAGCTTTTTTGCCTTAGTGGAGTTCCACCCCCCAAAAAAAAAAAATATTAGTAAAGTGCTTAAAAAAAAGAAGAAATTTTTAGAAAATGTTTTTTTTTACTCACCTCTAAATGCCTGTTGCTAGGGGGTCCCTCGTAGTCTTCCTCCTTCGGTGCCTGGGCTCCTGACGTCACGTCCCTCGGCGCAGGAAGGGAGATCGCCTCTCCACCCTCCCTCTTGTCAATCATCTGGGACACGTGACCGTTCCCAGATGATTGCGGGGCCAGTGACGGCGCGTGGCGTGGCTCACGCATGCGCGGTGGGTGCCCGGCTGTGAGGCCACAGCCGGGTGCCCACAGTTAAAATGCCAGTGCCGCCGAGAGGAGGGGGGGACAAGCGGGGCTTCAATCCCCCGCATCGCTGGACCCTGGGAGAGGTAAGTGCCCGATTAAAAGTCAGCAGCTGCAGCATTTGTAGCTGCTGACTTTTAATTTTTTTTTTTTTAATGGGAACCCCGCTTTAATAAATGAAACCATCATTTAAAAACTGCATTTTTGTATTTACTCAGGTTATCTTTATGTAATTATAAAATTTGTTTGATGATCTGAGTCATTTAGGTGTGACAAATATGCAAAAAAAAAATCTGAAAGAGGGGCCAAATACTTTTTCACAGCATTATATATATGTAGCACTAACCCCCGAAGGAGCTGCTGATTTATATTGGGCTGTTACCGTCACCCCTTTACCTGTAGTTTCACCAATATCAGAACTTAGAGTCCATGTTGAGCTTTGTAGCTGACAATGTAGGCACCAGTCACTTTAGTACTTTTCCAATGCTTTAATAGGAAATAACTGGAAGAAGTAGCAGGATAGGTCTCTCTCACTAACCTAGCAGCCGGAATGGCACACAAACAAAAGTCTCTCCCACAGACTTTAAATGAACAAATTTGTTGTACGATCCTCTGCCACAGGATGTAGTGTTAGATAAACAGTGACACAGTACCAGAACCTTTAAGCTGACCCAGCAGTACTTGTGTGGTAGATTAGATTAAGATGCGTCCTCCAATTGAATCATCAGGCCCCTCTCAAGATACCAGCCTTCCGCACGGTCCTCTCTAAATACGGGTCCTCCCCTGGGTCTTCTCAATTGTCCGGCTTCTTCCCGCAGGACAGACAGCACAGGACCATCTCCGCAGCAGTAGGCCCCAGACAGGCTTCTGGCCCCTCTCGAGATACCAGCCTTACGCACGGTCCTCCTCAAAGACGGGTACTCCCCTGGGTCTTCTCAATTGTCTGGCTTCTTCCCGCAGGACAGACAGCACAGGACCATCTCCGCAGCAGTAGGCCCCAGACAGGCTTCTGGGCCTACTTGTACGGCTGCAGCATCGCAGCCCTCACTCCCTCCAACTATGATGTCCGTCTTTTACTCAGGTGAATACCCCAAAAGAGAAAAGACTGACCATAGTGTAATATTGCTAAAATAAATTTATTTAAAACACGATCGCATGGTGATGTCACTACGTGCCTTCCTTCAGATGCGTTTCGTCATACGTGACGTTGTCAATGGGGAAAGGGCAGCGTAGTGACTCACCTCCAAATATACAGAGCCAAGCCTCGTTCTGAGTCACGAGTGCACGGATTGAAGACGCCATATTTTTGGTGGGCGTTAATCCCTTACTTGTAGAGACTGAGGATAACAAATCAATATCAGAAGTTAATCCTGCTACGTCACTCCACAAAAAGATATATATGGCCAAATTGTTGGTAATAAGTGAAAAACAAGAGAATTCTTAGTAGAACTGTCCTCTAAAAGTATAATACTAATCTAATTTAAACCTGAGAAAGGGACAACCAATGAATCACCCATTGTCGACCAATCTCAGGCTGGTATAATAGAGACACTTACACTATGACTGTGAACCCAGCCCCCCCTCCCCTTTCTCCCATTTTGTAGTGAGGTGGCTTATACAAAAGGCCCCTTATTAAACCTTCAAAACAGCTCCATTAGGGGCGCACGGGTGCCTGAGGCTCTAATTGGCTTAAAAAAGGGTGGGCTCGGGGCACAGAGGGCGGACGGCGAGCAACAGGGGGAGGGGGTTTTTTGGGCAAGTGACCAAGTGACGGGGTGGGGGGGTTTGATTGATCAACTGACTGAACTAGCTAACGGGGGGGTCAGGTGGTTTACTTGCTGCCCCCCCAAAAATGGAGCACCAGCCGCCAGAGCATGAGCCGCAAGTGACGGGGGTGGGGGGGTTTGATTGATCAACTGACTGAACTAGCTAATGGGGGGGATCAGGTGGTTTACTTGCTGCCCCCCCAAAAATGGAGCACCAGCCGCCACTGCTTCTAACTATTCTGGCAATTGTTCAAAGGCCATGCAGTCCATCATGGTTACAATAAAATTCTCTCTAGTAAATCTGCACATAAATTCCTAGGGCCTGTGAATCTTAAACATGCAGAATTCACCTCAAACCCATGGCAGCTTCAAACCTGAACCTCATTTCCAGTCTTTCTCTTTATGCCTTGTTTAATATTGCACTTCAGTCTTTATAATCCCTTAGCTGTCACATTCCTTTGTTTTTCCTAATACCTTATGCCTCTGTGTCTATCCATTAATCCCTACTTTTCCCTTTTGTTTTGATGCGTTCAAACAAATATTTGCTGAAGAAGCATGGAGGTAGCCATTACTTTCATGAAAATACTAGTTCTGTGGCTGTCTGTTGATGCAGACTTCAAAACTATCTAAGACATTGACCTGAAACAAAATCCAATCAGGGATTTTGCATTCAGTCTGAATTTCCATATCTGCTTTTCTGGATCAGTGACTCAAAAAGTCCTGGGCCACAGTCAGCAAGGCTACATGCATATTCAGATGAAGATCAGTATTTGCAGCCCTCTGAATTTATCTCAATATAGGATTCCTTTATTTGTTTTCATTTAGTTAATTAACATGTACATATGGAAGGTGTTGTACATAGGAAAGATACCCTCTGTATATTGTATACAGTTTATACCAAAACTTTTCTATAATTTCTAAAGCTATTGGTGTACCTGAAAGGGCACCAGCGTTGGTACTCTGTCAATGTGGACCAGGCTGGAGGGGGGGGGGACTGACAGACCTCTGTCCTACCTGTACCCACAGGTGCCAGAATTGCTCACCAACTTTGAGCCCTTGATGTCACTTATCAGAAAATCAACAGAAATCTCTCACTGCTCATTTCCTTCATAGCTCCCTGCATGAAGTAATGCAATCTGTCAGAGCCGCAAAGGAATTGAGTATTGAGAAATTTGCTGGCACATAAGGCACAGCGTGGAATGGGGGAGCAGGTAAGCTGTTCTGGTGTCTGTAGGTCAGGGATCCTCAAACTACAGCCCTCCAGCTGTTGCAGAACTACACATCCCATGAGGCATTGTAAAACTCTGACATTCACAGACATGACTAGGCATGATGGGAATTGTAGTTCCTGAACACCTGGAGGGCCGCAGTTTGAAGACCCCTGCTGTAGGTCTTACAGAGGTATGGATGATATACTGAATAGTAGTACCACAGACACCAATCATTTTTGTGTGCCTCTGCTTTTTTTACTGACTGCCAATGTAATGGGCATTTCTTGCATTAGTGGACAGTAGGAAAATGCAGATATCATTGCTCCTTACATTGGTAAGAACCTCCTTACATTGGTTGTCACCTGCTCTTACATTAGATTGCTGGCTGCATATTGTAATGATTGGCCATATGTTGCCTGCGTATTACAACCTTTGTCTGTTTGTTGCCTACAGGTACATATTGTAACAATTGCCCATTTGTCACTCTTGTGACACAAGAATTGACAGTTTTTTTGCCATTTTTTAGAAAGATTTCCCATTTGTTGCCTGCATATGGTAACAACTAACTGTTGTCTGAGTAGTGTTTATATGATTGCCTATTTATATGCCATGTGTTATCAGGATTGCCGTTTTGTATTTTCAAATCACTACTGTTTGAAGGACCATACTACTATTTTTTAATACCTTGTAGGATTGTCACTGTCAGACCTTCCCTCTTTTATCTTCAGGGTATATCAAATATAAAAACCTCTTTAATTTAATTTAATTGCATTTTTTAGCTGGCGTAATTATATACAGTATATACAACATTCAGATAAAGAACATCTTCATCTTTATAATTATTACTAGAAAATTATTTTGACATATACAGGTGTCTGGTATACAGCCCTGATTATTAAATACCCTAGGTATGCCTCTGCCTCATCCTCCAGTTCCAGCAGCCATCACACTTCTTGACTAAATGACAGCCAGCATCATTCAACCTGTGATCCCAGAAAGTCAATGGCACTCCCCCAAACAGAAGAGGGTGGGTGCCCCAGTGGGGATCTGCCCAACCTGGAGTTAAACTTTAAGTGTAGAGGATAGTTAAGTGTTATGCCCTGTACACACAGTCCGACATTGATCGGACATTCCGACAACAAAATCCATGGATTTTTTCCAACGGATGTTGGCTCAAACTTGTCTCGCATACACACGGTCACACAAAGTTGTCGGAAAATCTGATCATTCTGTACGCGGTGATGTAAAACACGTGCGTTGGGACTATAAACGGGGCAGTAGCCAATAGCTTTCCTCTCTTAATTTATTCTGAGCATGCGTGGCACTCTGTGCGTCGGATTTGTATACACACGATCGGAATTTCCGACAAGGGATTTTGTTGTCGGAAACATTTATAGCACGCTCTCAAACTTTGTGTTTCGGAAATTCCTATGGAAAATGTGTGATGGAGCCCACACGCGGTCGGAATTTCTGACAACAAGGTCCTATCACACATTTCCCATCGGAAAATCCTATCGTGTGTACAGGGCATTATAGTGGTGCTGTAATGCAGGGCATTGGCTCCTTGCATATTGAGGGCAATATACGATGGAAAACCACTAAGCCTTGCCCTTGTTATCTTGCAGGGATCCTGTACTTAAAAATGAACTGCAGTCTGCTCACATAATTTGTAATAAAAAATCTTTGCCATTCTGAAGCTTCCCTCCAACCACTTTGCATATTATTTTATATATACCGTGATTCTGTACTTGCCAAATATGCTGCAGAAATCTCTCTTCACTAAGTCTGGCTGCATCCATTTTAACTGTGGGCATCTGAAGCTGCTGCTTGTTCACTTCCTGTGCATGATGTCATAAGCCTAGGCTAATGACCAGACAAGAAACAGGAAGTGGGCTGTATAAGGTATTTTAGTGGCATTAAAAAAAAAAAATGTTTTACTATCCAAAGTTAAAACAACAAGGGCAGAAGATTTAATAGATGGAAAGATGAAAAAATGACTGAAGGTCCGCTTTAAGTCTTCTGTGTTAAACAGAAATCAGTATGCAATGCTTTTCATCTTTGGTACATGGAACCATGCTATTTTTAAACATAAGGCTTAATAGGTTACTACAGTAACTGCAAATATCTTACATAAATATTGAGAGAAAAAGGAGCAAAAATGCAGCAGGAAAAGCAGCAAAGATTCAACAAAAAAGGGGGTGGGAGTTTATATGAAGCTCATGGTAACAAAATGAATAGAATGGTGGATAGTAAAGTATTTAAAAATGCATAGATACATGTTTACATACATTAAATTTCATATACATAGAAATGCACACTTCCATAGTGCCAATTTCTGAAACAGTAATATCTATCTGGTAATAACATGTTTATAAACATTAATCACATGATAAGATTAAGAAATCCACCAACATTCATGATTGGATATACACATAAGGCAAGATAGCATCTGCATGGTCTATGGTCTTTCTGATCCCTATCACGATACAAATTGTATATATGAGCAAATATCCTAATGGGCGTGTAACTGAAGTACACGACATCTGGTAGCTCAACGCGTTTTGCAGCTTTAAGTCGCTCTTCAGGAGCAGACATGTGATGTATCTGCAATGGGAGAGTAAATTAACTAAGTAAACTAGCTTGTATCAATATAGGGGAGGACAGATAGAAAACACTCCCCCCCCTTCTATTTTAAACAAAATCGCTTATAGGTATTTGTGCACTTAATGGCGCAATGTCAGGGACCATGAGCCACCCGAGGGCATCAATAACGGGAGCTGAGGGGGCATGTTCAGTGGCGGCACCCATCACAGACAATGCCCCAGGCGGATCCGGGCACACAGAGCACTCCTGGTGTAAACATCATCAGTGATGAGTGAGTCAATCAAGTGAACCAATATTGAGGCTATGTGAGTGAATTAATAATTAAAAGTGAGGGTGGACTGGGTAGTAAATATGGTTAGTGCATAAATGAAAACTGATATTGTTGTGACTAAGTGAGAGTGGAGGTGGAAGACCATAATGAAAGGTCGCCACCAAGGCACCCGAATGCAGAAGGAGGGAAAGTGGGGGGGACAAGTGGAGGGGGTGGCTCGTGAGGGTCTGATAAATACTTGGTGCTTGCGGGGAGGGAAACCAGTCTAAAGAAAAACGTGAAGGCCAATGTGCAAGATAGCTTAGAGCAACCCAGACCCCACCAGGGCGGCTGCCTATAAATGCACGGCGCCGCAGAGCAACCTCCAACATCATCGGAGAGGGGTGCCGAGGGGAGGGAGGGAAACCAGTTCCCGTGCTACCGGATGTTGTGTACTTCAATTACACGCCCATTAAGATATGTGTTCATATATACAATTTTTATCATGACAATGTATACTAATATTCAATAGCATTAAGTATTATATGGAAATCTCATTCTGCAGTAACCTTAACTGCTGGCCATATACTAGCCATACTTACTATTGATGTTCATGTACACTACATTGTCAAAAGAATTGTGACGCCTGTCTTTACACGCACATGAACTTTAATGGCATTCCAGTCTTAGTTCATAGGGTTTAATATTGAGTTGGCCCACCCTTTACAGCTTCAACTCTTCCAGTAAGGCTGTCCACAAGGTTTAGGAGTATGTCTATGGGAATGTTTAACCATTCTTTCAGAAGCGCATTTGTGAGGTCAGTCAATGATGTTGGATGAGAAGACCTGGCTCGCAGTCTCTACTCTAATTCATCCCAAAGGTGTTCTATCGGGTTGAAGTCAGGACTGCAGGCCAGTCAAGTTCCTCCACCCCAAACTCGCTCATCCATGTCTTTACGAAGCTTGCTTTGTGCACTGGTGCACAGTCATGTTGGAACAGGAAGGGACCATCCCCAAATTGTTCCCACAAAGTTGGGAGCATGAAATTGTCCAAAATGTCTTGGTATGCTGACACCTTAAGAATTCCCTTCACTGGAAATAAGCGGCCAAGCCCAACCCCCGAAAAACAACCCCACACCATAATCCCTCCTCCACCAAATGATTTGGACCAGTGCACAAAGCAAGGTCCATAAAGACTGGGATGCCAGTAAAGTTCATGTGCACTTAAAGTCAGGTGTCCCAATACTTGTGGCAATATAGTGTATTTCTAGAGGTAATAATTTAGTATAGACCTGATTACCAGAGGACGATTGCCCACAAGTGACAAATTAACTGTCCAGACAATGTCTTGATAAATAGAAATGTAGAAAGGAAAGTAGTCAGACATTTGTGCACTGAAGATGCCAGGAATTGTGACTGTATTAGGTTATACCTATTATTTTATAGTTGCATGTACATGGTGTAGTGGGTAGCACTCTCACCTAGCAGTAAGAAGGGTCGCTGGTCGAATACCAACCACGGCACTACCTGCCTGGAGTTTGCATGTTCTCCCTGTGCCTGCGTGGGTTTCCTCCGGGTACTCCGGTTTCCTCCCACACTCCAAAGACATGCTGGTAGGTTAATTGGATCCTGTTTAAATTGTCCCTAGTATGTATGAATGTGAGTTAGGGACCTTACACTGTAAGCTTCTTGAGGGTGTAGGGACTGATGTGAATGTACAATGTATATGTAAAAGCGCTGCATATATTGACGACACTATATAAGTACCTGAAATAAATAAAATAAATAAATAAATGTACATAAAGGTAATTGTATAAACATAAGCAGATGGAGACTAAATAACAGCAGCTAATCAACAATCACCTTATAGAAGCATTCCACAATCAGAATTGAAATTGTATGTTAATGTGCAAAGTTGATAGAAGTGTATATACTATACAGTGCTCTTATTCAAACTTTGATACATGTTTTCTTAATCATTTTTACTTGATCCCCACTGACTGCAGCACGTCTCTAAATCTTAAAATATGCTACTGCTGTTAAATGATCTCTTTTTGTAACGTAAAAGTTTATGCAAGAACGTAAAAACAAATGTGTCGTATAGTGACACCTGGTGTTGAACTGTAGTTTTTTTTACATACTATTTCGCTGCAATAGAAGGGTTTATAGTTCCTTTTTTTTTTTATTAATTAATTTGTGCTTTCTCCCCTCCAGATAGAAATTGGAACAGTATTGCCTGTTGTGAATAGACCAATTCTTTCTCCTGAGCCAGTTCAAGAAGAAATTGAAGAAGAAGAAGAATCCACACCAAAATTAATTGATGGATCTTCACCACAGGGACCCTTGTCTCCTGGAGTCCAAACTCCAGAAGCAAGTGGAGGTTTGTGCCACTAGTGTTCAGTTACAGCAGCAAAAGTAGTCTGATTACATTTAACATTGTGATTTAGCAGAATCTGCAACTTAAGGCATGCATTCCATCCTGTCTAGGTTTAAATGTAATTTGTCAAAATTATGTATATTATTTTAAAATTATGTCAAGTTATATTTATTTTGATTTCACCTTTTTTCTTATATAATTTTTATTTAGGAGCCAATGATCATTTGTACCTACAGCTGCAAATGTAAAGTGCTGAAGAAGTATGTTATAGGTATTTTGAAAAGAACATCAGTCAGGAGAATAATTGGCATTAAATTTGCATAGCATAAGGATATAGGCATGTGGGACTTTTTCCTGTTTCTAGATTCTGCACTAGTTACCATTGCTGAATTTGAGTGATTGAGCTAGGATCACCTTGTTTGCATTGGCTGGCTAGCATGGTCCTAATACTGTATACAAATCACAATGTCACCAGCATGCCAAAGATTCAACCCCTGAAGTTACCAGCCTGGCATATCAGACATGTGTACTGGTGTATTTATGGCTGGATCAACCCTTCAGCATTATGGCCCAGTTTTCACATTGCCATAGTAAATATGTTCACTCAATCAGTAGCATCTATTCTGCGTTTTAAGTTATCACACAATACAAATGAGCATAAGGCAACCATTAGAAACGCTGGGGTTTATATGCTCAAATCTCTGTAACTGTGGTAATCATTACAAATTATCATTAGAATGGTTCTGATGACTTTCCGGGGCCCAGGGCTCCTGAGATGCCAAAACTTCCCTTACTCACACACTATGAGAACTTGTAGTACAGGTTATTTAATATGAGTCCCACCACTATGACATCATGTAATGAATGGGCAGTAGAAGATTGTCACTCGTGCAGCACAGGTGTTAGTGAATTGGAGTGCAGATGAAAGCAAGACAGAGGAGGAGTGAAATACAGAGAAGTTGGTGCAATATACTGGTGCAAAAATGTGTACATAATGTTATTTTTAACATGACACTGAGGGGTATGAATGCAGTAGTGGAGTAGTGTGCATGGTTGAAAAACAAGCATGCAGAGGCAAGAGGGTTTCAAAAATAGGGCAATGTTAATGAAAGAGAGGTGCAGAAATAATGAGAAGTGGTGAAAAGGGGTGCAAAGTAAGGTTTGGCAGGCCTAATAAGTTTAGAAATCAGAAGGTCGAAAGGTGCAATATTTTTTTGCTCTAATGAAACACATTGCTCTAAGACCTGTCCTTTTCTTCTAGCTGCATCTGTGGGTGCTGTAAAGTTGCTGGCTGGCTCTGGCCATAATCCTTACAGGCCTGAAGCAATAGAGGACCCAACACCACAGTGCCCACCATTATGTACAATCTGCAGTTAAACATTCTTTTGAGCAACACATGTCATTGGGCAGATCCTGGAAGGGATTGAATGACGAGCCACATGGAGTGTAGTGTCCATATGTTGGATGTCTGAACACGATTTTGCAGAACATTGATTGCCCACCTATGCCTAAAAATCACACCAGCCCAATGTGCGTATTTGTGCACTTAGAAGATATCTCTGACACCAACCTTTGCAGTAAAAAAAATTGTCTCGAATATACTTTCCCTCAAGATTAGCCCAGGGGTGTCTAAAGAGATCAGGAGGGAATTATAGAAAGGGCATAATTCTGTGACTCATCCATATTCAACCATATTGGGTGACAGTCATCCAGTACCTAAAGATACCTTTAAGCTAGACTCACACTGCTGTGAGATGATTTTAATCTGACTTTCAGTGTGATTATGTAGCACTTCTTGGATGCAGCTTTGATTCAACTTTGATAAGGTGTGTATATTCTGTGGGGCCAAAATCACACTGGAATGGCACTAAAGTAGTGCAGGAACCTTTTCCAAAATAACACTAATGTGGGTAACATCAGGGGTAACACGGGGTAACACTGATGTGAACGGACACTGTTGAAAATAATGTGTTTCCCACTGTCATGCAATTCTGTGCGACTCAAGTCGCATCTGAAATTGCACTTGTGTAAACCAGGCCTTCGAATTGGAGATTTAGTTAGTATCTGGTCTGGATTTAGGTGTTGAAGTTTGTAAGTCTTTGAAGCCTTAACCCTGCAGCATGGTAGCATTGTCAAAACAGCATTTCTGACAAGTCTTTCTCATAAGGCATTTCAGTCAACATGGAACAGCTGGAAACATGATTTGGATAAAATGATAGTGAATATGACTATAGTAACATGATACTCCTAAGTGCTTTTGACAGCATGACATTAGAACTGATCTGACACCTATATGCAAGGTTAATGTCTTACTGACAGTTAAAGTGGTGTTCCGGACGAAATTATACTTTTTAAATAAAAATACCCCTATAATACACAAGCTTAATGTATTCTAGTAATGTTAGTCTGTAAACTAAGGTCTGTTTTGTTAGTTTTATAGCAGTAGTTTGTTATTTTATAAACTTACAGCAGGCCGTGGCCATCTTAAGTGTGGGCATCTGAAGCCAGACTGTATTTCTTCCTGGATCTCATCCTTGCAGATCTCGCACATGCTCAGTGCAGCACAAGCAGTATAATAGGTTTCAGGTCAGGTTTCCATAGCAATGGCAGTTTCAGAGGAAGTTGCCGCCCCTTCCCAGAAGGCATTGCAAACAGGAAATGATGCGATGGGCTGCGGCCAGGGAGGAGGAAGTGAAAAATGAATACAGCAGATATACAGTAGGTGCTGAGAAAAAAAAATAAAAAAATATCCAATTTGTTTACAGTGCACAGTTTAGTGAGGGATGCTGAAGAGTTGTAAAAGTGGGTGGAACTCCACTTTAAGTTACGATATCTAAAAAAAATCTTTTTACCATCTTTTACTAAGTAACATCAAAGTTGGAGCCGTGTATACATTGACTGGAGCAGTGGATCTGCCAGTGTTTTTGTTATTCAAATAAAATATTGCATAACTGTTATTAGCTGATTACAGTTCTATGTATTCTTTAAATGTAAAAATATAATGCTGAGGCGATTATTGTGACAACAGTCGTACAGCTTATGTAACGTATCAATCATTAAATGCTTTCTGTTAATATCAGCTTTGCATAGGCGATAAATGTAGAATAATAAGTGACTTTGGCTCATGGCTTAATAACTCTTACTTGAGACACATCACTATACCCACCTGAACCCTTTCTACCCCTGGCACTACAGCTCTAATGGAAGTCCAAAAACACCCATTACAAGAGGATATGATGGTGACCATTGCAGGCCTCCTTCTAAAAATACTAGTTACTTGGCTGTCTCTGCCTTTAATACCACTGTGTCACAGACCTACTGTATACTTATTCCAGGTCAGTAACTCAAAAAGTACTGAACTTAAAGAATCAGCATGGCAACCAAACAACTGGAATTTTTAAACTGTGAACAATACAATGGCAGCCTATATACTTCTTTGATGGCATGTTTATGTTAATTGGCCAGTGGCCACTGATGAGAAATTCAATTAGGAACAGGTATGTTGACAGATCTCCTACTGTAATACCACTACACTGTCCTCTTTGGTAATATACAGTACATTGTGCGGATTTCAGCAAACTTCATTACATTAAATACCTAGAGTCCTACCTGTTGTCCTTCATGTTTATCCAAAGGGATTCCTCTCTATTTTCCCTGCTAGTAATACTACAAACCCTAGTATTTTAATAAAAAAAAACTGCTGAGAAAAATGGGGAGCTCATCTTTTGAGAAAGGTATGATCATTTTGTAAATGGAGTATAGAGTTCCCTTATTGTTAACATGGTTGCCTCAGAAGGAATCCATATTTTATTTTTTTTATGTTTAGAAAATTCTAGCTAAATGCATATTGAAATGGAATAGCCATCTTAAGTAACATTACATTACAAAATTATGGGTTTGTAGGTTTTATAAAAACATTGTACTGTGTGATAGGTATGTGCCATCAGATGTTCCTCAAATGTATAACATCTTAGCAGACACTAGGGTCCTCCAGGCCAGCTATAGAGAGGGGTTCTTTCTGCCATGCAAATTAAGAACCAGACAACACAAATCTAGGGCCGGGACAAGTGATGGGGGACAGGAGGGGCAGCTGTCCTGAGACCTGTGGTATCATATGAGGTGAGGGGGTGCCACATAGAGAGTTCCTGCAGCTACCAGCTGACAGAAGTAGTGACAGAAGCATCACTACTTCTGTTAGCTTACCATGGGAAGTAAGCCAAATCGAGAGAGTAGAAAAGAGACGGGAAGAGGTGCAGTCTGTGCTCTCTCTCCCCTCCAGCTTGTCCCTCCTGCCCCTGCAGCACTCCTGCATGGGGACTGTCAGATTGGGACTGGACAAGGTTTACTTATCTGCCCCCATTTCCTCCCAGCAAAGAATCTGGGTGGGGTTGGGTGAACAAACTCTTTAAAGTCCAGATCTTACAGTTAGTGGTGTCCTTGAGCAGAGATCCAATACTCCTGCAGCAGTAGCATCTCTCCTTACTAGCTGCCTGGCAAAACTGTTAAAAGTCAGCGTGCTCTATACTCCTCTTCAACTCTGACATATCAAGATAAGGAGAAGCCTAGGAGAAAGGAATGCCGTGCTGCATCTGAGGTCTGTATGTTTGAGGGAACAGGGAATTATACTGGGGACATGGGGGGGGGGGGGCAGAGAAAGAAATATTTGTTCTGGGGTTGAAAGTGTGCTGGACGGGGAAAGGAGAAGAGAATTACTACTAGGTGGGAGAGTTTGAAGAGGGGAATATGTGCTAAGGGGCGATATATGCTAGAAGGGGGTCTGGGGGGAGGGTTTGTGCAGTGGGGTGATTTGGGGTTATGTGTGTTAGGAAGGGTGATTCGGGGGCAGATTTTTGCTGGGAGGTGGATTTGGTGGGGGGATTTGTGCTAGGAGTGAGGATTTGAGAGGGAGGATTTGTGCTAGTAGGGATGATTGGGGGAATTTGTGCTGGGGGGGTGGGGTTGTGCTCGTGGGGAGATTTGGGGGGAGGTTTTGTGCTTGGAGGAGAGATTTGAAGGGTAGAGAATTGTGCTAGGAAGGGTGTTTTTGGGAGTGGGAGATTTGTACTAGGAAGGAAGATTTATGAAGGGAGATGATATTAGCTGGGGGGGAGGCAAAGATTTCCGATGGGAAGGGTGGATTTGGGGGGGGGGTTCGCCCTGGGAGGAGGTGGGATTTTTGTTTGGGCTCTAGATGATATTGTTCCAGCACTACCCAGCTCAAATTGCATCTAAAACATGCACAGTGCACCACACTATACACCATCCAGTACACCCCCCAGTCTACTGTCCATACTGAAAAATGCAAAATTACAAAATTGCAAGGAACAACTGATATATTCGAGGCTCCAAGTGAATAATTAAATTATTCTACACATGCTCTACTTTTATTTTGCTCCAGCACTTTGTGGATAACCTACAGTAATTCAATTCTAATACTGAATTTACAAATTTTGACTCTAATGTTGCAAATTTAACTTTAATACCTCTATTTTATGTTACTCTTTGTTTTGTAGGTGTCTCTACCTGTATCCTGTGTGGATGCATTCGTACCACAGTCTACTGTGATGATCACAACCTTGATGCAGTACCTCCCCTTCCCAAGGACACTACACACGTTTACTTACGGTTTAACAAGATAAGCAAGATAAACAAAAATGATTTCTCATATCTAAGTATGCATTGTTTTTAAAAGCACTGTTTTCGCCATCAAATATAGTTTTATAATTTTTTTTTTTTTATGACCAAGATATACATAGTATTAATTTTAATATAGTGTCCTCTTATAGCTATCAATTATATTAGATTCATGATTATGTTGCATTCATTTCTATTATTTATATCTGATCAGTAGGTTTGATTGTCTGTGAGGGTTCTCATTTATCCAGATCATGGTATGCAGTAGCTAGAAGTGTTGAGTTGCCTTTAACTGCACGTGTCTGCATTGCTGAGGAAGTTTCACATCTTATTCAAGAAGCTTCTTCTGTGCTAATAAGCATCAAGAACATATCGCAGCAAATATATCCACACTGGTAATGCAGGAAAAGCCTACAACATCACTTGTTATACATGTAATGTCAGTTTAACATCTCTGTCCCTACAACTGGACAATAATTCACACTTATAAATTAAAGGATTAACATAAGGGGTGGGACCAATGTAATTAGAACAGGTTGGTTCCATAATCGTCACACCTTCGATCTAGTTCTCAGACAATCAGCATTTGCCTTGATATATTCCTTGGTGTCGGGGCTAAGTTTGCTGACTTGCTCATGGTGATTTAAATGTTGGGGTATTTTTCTTACACTCATTAGAACTGAAGTGGCTTGGAGAAGCTATGGAATGTTTTCAACACTAGAGAACATATCCAGTTGAATGTGGCAACCATTACTAGCTAATATGTTGTACCTTCTGTTTTATTTTAATTTATTCAGAATAAATCTTTATAAATCAATAGTTAAGTCAGAATAATATATGATCAGAAAAGTACCTTCTTTGAGCCTCCCTTTTCAACTTCCCCCTGATCAGTTTACATCCAGTATCCACTGACTGCATAAATGTTCTGTTGCTCCTTCATTGTCCAATCACAGGCTGGGGCAGATAATTGACTAGAACGTTTTGTCAACTGCTGTGTATTCTGATTTATGGATTACAAGACTGCTTGCATAGAATAAAAGCCCTGTTTGCTGGGGAAAATTAAATCAAATATATGTAGTACAAATATATACACTCACCAGCCACTTTATTAGGTATACTTGTTAAATTATGTTAAACAGTGGTATAAAATAATCACTAAATTAGACTATAATATCACACTAAAAACAGCGCTATTGTTGAGCTAAAATAAACATGCATGTGGCCAACTTCACACAAAAGTCCTTTAAGAGTGGTGAAGAGTTTAAAAAGTAGTTCAGAAAGTGTTCATAGGTGATCATAAAACAGAGTCTCAGTGTGCACCTTCCACCGGTCAGTCCAATTCCACCATGTGAGAACACACTCCCCTCAGGGGGTTAAACTCACCAGAGCTAAGTAATAATAAGCCTCCAAGGAGAGAAACATCCAAGCCACAAGCTGCTGCCAACACCACTCCGGAGGATTCACAGATGATCAGGGCTCAGAAATAAATCAACAACAAAAGAAAAGCGCACATAGCGTAATCCTATTTATTGATTAAAAGCCCATCACATCACACAAAGACCCCCCCTTCAATAAAAATACGTATATCAACAGTGCAATCAACAAAGCACATCAAGGAAGCGTTTAAACGTGCACTTCACCGTAGCAGACATCAGCCAGCTCAGCTTCCCAAGGAGCGATCTCTACTTCCTGGTTGTGGATCCAGCTGCGGTGGAGAGCAAACGTCACTTCCGGTGTTGTGTAGGCCACGCCTACAGAGGAGGGGCCAGCGGGGAGGAGCGTGCCAGGAGAGGTCTAATGACAGCCATTTCCCACGCTACTCTGCAATCAGGATATGACGAAACGCGTCATATCCTGTGTTTCCAGAATGCTTCTTGAGGACTCTAATACAGTATCCTAATGTAAATGAAATTCTGTTCCATTGAATCTGCTGGACTGTTCAGTCTAGCAGATTTAATGATCTGTGCAAATAGTGTAATTACCAGTATTCTCTTTAAATGAAAAATATTTCATTAAGACCAACTAGTCCATAACTAGAAAAATGTTCTATTGGAAATGTTGGGGAATGCAGTCAGTCGTATATAATAAGATAGTATACTGGGTTGGGAAATAAGACTTCTGAATACTATATTAAAGTACTGCTATTAAGTCAATTCAAATGTTTATTACATCACTATGTCTTTAGGCCTGAAATCAATTTTAGCATTTTTTTTATTTCAGGCAAATTACAGAAGATTGATTTGACATCAAACATTATATCAGATATTGATGAAGATGCTTTTAGAAGCTTGCCTCAGCTTGATGAGCTCATCCTACTAGATAACAAAATAAGACAACTTCCAGAGCTGCCACACTCTGTGAGTTTCCTAGATGTCAGCAAAAACAGACTGGGACGCAAAGGAATAAAGCAGGAGGCATTCAAAGTATGTATATAAAACTCATCTCAAACCCCTTACCTTGCAAGGAAAGCTGAAACCAAGTTTAAAAGTAACCTAGAGCCAGCCATAACGAGAAAACATGAGGGTCTATTTAGATCTATCAGTTGTGGTAATGCACATTTAATGCACATTACCACAGTGCTCATACCGTTTTTAAATTTTAAATGGCACCTTAAAGCGCTAAACCAGCACACACCCAATGTACCTGTACTGCAGCGCACCTCATTGTATGCAAACACATCACATTGAGTGTTGTGGAGCTTTTTTTGACAAACGTGGTGCAGGTCCAATTTAGCTCTGTTGTTGTGCATTGGCAGCCCATTCATAATAAATGGGCTCACTTTAACCCAATGCAGGTTAATGCACAGCTGAATGTGTGTTAACACACGGCAACGGAAAGTGTGGATCTGCCCTTAGCACATGCTTTAGCTGTTTGCGATCTGTGCAATTCCATCATGCGTCATCCTAAAAGAGGGCAACAATAGCTGGATTTGCATATCTTTCTCAACATTTAAAAAAATACATTATAAAACATATATTTGTTTCATTTTAAACCCTGCAGACATAGGAAAAGAGATAGCCCTGCTGCCACACACCCCACCCAGCCCCAGTAATTATCAGGGAAAAGCAGCCTCAGCTCGATTTATCCAGGTCACACCCCCAACATGTTTCACCCTGCCTCTGGGCTTAATCATGGAAGTTGAAATCCTGCATCTTTTTATCCTCTTTATTGCCTTGTACTATTGAATGTAATGATTTTCAACTGATTTTATTTAAGTGGAAATACACTTTGTGCCCTATCACACTAGGGCTCCTCGCCTACACACTTTCATGTGAGAAAGAGGTTGACACCATCACCCTGTGTAATTTCTGACACTATCCAACACGGATACACACATACTTACACATAATTTGAAGAGCAACCCAGCAGTGGGGGATTCATGAGACTGTGATTACAAGTAGGTTGCGGGGGATTCATGAGACTGTGATTACAAGTAGGTTGCGGAGGTGGGTTTCAAAAGACTTGACCCTAAAGTGAGCAGTCTCTATTACCTTATTACATCAACCCCAGTGACTTTAAACATAATTTTTGCTCTTTGGACTGAATAAAATTATAGCATTAAAACAATTTTACTTACTGTGCGTAAACAAATATATGAATGTTAATTTTTGCTTTATAAATTAATGAATTTTTTTTTTTCAGGACTTGAACGATCTTCGTCTTTTGTACTTGAATAGCAACAACCTGGACCACATTCCAATACCACTTCCAGACAGCTTACAGGCTCTTCATCTTCAGGTAAATCATTCATCATCTGTTAATATCTTTTGCGAAAGAATGTGTGGTATATGAGGGCTAGGCTTGTTATATTTGTTTTTGTTTTTTTTTTTTGTATTTTTTAGCACTATGATGGACCTGCAGAAATATTTTCCCTGTGCCACACAGATCCCAAAAGAGATTGTTTAGTACTATTTTAGTAACAGAAATATTAAATGCAGGCACAAATGACTTATAAAAGCCATGCATCGGATTTGAACAGTTCTAGGTTTAATTGAAGCTCATACTGCAGCAGGACAGGGTTTCTACATAGCCAACACTGCCCATGGCCCAGTACAGCAGGGCTGTCAGGTGTGACACTGGGGCGGATCCAGAGCCTAGTCTCGGGAGGGGCACTGCCAGAAAATAAGGTTTTTTGCGGGCAATTTTTCGGGGCAATGGCTGGTGTTGATGCTTCAATCATCACGTTACAATGGTTGATATGGTGTCAGGATGATTGAAGCGCATTATTTCTATCATTACATTGTAATATCAAATTAAATAGTTCAACTCACTATAACGCAGAAGCAGTGGGAGCCCCAAGTGTGTCACTTGCCACGTCACCTGCCTTCAGATGCGGATTGTCACTTGCCACGTTGCCTGTCATCAGATGCGGATTGTCACTTGCCACGTTGCCTGTCACCAGATGCGAATTGTCACTTGCCTGCCAAAAGATGCAGATTGTCACTTGCCATGTCATTTGCCTGCCACAAGGTGCAGATTGTCTTCCTGCCACAAGGTGCAGATTGTCACTTACCTGCCACAAGGTGCAGATTGTTACTTGCCATGTCACTTGCTTGCCACAAGATGTGGATTGTCACTTGCCATGTCACTTGCCTGCCACAAGATGCGGATTGTCTGCCTGCCACAAGGTGTGGATTGTCACTTGCTGTGTCCCAGAGTGAAGGCAGGTAGCAGAGAGATGATGTAATCTCTCTGCTACCCACAGATGCATAGTGAGGGCGGAACTGCGTTTATGCAGGGCAGGCGGTTAGAGATGATGTCATCTCTCTGCTCGCATGCCCGCCCGCTCACTGCCCTGCCTTACCACTCACCCATCAGCCCAGTTACTGGCATGACTGCCTACTCCGCTCACCCATCAGCCTGCTCACTGTCCTGCCTTCCCACTCACCCATTGGCCCACTTGCTGGTATGACTACCCGCTCCACTCACCAGCCAGCGCGCTCACTATTTTCTTGGGCTATAGTATGCCTATACTTACCTGCTCTGTGCAAGGGTTATGCACCGAGCAGCCCTGATCCTCTTCTTCTAGGGTGCCTCACCCGTGCTCCTGGCTTCTCCCCTTCATCGTGTGCCCCCACAAATAAGCTGCTTTCCATGGGAGCACCCGTGCGGGCCTGCTGCTGAGTCCCGCTGCTGCTTCTATTGACACAGACACTGAGCCAATGGCTCCTGCTGCTTTCAATCTGTCCAGTGAGGAGAGAGACAGCGGCTGGAGCCGCTGGGCTCATGCACATTGCTGGATCAAATAGGGCTCAGGTAAGAAAAAGGGGGGTCCGGGGAGGAGCTACAGCACAGAAGGTTTTCACTATAATGCATAGAATGCATTAAGGTGAAAAACCTTGAGACTACAACCACTTTAATATAATTCAATTATTTAAACTCAAGAACAAAATATAATATATAGCAGCTTTCTAGTCCAAACATTTGAGCCCACATTAGTCAATATTTTCAGGCTTTTTTCCTTTATTTTTACCTGGTGAGCCCACCAGTACCACACTTCCTGTCCTAGAATGACAACGTTCACTCACCCTACTGTATCTTTGAATGAGTAATGTTTTGATGGTAAAGGGAGAAGATTAGAGAAGTTGATTGTTAGGGTTTGCATACAATTTAAAGTGGAAGAAAAGCCCAACAATAACTGTTCTTAAAGGAGAAATTTGGGGCTCCAAAAAAAAACAAACCTTCATACTCACCTCCATGCTGCAGAATCAGTGTGATGCTGGAGTTGTCCCACGTCAGCTTTAAGACAGAGAACTGAGCAATCACATAACTTTTGATCACTCAATTCTCTGTCTTCTTAGAGCGGAGAGTGGTGACTGTCAGTCATTGCTCTCTGCTCTGCCCCTCCAGCGCTCACTGGAGTGCTGGGCTGGAGAGGGGGCAGGAACAGCTGGCTTCAGCTCTCAGCTGCTTGCTGAGAGCAGGAGCCAACTGTCAATCAGGCAGCTGGGAGGATCCTGACAATATCACTAGTAACCTTCTAGAGGCTGGAGCGACTCAGTGACGTCAGCCAACAGTGGGCTTATCTGGGTCACAGGAGAGCAAACGTAAGTGCACTCCTGTGACCCAGAAGAAAAGTGTGTGAAAATAAAAGTAAACTGCGTTTGTGTAAACGTATTAAACTTGTGTATAGCAGCACCACTGGCGTGAGATATGATCACATAAATAATGAATGTATAGCAAAAGTGTTGCACTAAACAAAAATATGAATATAAATATACATATAAATATGAATGTAAAACAATGAGTCCATGTGTCTTCCTACTGACATTAGTGTAATGCCTTCACTTTGATAAAAAGTGCAGGAACGATTGTTCATTCAATTCCTCCACCTTGCTATAGCCACCACCATAATAAAGGATGTATTCTTACCAGAGTGTATTGACCACCTATTACGGGGGGGTCAAATAAGGCTTGTGTATCTTGTATGTTCAATCCATGCTTGCTGTTCCACATCAAAGAACAAGAGGAATCGTCCAGCAGTCACCTCTGAGCGGTACTCCTTTGGTTCCAAAGCAAGATGTCTCCTGTCATCGCTTTTGGATTGAACCAACGTCCTTGTCTTTGGACCGAGGAAGATTGTACCCATGTAACGGCATGCCATGAGTTACTTAAGGGTGCTTTCACACCGAGGCGTCAGCGGCGGTAAAGTGCTGTCATTTTTAGCGGTGCTTTACCGTAGTTTCGGCGCTATTCGGCCGGTAGCGCTTTTAACCCCGCTAGCGACCGAAAAAGGGTTAAAACCACCTGCAAAGCGCCGCTGCAATGGCGCTTTGCCAGCGGTCCGGCGGAGCTGCCCCATTGATTTCAATAGGCAGGGGCGCTTTAGGAGCGGTGTATATACCGCTCCTACATCGCTGCAAAGATGCTGCTTGCAGGACTTTTTTTTACCATCCTGCAAGCGCGTCACTCCAGTGTGAAAGCACTCAGGTTTTCACACTGGAGTGACAGGAGAGGCTGTTTACAGGCGCTATTTTTCGCGCTGTTGCGCCTGTAAAGCGCCTCAGTGTGAAAGCAGTCTAAATAAAGCAGATTTTTAAGGATTTTACACTATTGGCGTTTATCTTTATATTGACACATCCCACTGGACATCTTGCTTCGGGACCGGAGGAATACCGCTCAGAGGTGACTGCTGGAACGATTCCTCTTGTTCTTTTATGTGGTAGCGTGGATGGAACATATAAGATACACAAGCCTTATTTGACCCCCCATAATAGGTGGTCAATACGCTCTGGTAAGAATACATCCTTTATTATGGTGGTGGTTATCACAAGGTGGAGGAATTGAATGAACAATCATTCGTGCACTTTTTATCAAAGTGAAGGCATTACACTAATGTCAGCTAGTAGACACACAGGGGGTTATTTACGAAAGGCAAATCTACTTTGCACTGCAAGTGCACTTGAAAGGGCAGTCGCTCTAAATCTAAGGGGTAGATCTGAAATGAGGTGAAGCTCTGCTGATTTTATCATCCAATCATGTGCAAGCTAAAATGCTGTTTTTTATTTTCCTTGCATGTCCCCCTCAGATCTACAGCGACTTTACTTCCAAGTGCACTTGCAGGGCAAAGTGGATTTTCCTTTAGCAAATAACCCCCACAGACTCATTGTTTTACATTTATATTTATAAGTATATTTATATTTTTGTTTAGTGCAACACTTTTGCTATACAGAAGAAAAGTATGTGTAAAAATGGTTTGCCCATACTCCTTATTTAAAAATGTTTCCTCCCCCTACCTACAACCTATCCTGCTAACCTGTATAAATATCTGTATACTTACCTATTTTTACTCCTCTTTGGTCTGGTCATGTGATCCTACATCCCTGGCCCCCTCTGTCAGTGAGTGGCTGCTGTAGAAGAGGGAGTGCAGACAATGGTTGGGCTATGGAAGCCTACTGGTGGTGTCACAGCTACCTCAATTCAGAGCTGTTGTCAAGCGCTCCCTTACACAGAGCAGCAGGATTACATGGCTAGATCAGAATTGTTTAATAGTAGGTAAGTATACAGATTTTTTTTTATTGAGGTTAGGGAAGGAGGGGTGAGGAAACATTTTAAGAAAATGTATACTTAGGCTTTTGTTTAACTTGTCATGGGCATGGCACTCATGAGTTTAAAACACAGTTAACAACTGTTCTGCAGTTCGACATTCACATAAACATGAATTATAGGGAGCTTATTTAGTGCACAAACACCCAAGCAGTTGACCCTACAAAATGTGATGGTGTGGGGGGCTGCGCACATAACAGTTAGGCCCCTTTCACACTGGGGCGGGAGGTGCGTTGGCGGTAAAGCGGCTATATTCGGCCACTAGCGGGACGGTTTTGCCCCCGCTAGCGGCCGAGAAAGGGATAAATGCCACCACAAAGCGCCTCTGCAAGATGCTGCTAGCAGGACTTTTTTTCCCGTCCTGCTAGCGCACCGCTCCACTGTGAAAGCCCTCAGGGCTTTCACACTGGAGACACAGCAGCGGCTGTTTCGGGTCAGTTTGCAGGCGCTATTTTTAGAGCAATAGCGCCTGCATACCGCCCCAGTGTGAAAGGGGTCTAAGGGTAAGGAAGCATGGCAAAAGACATTTGGCCTTGGGTTGGGCACTAAAATATAAATCCATGCACTGCAGTGTGATTAGAGTGTCAAGAAAAAAGTTAGTATAAAGAAAAATTCCTCGCAGAGAAGCTAACAATACTGAGCCTAGTGCCTGGATTTTTCAAGCCCCACAGTATGTAAAAATGAAACACACCCAAGGCTAGCATGTGTGGAACAAACAATATTATATCCAAACAACAATAATAAGAACATTTTTTTTTTTTTGAGAAAAAGCAGTGTCTGCAAAAAAATAAAAAATCGGTAATCTAAACTCTACAGTTACAGAATTTATTTGATGATCTCATTTCATTGCAAATGACACAATCCATATCAGTTTTGGTCCAGTAATTTTTGTGTTGGTTGTGGGGCCTCACTAGTGTACCATTTAAAACTTATATAATTCTAAAGACAGATGATTCACTTTTTATATAAATTGAATCATATGTCCATTTGTATGGAAGCAAAAAGCAATAATTTAAGGATTTTGGTAAATGACAAAATCGTGACCTTTGGAGATTAATATATATAATATCCTTTTATTTGCTTCTTTTTAGTCTGTTAATTATTGCAATAAAATGTTTTGGTATATCTGTTTGATACACCCAAAAAAAAAACTGTTGACTCTGCCAGAAACCTTGTCAGCTGATAACTTCCAGTACTAATTGGTATGAAATACATTGCTCCCAGCTATTTCTGAGGGCTCCTGAACACCTTATCATGTGTAATAAAAAAAAGTGAGTGGTGAGATATTTCTAATGCCCCGTACACACGAGCGGATTTTCCGTCGGAAAAATCTTGGATGGTTCGGAATTCCGCTCAAGCTTGCCTTGCATACACACGGTCACACAAAAGTTCTCTGAACTTTCGACCGTCAAGAACGCGGTGACTTATAACACTACGACGAGCTGAGAAAATGAAGTTCAATGCTTCCGAGCATGCGTCGAATTGTTTCCGAGCATGCGCAGGAATTTTTGCGCGTCGGAATTTGTAGAGACGATCGCATTTTCAGATAGGAACTTTTCACGACTGAAAAATAGAGAACATGTTTTCAATCTCTTGCTGGCTGGAATTCTGCCAGCAAAAGACCGATGGAGCATACACACGGTCGCATTTTCCGACAAAAAGCTCTCATCGGAGTTTTGCTGGCGGAATTTCCAATTGTGTGTACGCGACATAACACACTTAATGTCCTGTGATGACTACACTGCTTGCTTGCAGTACAGATAGCCTAAATGTTTTCTGCAGTCTGGCCCAAATACAGTTATTATACTATAGTATATCTACACAAACTTTGGAGTGTGAGGACAGAGTGTAATATAGAATCTACTCCTAGAAGGTACCATCCCCAAAGACAAATATGCAAAACCAAAAATATAAATGGGACTTTAGATGTACATTCTAGGGTATATTAAACACCAATGCATGAAGTATATAAAAGTATAACAATTTTATTAGATATCATATAGATTAAAAAACAAGTTTCAAAAACATATTCGCAAGGAAGGCAGCCGCATTTTTCTGTCTTAGCCTTGGGATCCAATATGTTGGCCAATGCATTTTGCGGGCTACCCTGCTTCATTAGGGCCTTAGATCCTCTAGCTCAGTGGTCATCAACCCTGTCCTCAGAACCCACTAACAGGCCAGGTTTGCAAGATAACTGAAAAACATCATAGGCAATATCATTTGCTGCTCAGTGATTGCAGTATTCTAGTCTGCATATCTCCAAGGTAATACATAAAACCTGGCCTGTTAGTGGGCCCTGAGGACAGGAGTTGATGACCACTGCTCTAGAGTACTGCAATTATATACAAACATACATGATACATTTATCCATTGCTGGCATAATGTCATTAAGCATTTACTGCAATTCATATACAGTATGAGGCATTTAACCATTGCTGGCTTTGCAGCATTTTACATATACCTTCTTAACTCAACATATAGTATATAAAGTATCATATCCAACATGAATGTGAAAAGGGGAGGGATGGATCAAAGACTTTGCAGTATATAAAAAACTAGGTATCCATCATAACTGTAGGATACAGTTAATTATTTTATTATTTAGAATGAACCGACACTGCATCAACCTGATATAATCACCTGTATGATGAATGCAGGAAACGCCGATAGCCAATAGTCTGCCAGGTCTGTGGGGAACAAAACCAAATCTTCCAATGCTAACTTATACCAAAGAATTTTGCCAGAAATGGAAGTCTAAATGTTGAAATATCATGTTCAAATAAGGATATAGTGTTCAAGTAAAATGAATGGTGCAGTGGAATTGAAGTCATGTGACTTGCTATGTCAGGAAGAGTGTGAAAGGATATGACAGGGAAAAAGGGGGAGAGGGAGGAGGGTTTTTTTTTAGGAAGTGTGTGTGTGGGGGTGGGTGGAAGCCAGGGGATAAGAAAGGGGGTAGAGGGAGGGGGAAGCGGAGGAGGGGGAGGGGAAGGAGGAGAAAGGAAAGGAGAAGGAAGGGCAAGAAAGAAGGGAGGGGAGAGGAGGGTAAATAGAAAAACAAAAGTGGGAGGGAGACCATAGAGCGGAAAGGGAGGGGGTGAAGGAGAGGGGAAGGTAAGGAAGGAAAGGAGAGGGAAGGGATAGAAAGGTGGACAGGGGAAGGGAGGAACAAGGATGAAAATCTACCAAGATAAAGATCTCACCCGAGCTTTAAAATGCATGGACTAGATAGGTGTTATATATTCCATATATGGTCCATGGAAAAAAAGAGAACCCAGAACAAAGGGGTAGTACGTTGTTGTTAGTGGGTATACCTCCAATTGATTGAAGCTATGGTAGGCTGAGTTAAGAAAATGTCCTTGTAGCAAAAAGATAGGGCAGAAATAAATAAAGAAACATCTAGGATATATCCTAGAACTGGGCTCCACAATGGAAAGCTTACCTAACTTGTATGTATTGAGTTCCTCATATAGCATGGCATGTAACAATGGCAGCATGAAGCCTCTATCAAGCTTGGTGTATATGTATATACTCCCCCTATATATGCTAGTGGCAATTTTTGTAGTAGTAGTGCCTAGACCAGGTATGGGACATACATACTTATGATGAGCCAAGCTGAAGTAATGTGCCTATAAAAAAGAGCCATACCTAAGCTTCGGTCTTAAGTAATAATGGTTATAATTTTGTGATTCAGAACACTTGTGAGGAATGACTGAGGTTTGCCTAAAGGTCCCAGTGAACTTTGCTGCATCATTAAGTTTAGGTCCATAGCTCTGTGTGTGCGCAATGCGGGCATATTTGTGCACGTTCCCAACCCACAGAGAGACACAATGCACCTTTGCAGAAGTGTGGGGGTGCCAATATTTCCTAATGACAATGCCTCACATCAGCATCCATGGCATGGCGTGTTTTCACATGTGCCAAACCACATGGTATGGCAGCACGGCTTCTTTTCCCGTACATCTTGTGAATGGAGCAGCACATTGAAATGAATGGGCTACCCTAACCACGACATGCATGTGCAAATGTGCACGCATAGGTCTAAAGCTGGGGGGGGGGCATTTGCCGCAACACTCTATGATAGCTAGAGTTTTAGAAAAGGATTTTGCTTAGTGATTTATTTATCAGAAGAGTATTTATGAGTATCATTTTGATTTTAGGACAACAACATCCAGGAAATGCATGAAGACACTTTCTGCAACATGAAAGATTTTACATATGCTCGAAGATCCCTTGAAGATATTCGACTGGATGGCAATCCCATTAACCTGAGTAAAACACCACAGGCTTTCATGTGTCTACCTCGTATACCAGTTGGCAGACTGGTCTAAAAGACCAGAAATGAAGTCAGAGAAACACCTAAATCGTTTACCTGACTTTTTAATGCATAACACTTTGCCGTTTCAAATGAGTACCATTTATATGGTACTTCAATCAATATTTTTTTTATGACTAAAAAGCCAAATGAATTAAATCAATTAAATGTACCGAGACCTAGAAAATACTATTAACAAAATGTACATAAAGTACCTTCTCAAAATTAATTAGCATTTACTGGAGTTAAGTATTCTGTGATGTTGTCTTTGTGATGTGTTGTGTTGTTGTTTGCTACCTAACTAGCTCCTGGCTCACCTGTCTCATCTTGCAGTAAATGTGAAGTATGTTACACCTGAACTAGAGATGTACATAAAGGTTATTTGTTGTTTTACTTTAGCCTAAAAACGTCTGTGTCTTAATATGTGCAACTTTCTGCTAAAATTATTGAATTTACTTTACTTTAGTATGTGTGTAGTAGTTATTCCATTCTATGTGCAATAAGAATGCAGTGTAGTTTAGCTGCCATCTGCTGGTCATTTTTCATATCTACTTGCAAATCACAATTTCCATCATTTTTTGAATATAATTATGTATGAATTTCAATAAAATTCCTTATTGTTACAAAGAAATTCACCACAGGATGGAGAAACATAAACAGCAATAAAAAAGGCTGAGCCTTAAAATGCAAATGTCAATGGTCAATAATAATGAATGTGAAGCCAAATATTATTTTTGTTATATATATATATACACAGGTATATATTTTCCCAAATATAAAAAAAGGAAATTTGTCTGCCTTGCACATGCATTTTGAAACAGTGTTACATCAGGTAAAAAAAGATACAAAATAATGCAGTGCATGTACAAAAGAACACAATTATTATACAGCATTTATATAGCGCCAACAGTTTGTGCAGCGCTTTATAACATGAGGGCAGACAGTACAATTACAATACAAATCAATACAGGAGGGATCAGAGGTCCCTGCTCGTTAGAGCTCACAATCTAGAAGGGAGGGTCAAGTGGAACAAAAGGTATTACCTGTGGGGGATGAGCTGATGGAGAAAACATACTAAACATGTCTGAATTGCTTTGCATTTTATACTAGAAGGTTAAAACTTACCATTGTATATGCATGATGCATGTAATTCAGGTTTGTTCATTAAAAAAAAAAAAAAAAAAATACCTTGACCCTGGGTTCACACTAGTGTGATGCGGGAACTGGCACAATTCCAGCACTGGTTCCCGCATCGCTCCTCTCCCACAGGCAGTTCACACTGCCTTCTGCAAACCGCTGTGGGTAATGACACCCCCAGTTTAGTTCACAGATTGCAGTGTGACCTGTGAACTCGCACAGGAATCTGATCGCATAGGTGAGAACACCCATGCGATCCGATTCTTGTGCGGGGAAAAACAAGTCCCTGCTCTATTTTCTGTGCGAATCCAATGCGAGTTCAGCCATACAACTGTATGGCTGAACTCGCATTGCTCAGGCATCGCATGTGACCAGCACCTGCAGTGCAAATTACATGCGATCTCTGAGATCACGCTAGTGTGAAACCATTGCTAAAAAGAGAGCATTAATCCAGCTACCCATTCTAATATGTCTAAAGCTGACCATATACTAGTAGATTTTTAAACAAAGAGCATTTGTAAGAAAAAAAAAGAAAGAAATTCTCATAAGTACATTTGATGACATGATGAATGTCATTGGAAAGTACTTAAAAAAATGTTTGCATTTACTATTCGATTTTGTAGTGGATGAAGTTCCCAGAACGAAAACCGCATTAATGCCCTGTACACACGATCGGACATTGTTCGGACATTCCGACAACAAAATCCATGGATTTTTTTCCAACGGATGTTGGCTCAAACTTGTCTTGCATACACACGGTCGCACAAAGTTGTCGGAAAATCCGATCGCTCTAAACGCGGTGACGTAAAACACGTACGGCGGGTCTATAAACGGGGCAATAGCCAATAGTTTTCGTCTCTTAATTTATTCTGAGCATGCGTGGCACTTTGTGCTTCAGATTTGTCTACACACGATCGGAATTTAAAGGATCGGATTTTGTTGTCGGAAAATTTTATAGCCTGCTCTCAAACTTTGTGTGTCGGAAATTCCGATGGAAAAAGTCCGATGGAGCCCACACACGGTCGGATTTTCCGACAACACAATCCGATCGCACTTTTTCTGTCGGAAAATCCGACCGTGTGTACAGGGCATAACAGAAATTTGGCCCTCAAACTAATTTTCCATTGTGCTCTATCAAATGCTCTCGTCGCTGCGATTAAAAAGGAACATCGATTTGACCCTACTAAAAATTTGAAAATTGAACAAATGTTCCTAAAATGATCATTTTCAAATGAAATTCTACGCCATGGATAGCTTTAGACACAAGGGGTTGATTTACTCTAACTGGGAAGTGCAAAATTTGCTGCAGCTCTGCATAGAAATCAATCAGCTTAGAGGGTTTTTGCCAAAGCTTAAAAATGGTTGTAAAGTCACTGTGCCTAATTACTAGAATCCCTCTGTTATACAAAGCTATGTTGCACAGTGTCTTTGTTTTATAAAAATTATGCAACACAATACCTTATTTCACAGCGCCACTGTGCAGTCACGTGACGTCCGGCCACTCTCCTTCCCCGATCTGGGGACTACAGTGGGACGGGCTAAGAATCCCCTCTAACGTCAGCCAGAAGGAGAGGAGGAGAGCGGTCACATAATGGCACAGTGGCGCTCTGAAATAAGATATTGAGCTGCATAATTTGTATAAAACCAAGACACTGTGCAGCACACTTCATATAACAGAGGGCATTCTAGTTATTAGGCACAGTTACCTTACACAGAATAGCAGCAGGCAGGGAGGGGGAGAGGCAGAGATGGAGGCACATAAACTGACTATGGTATTATAGGTCTGCAGCCATGATTACCGTTGTCAGCGCACACGGGGGGTCACAGGAACAGGCAGGATTAACCAGGTATTTTACAGCATAGAGAGGGACAAATGACTCCGCACAAGCACTATGCTGTATACCATGATTTAAAGGCACAGGGTCTTTTTTTTTTCTTTTTCTTTAGGTTTACAACCGCTTTAATTGAACAAGCTAAAGTTACATGCTGATTGGCTACTATGCACAGCTGCACCAGTTTTTACCCTCTCCAGTTTTAGTAAACAACCCCAATCTGTCATATAAAAAGTGTGTCGCTCACTGCCCTAGAATTTGCGCACAGCCTGGGTGTCTAGCGATGGCAGCTCCTATCACAGTCATTCAGCTTATTAAGAGATTCCCATTAAAGCAAAGCTCTGGGCAATTAAACATTTTTAAAAATACTTCAATCCCACTCAGGGTGGTGATGCTTATTCATAATGCAATGAGAATGCTAAAGGCTGGATACCGCCACAAGAAGTTGGAGAACTGTTAAGCGTTATATTTCAGCTATAGAATGTGGTAGAGTTGTGTTAATATCAAGTGTAGCTAAACAGAATGACCCAAATTTTGGTAAGGTAAACCGCTCTTATATATTTTGGCTATGTATTTAGCAGCTTGGCTTGTTCTGCTTAAATCCTGAATGACAAAGAGGATTGTTTAAAAAAAAACAGAGGAACATTAGCTTTTATTCTAATATTAGCGTTGGTTTATTGGTTAGCTGTTCAGCTGGAGATCTGCTTTATTATTAGGATACTTGATGTGCAATATCATTTGTGCCCTGAAGGAAAGTGGGGTGGGTAACTGGTAGCTAAATCACTGAACTTCAACTTTGATAATTTGGGATAGAAAAGTTGAAGCTGCAAAAAACGTTTCACAGATTTCACCACATTTCAATAAAGTGTTACTAAACCCAGGACCCTGCATTCACTATATCTGATCTCCCACAGTACACAGAACATGGAAATTCAATTTGTTTAGTAAATAAAAACTGCTCAATACCTTTTCTCATCAGCTGTATATAGCAGTCTTGTGACTTCTATCAGTGTCCGGTCGAGCTTCAAAAAGGTAAAGCTTGAAAGAGGAGTTTAAATTCTGTCCTATGAAGCTGCAAGGCTCCTGACTCTCTGTCTGGATATTGCTGATTGGCCCTGTGCTGGTCACATGCTCCCTCCCAAGAAAAAAAGAGAGGACCAGAGAAGATAGGATGGAACAGCCTTTTTACACAATGTGGAGGATTAACCCCTTAGGTTGCACAGTGAGTATAACAAGCATGCTTTACTGTGTGTACAGACTGATTTTACTGTTGTGGGTTTAGTACCACTTTAAAGCAAGTGAGATTCCCTTATTACTTCGTTTTTTAACAGCAGAAGTAAATAAAGGACAGTGTTTTATTCATTAAGAACTCCACTCTCCATCAGTGCAAGATCCAAACAGAGGAGCACTGTACACTAGATGGATTATGAAAAGGGTGGTCCATTATAGGAATATTAATGGATTATCTGACCAATCTACTTCCAGGTTCACTTGACTTTTCTATTAATATATTTACCATGGTAAGCCAAACATCTCTTTACACAAACGCAAGGGATTTGTAAAGTACCAGCCTTAATGTCCTTTTGGTTTTTGACATCCTGTTATACTGATATGTGGTGTGAAAAGTGGCATCCTTTATTTTTCAATTAAATGTTGCCTTTTTAAAATGTGTGAAATTAATATTTGATGTTCCAATAAAAATAACATTTGAAATTTATTTCCTTACCTCTTTTGAGGTTGGTTAAATCCAAGTCAAGTACTGCATGTAATACTAGTGCTTGATTTTCCAAAACAGGAAAAGTTACACATTCTTGGATATTTTATTTGCAGTTTTAACACGCAATATAGAAAGCCTTTTAGCTAAAGGAAAAGCTAATTTTGTATTGTAGGCTCCTGTTATTCCTTCACCTTCTACAACAAGTGAAGTAACTAGGTAGTGCATGGCCCAGCAATGTTTGAGTTACAACAGTGATGTTGAATTGTATTTTATTATAGTTAAAAATGTTTTTAATGTAACAAATATGAATTTATGATAAAATGAAGCTATATATGGCGCCCTATAAGTGAATCCCAGTCTTAGCAAACAGAGCACAGGCTGCTCCTAGCTTACTCACAAAACTCCAGCTGGGAAATCCTGGTCATTTGCAAAGCCCCTCTCTAGCCAGATTTCAATAGAGCAGAGAAGTACTGCATGTCTGTAGAGTTTTTATTTTTGACTGTGTCCCTTTTGGGAAACTTATCATGCCTTTCTAACCGTCTAATGAGTGTACAAAAAACACTTTAGGTAAAAGGAATGAGCATACACACAGCAAAAGTATAGTTAAAACGTCTAAAGCCTAGTACACACTACTAGTTTTTTTTTTTTTCGTTCAATGTTCCTGCGTTAATGCATTCTAATTGCCAGCATTTTGGCCAATAGAATATATTAATGCCGAGCGCTGGAACATGAGTAAACGTGTGTGAATGAGCATAGACGTACATGAACAGGTATGCAAAAACTAGGCTTTTCACTGTGTTTTTGATGCTGCTAAACTCCTGTAAGAGAAAAAAAAACATCAATAGAATACAATGTGCACGAGGCCTTGAAGTTCCTTTTTTAAAGCATGTAACACAAGTACTTTATTTGCCCTAAAGGCAGGTCTTTTTCAACTGGAACATGGCAGTACACTGAAACGCCACCTCTGATACTTGCCATGTTCTCACAGCTCACCGATTTGACATTTTTAAAGCAAAAACCCAGTGGAGGAAATTTCCTGCACTGCTCACTTCTTCTGCCTGCTTCTGTGTGTAGCTCCCTCTAGTGTGCTAGATAGAATGTACATAGTTGTTAGAGTAGGTAAATTGGCCTGGCTAAGAGCCAGGCCTGAGTTGAATATGGATCAGGGATGAGTGACTCAGGGAGGCTGGATGACTCATTAAGCAACACCTCTGGTAACTCCCCCTGCTCTCAGGAACCTCAGAGACGCTTCCAGAGGTAGAGGGTGGATTTTAGGAGGAGCTGCTTGGAGTGTTGATGAGGGCCCCAGCCAATCCCCAGCAGAGTGGGCTGGCAGGGAGCGGGCACCTCTTAAATACCATGGGGTCATGCCAGCAGGGGCAGTCGGGTGGAGATGGAGTGCTGAGGAGGCTGTCGTGGCCCCTTAGTCTGGGGGGTGACCTGGGGCTTGGGTGCTGGAGGGACCCTCTAAAACACACAGAGGAATCCTTGCCTGGATGCACGGAAGCAGGTGTAAGGACAGCAGGAGAAAGAGTCGGCACATCTGGGAGATCTCCTGAGAGTCAGTCTGGGAGGACTGGTGAGTGTCAGTCTGGAGGGATGGGGAATGTCAGTCTGGAGGACTGGGAGCATCAGTCAGGAGGACCGTGGTACAGTAGCCAGGAGGGCTAGTGAAAAAGGCTGCTGCAGACAGGAGGGCTGGCAGGGCCTGAAGAGGTGGTGCTGGGACCAGTGACCATAGGAGAAAGTGCAGTAAATGTGTTAGTGGTGTTATTCTACATCCTACAAGTATATGGGCTGCTAGTTCCTGTCTGTAATGGGCCAGTGCTACAGATTTTTACATAGTGACACCACCGGTGACTCTGCAAGTAAGTGAAGTGCTGGAGGAAGGAAAGGAGCTGTATATAGGACTGTAAATACTAGGAGTTGTCCCTGAAGATGTTTCAAAGTCAAGTGGGCATCCCATAATACCCCTACACCCCATCCAAGTTTCTCAATAAAAATACAAAAACAAAGTACTGGACTGTTTTCTGACTCTGGGAAACTGTGGAAATTCAGTGGGCCTGGCTGTGCAGGGTAGGGGATCCAATTCACCAGTGACTCCTATGTGGGGTTCTAAGGCTCTTTTAAGCTGAAATGCGTTGACTTTCTCTGCTGTTTACACCGCTTTACAATAAAAATTCAAGCAATACTGTGATTTATCATGGTGCTTGCTCTTCCCCTGTACTAGAACGCCAACTTGAATTACTGCCTTGCTGAGGTATGCCCGGGCAGCCATTCAATTGTAGTTAGAGTTAGGAAATTGACTCTGTTCATATTGGACTGCATTAGTAAAAAACTTTTAAGTAAAAAAGGTGCATGTTGGTTTGGCTTATCAAAAGAACCAGGGTCTGTAAAGCACAAAGGGGTATGAAGTAACACCACTACAAAGGGTTAAGAAAAAAGAAGAGGAGTGTAGTTGCTAAGAGTAACCAAGCACAGTTAAAAACACTAAGCAGTCGTTAGGAGTGGTACCTGGTAAGGTGACAGGTTCTCCGATAGTGATGGGGTCGAGGTTATGGCTCCCTCCCTAGTGGTGGGTTTCCAGTTAGAATCAGAAGTGAATCCTTGTTACAGAGATCCATGGCCTGGTCACGAGATATGGGAAGTGAAGAAGTTAATAAGTGCGTGCACGAGGTCCACGCTATGTGAACGGCCAGACCCCATTCTATCACTGAGAGTGAGGTAACCGAGGTATGCAGGACTGGTGGAATGGGCGTAGGTTCAGTACGTCCCTCCTGATGCAACATCTACCAAGTTATAGTTTGTAGTGACTTGGGACAAGACACTTCACAGAGGAACTCTGTTTGTTTTAATACTGCGCACAGTGAAGGCTAATGTTTAAGTCAGAAAGTCAGAATACCGCCCTAATGTTAGATTTTTCACATGACCGCATTCTTTGCCTGGTCCTAGGCATTCATGAGTGCTCTCTGCATGAAAGGTACCCCTGCTTAGAGGGCAAGTAGGCCCCGCCCACAAGGTGGTCAACTAGACCAGCCTTGCAGCAGTGGCTCGTCCTGCAGTCCTTGCCCCCCAGTCAGCACTTGGCATGAGGATGCTAGTACCTGCATCTATTCTCTGAAGTATGGAGGTACAGGAACGTGGTAATGTATGCAAGACATAAAACATACTAACAAAAATAGATGTCAACATGTAACATTTAGTTCTGTCACAAGTGAGTATGAGTAAATACTTGAAATAAAATAACTAATGGGATCTTTAATTTTTCTTTACAATCACTTTTTTTTAATCAAAAATACACATTTTCATTTATATTTGCATTCAGCGACTGGAAACACAGTGCTGGCAGACACAGAAGCAGAAGTTAAAAAATAAATTCCAAACTGTCCATCTACTCCTTGACCTAGTTTTCAGACATGAAGCAATTAATAGTTTATTGAACAGATTTAATAATTAACAGAAATGTCCCAATTTATTAGCGTCACCATTTCAATGTATTCCAATCACATATTAAAGAGGTAAGAAACCACATGATGCCTGGATGAAGCCTTCTCTAGCATATATACCCTGATCACTAGAATCATTAGGAAATACAGACTTCTTTCATGATTTTGAAAAAATCTATTTGACATAAGTTTAATTCTTTCTTTCTTTTAATTAGGATCTGATTATCTTAAAGTGAAATTAAACCTCCTTAATCATGATTATGTATTTTTAATCTTTATACTGCTAGCCTTAGTAAATATATAGGGAGTTATATTATATTTACTTGTTTATAATTTTTTTTTACATTTCTTCGGCTGCTTACTGATTTCTGGCCTGGCCAAAATGATGTCATACATCCCCGGAATCTTCAAGGGCAATTTTTTTCAATTATCTGGAGGTGGGGAGGAGGGGCTTTCTCAGCTAATCACACCTTCCTTCTTGCATGCCTGAGCTAAAGGTAGATGGATTCAGGGAAGTAAATGCTACATGAATTATCTGCTCTTACTGACTAGCCATGGCTAAAAATGTTAGGGTGGGGGGGTGGGGTCAAAGTAATTTCTCAACAAAATAAAGCATGGAGACATGGATGGATGGGTGATTTTTTTGTGAAAATTAAACATGAATTAAATAGCATTTTTGGTCGGTGGTGCTCAGATACAGTTTAGTTTTACTTTTATCACAGAAGCAGAATGTGGTGCAGCATGATACTCCAATGCTTTCGCTACCTAAAATCACAACAGTCTTTTTTTGTTAAAAATTTGTGAGACACACATGTTAAAATATATGACCATTCTGATTTAACAAGTATAATTTTGCTATTAGAACTATGGTATATAGAAATGTCATCTACTGTATCTACATCTGCAATCTAACTACATTAGGAAGGCGAGATTTATATGTTAGCAATATTTATAGTTCATTAGCATTAAACATCAGATGTATAACACTAGGTGGTGCTATTTCCAAGTTAAACAACAACAACAACAAAAAAAACGGTAGTGAAAAGGCTTTTTTAATCCAATATAAATTTTGTTAAGACAGTTTGGTGCATTCTGCCTTAATTAATTCTTCTTAAATAATTAAAATATTTTAACATTGCTAATTATTTTCATAATCATAGAAAATACTAAGGAATTAGTACAGATTATAGTGCATGATTAACTAGATTCACATAAATTAACACCAAAGAAAACAATTTTATGTCAGATGGCAAAGCCATGTTCACATTGAAAGTCTGGCAAAAACTACTCGATGACAGGAACAGCAGTTTCTTTGTATAGAGCTAAGAATCACACACCGAAAACCGTGTGCCGTGGTTTTAGAAAGGTGGAAACCCAGCCACGTTATTATTGGTGTACATTAAGATCCACTTTTTTTATTGTTAGCATTTAGTGCTAAAGTGATTGCAAAGTCATGTTTTGTATTTGTTTTTATTAAAAAATAAATAGGTTTATACTTACCTGTTCCGTGCAATGCACAGAGCAGCTACGATCCTCCTCTTCTGGGGTCCCCCACCAGTGATCTTGACTCCTCCTCCTCTGTGTCTGCCCCCAAAGCAAGCTGCTTGCTATAGGGATAGACGTGCGGACTCACTCTCGAGCTGGGCTATTTTTATCCGTAGACACACAGTGCAGCTCAGCCCCATCCCCTACTCTCTACTCACTGGGTTTGACAATGGCTCCCGCTGCTATCAGCAAAGCCTGTGAGACCAGGAAGAGGGGAGGGGAGACTTACAGCCAGGCAGAGCGCTGGATTAATAAAAGTGTTAGGGAGTAGAGGGAACAGGCAGTGCAAAGTTTTTTTTACCTTAATGCAGAGAATGCATTTAGGTAAAAAAACTTTAGTGTTTAGAACCACTTTAAGCCTGCATATATAGACAAAATTAAAAAGTAATCTAATGTAGCACCCACTTACCCTTGGGCAGTTGAAGAAGAGGCCTAGGTGGCTTAGTGCTAGCTTCAGGGCGCAATCCTTGACTTTTTGTGGTGTGAGGGAATTGGGCACCAGTCACATTTAAGGCACAGTAAACTCAAGAGTTTTGCATTTGGGCACTGGATACCTCTAAAGATGACAATAATGGCTCCAGACTTCTTTGCTAGCAACAGTCAATACAACCTATGGACCATAAAGACAAACTTCAGTTTCTCTTAATTTTTTCACATGGGCATTACGAACAGGTCCACCTGTCAGTTTTTCAGGTAAACCTGATCAGAAAGGTCCATTCATCCCAAATGACAGGCGGGTGTAAATGGTCCTCTGTGTCTGATCAGGTCCACTAAAAAAAAAACAAAGGGGACTCCGTTCTCTTCTGTTTAGGTGGAGCAGATCAGGGGTAGTTGATTGTAAACAGACAGCAGAGTTTGTTTACTCCCCGTTGGCCACACAGTAGAGGGGGCTCTGTCTGTGTCCGCCCTGCAGAAACTAAGCAGAAATAGATGTGTCATCCAATCCAATCATCAGGGAATCTGTGAGCTGATTCCATGCTGATCAGAACAGAATCCAAAGCAAAGTCTCTTCCCCCAGGTACTCCAGCAAAGCAGAGGCACTCTTCCAGGCCCTGAGTCCATAACTTTTGCTGTACAGGCAGTCCCCAGGGAGCAAGCCTGGGTGGCACATACCTCCAACACTGCCTTGTTTCCTGAAAACAGCCCAGGAGACATGGACCTCCCTCCAAGGTCACCCTGATTGTTTATGTCCTTCCCCAGTATGCACCACCGGCAATAAACCAGAGAGACATAAATATTTGTATCTCAGCACTATTGCTTGTCCATGCTCTACTGAGTATGGCCCCCAGCAACAGGATGAAGCAAACAATAGCTTGAAGTTAGGATAAACTCAATGAACACAGAACCACAACAATTCAAAGCTCAGGCTGACTACAAATGAAAATAATCTATGGGTGTGAATAAAGTTCAAGAGACCAGTATATTCAATGTGAGCTCAAGAACCCAGTGAAAGACCTACAACTAGCAGGGAAGTTCAGGAGTCATTTTAAAAAGTATTAATTTACCATAATGGTGGTGGATGCTTAAAACACACCCAGCAGAGGTAGTGAGTCAATCAACAGTGAGTGAATGCATACATGCTTGGGATAAACATAGATCTATCCTCGGACAATAATATCTTAAAAGTGTTTGTAAACAAATTGAACTGTAGACTTGAAATGCTAAGTGAGAGGAAAGTCAAACAATACAAACAGACATTCACTTGAGATAAACTAGAGCTCTAAAGAATAATGCCTTAAAAAAAAAAAAAAAAAAAAAAAAAAAGCACAATTAACCACTTAAGGGCCGGAAGGATTTTCCCTCTTAATGACAAGGCCATTTTTTGCGATACAGCGCTGTGTTGCTTTAACTGACAGTTGCGCGGTCATGCAACGCTGTACCCAAACAAAATGTATGTCCGTCCTTTTTTTCCCCACAAATAGAGCTTTCTTCTGGTGGTATTTGATCACCTCTGCAGTTTTTATTTTTTGCGCTATAAAGAAGAAAAGACAAAATAATTACTTTTTTCCTATAGTAAATATCCAAAAAAAAGTAAAAAAAACTAATTTCTTCATCAATTTAGGACAATATGTATTCTTCTAAATATTTTTGGTAAAAAAAAACACAATAAGTGTATATTGATTGGTTTGTGCAAAAGTTATAGCGTCTACAAAAGAGGGGATAGATTTATGGCATTTTTATTATAATTTTTTTCTTTTTTTTCCTAGCAATGATTTTTAGTGGGACTCTGACATTGCGGCGGACACTTGCGACATTGCAGGGGACATGTGACACTTTTGACACTTTTTTGGGAACATTGACATTTATACAGCGATCAGAGCTAAAATTAGCCACTGATTACTGTATAAATGTCCCTGGCAGGGAAGGGCTTTACATTAGGGGGCGATCAAGGGGTTAAGTGTTCCCTAAGGAGGTTCTAACTGTGGGGGCTGTGCAGTGACTGGAGGAGGAGACAGATCACTGTTCCTAATCACTAGGGATGAGACAAACACCCCCGGGTCCTGCCCCAGGGGACATGTATCAATGCAAAAAAAGTTTTAAAAACTGCAGTTTTTTTGGGAGCAGTGATTTTAATAATGCTTAAAGTGAAACAGTTGAAATGAAATATTCCTTTAAATATCGTGCCTAGGGGGTATCCTTAGTAAGCCTGTAAAGTAGCGCATCTTTCCAATGTTTATAACAGTACCACAGCAATATGACATTTCTAAAGGAAAAAATGTCATTTAAAACTACTCGCGGCTGTAATGTATTGTTGGATCCCAGCAATATGGATAAAACTACCAAAAAAAAAAAAAAAAATGGCGTGGATGCCCCCCCCAAATCTATAATCAGGTCTGGTATGGATATTAAGGGGAACCCTACATCAACATTTTTTATAAAATGGCATGGGGGTCCCCCAGGCCCCCAGGCACTATATACTCTGAACAGCAATATATATACTATACGGCCTACCCTATATACTCTGCAGAAAATTGGGCCTTAGGTGTTGGTGGTACCAGAATACTGTAAGCCCTCACAGTTACTCTTGTTGGGCGCAAGAATGGGCCCTGCTGTGAAATATTATATCAAGAATTGTAATTACATGCCCCTGTTAAACAGGGGCAGAAAAATTGGGCCTTTGGTTTTGGTGGTGCCAGAACACTGCAAGCCCTCACAGTTACTCTTGTTGGGTGCAGGAACTGGCCCTACTGTGAAATATTAGATCAAAAATTGTAATTACATGCCCCTGTTAAACAGGGGCAGAAAAACTGGTCCTTGGGTGGTGGTAGTGGTGCCACAACACTGTAGCCCCTCACAGATACTCTTGTTAGGTGCAGAAACGGGCCCTGCTGTGAAATATTTGATCAAAAATTGTAATTACATTCCCCTGTTAAACAGGGGCAGAAAAATTGGGCCTTGGGTGGTGGTGGTGGTGGTGTCACACCACTGTAACCCCTCACAGATACTCTTGTTGGGCGCAGGAACCAGTCCTGTGTTGAAATATTATATCAAAAATTGTAATTACATGCCCCTGTTAAACAGGGGCAGAAAAATTGGGTCTTAGGTGGTGGTGCCACAACTGGAACCCCTCACGGATACTCTTGTCGGGTGCAGGAATGGGCCCTGCATTGAAATATTATATCAAAAATTGTAATTGCATGCCCCTGTTAAACAGGAGCAGAAAAATTGGGCCTTGGGTGGTGGTGGTGGTGCCACAACACTGTAACCCCTCACAAATACTATTGTTGGGTGCAAGAATGGGCCCTGCTGTGAAATATTAGATCAAAAATTGTAATTACATGCCCCTGTTAAACAGGGGGAGAAAAATTGGGCCTTGGGTGGTGGTGCCACACCACTGTAACCCCTCACAGATACTCTTGTTGGGCGCAGGAACGGGCCCTGCTGTGAAATATTACATCCATAGCAAATTCAATCAGTTACATCAGCATTGGGTGCTTGATAGTTCCTGATCCAAGACTGATTCATTTTTTTGAATGTGAGCCTATCAACGGAGTCCGTGGACAGGCACACTCTTTGATCCATTACAAATCCTCCAGCAACACTGAATGGGCGTTCAGAAAGCACACTGGATGCAGGACAGACCAGTAGCTTAATTGCATATTGAGCAAGTTCTGGCCAGTGGCCCATCCTCAAGAACCAGTGAATGCTCTGTTGGAAAGGTCTTCAAGTCTGCTCTTGCCCTTAGATATTCCTGCACCATATAATGCAGACGCTGGCGATGGTTGCTTGAACTGACCAGACCTTGGCGCTGAGGACTGATAAATTGTTTAAAGGCATCAGTCAGACGGCCACCCTCTCCACCTCTCTTCCTCTGACTGAATGAAGCCTCAGCAACATGTTGTCCAGCACCAGTAAAGGGTAACCTCCCAGGGTCTGGTAGTGCGTTGCACAAACCTTTCTTCAAGGCCTCCTGAAGATATTTAATCGTCTGCTCCCTCTGCGAAGGCAGGATGAGTTCTGCAACCTTACCCTTGTAACGTGGATCAAGAAGGGTTGCCAGCCATTAATGATCCCTCTCCTTGATACTATGAATCCTAGGGTCCTTTCGCAGGCTTTGCAGAATCAGGGAAGCCATGCAGTGTAAGTCTGCAGAGGCATTTGATTCTGAGTCCTCTGGGTCACTAAGGATCACATGATCCTCCTCCCAGCCACGTACAATTCTTTGGGTTTCTGGGGACTGAAAACCATCCCTTGAAGACTGCTGCTGAGTGTTATCCTCTACATCCATGCTGACACAATCCTCCTCCTCCTCTTCTTCCTGTGTGTTTGGCGGGCCCACAGGAATGCTATCTGGATAAAGGGGGCCTTGAGAAGAAAGGAAGTCCTCCTCTTCCTCCCGCTGTTCTGCCTCAAGTGCCCTGTCCATGATTCAATAAAGCATGTGCTCCAGCAGGAAGACTAGAGGGACAGTGTCACTGATGCATGCATTGTCGCTGTTCACCATCCTTTTGGCCTCCTCAAATGGTGACAGGACAGTGCATGCGTCCTTGATCAGTAGCCACTATATCAAATACACTGCCACTAACTGAATAACCTGCCTGCTTAATCTAACTCAATCTCTCTGTCCATGCCAACAACACTACACACAGCCTTATATAGTGTTGGGCATAGACTTAGTCCCCCTGAGCCATGATTGGCCAAAGCCACCCTGCCTTTGGCCAGTTATGGCTCTCTCAGCAGAGTGCGCTGTGATTGGCCAAAGCATGCAGGACAGGTGCATGCTTTTGCCAATCATCATACAGTAATGCACTGCGAGATCGCAGTGCATTATGGGGCATTCCGTGGCATTTGAATTTCCCGCGAACGCCTTATAATGTTTGCTGTTCTGCAAATGGGCGAACACCCGACGTTCGAGTTGAACTTATGTTTGACCCAAACATTGAGCTCATCCCTACTAATCACTAGGAACAGACGATCTGTCTATCCTCCCCTGACAGTTCTGTCTGACCTGTCTGTTCTGTCTCTCTCAGGAGCGATTGCGGGTGGCTGGCAGACATCGTGGCCGCCAGCCAAGCGTATCGGCTCCGGTGTTGCGCTGACCATAGTGGTCTTAAAGCGCCCGATGTACCATGATGGCAATTCGCCCAGGAAGACCAACCTGTCGAAGTACAACTGTGGCGGCTGGTCTTTAAGTGGTTATGAGAAAAACCTAAAAGATTGCAGAATATACCATAAGCAGGAAAACTGTTAGCTAAATACCAAGGGGCCAATTTTTTAAAAGAGACCTACAGTATAGTCACAGCATACACTTTAATTTTATAACATTGGCATTGTAATAGCAACACAAACAATAGTTATTTTTGACATTCCAATATAAGCTTATCTGGAAAAGCTCCTTTCATGTTACATATTGCTTCCTGTCTGCTTCCTAGATTTCTTGCTTGATTTAGAGCTTCTTCTCTGCTGTTTACTTTCATTTTCTAAGGACTACATATCCCATGGTGCCTAGCTGCCTGCAAGCAGTGATTCCTGTACTGACTCCTAAAACTCTTCCTCTCAGCACCTCTGTAGTGTAGAAGGCCAGTGTTTTAGGCGACCCGTCAGAATGTGTAACGGAAGTGACTTTCCGCTTCCGCCATCTTGCTACACCCCGCACTCCTCCATAGTAAGGATACACTGAGAAGGGGGAAAGCGGACATCTTGTTACACCCACCAGAGTCTTGCATTTTACACTTTTTTTAACAGTAAAGTGAGTTTATATAGTGAAATACAGTACTTAGAACTCCATCTGACTGGTAAGATGTTGAATTTTAAAAGCAGCGGCAAGCCTGCGGATCTCACAGGTTTGCTAATCTGACAGAAGTTCGCTGCTTTAAAAATTCAACATCTAAACATTCATACAGAGCTCTAAGTACTGTATTTCAGTATACAAACTCACTTTACTGTTAAACATAAGTGTAAAATGAAAACTCCGGTGGGTGTAACAAGATGTCCGCTTTCCCCCATCTCAGTGTATTCTTACTATTGAGGAGTGTGGGGTTTAGCAAGATGGTGGCAATGGAGCGTCACTTCCGTTACACATTCTGAGGGTCGCCATATCTGATGAAACACCGGCTCTGTGAATTCTGTGTCCCAGCAGGGCCTACCCACAGGGCATAGTAAATACGTGTCACAGAGTTCAAGGAAGTAAATGAAGATCTTCAGAAAGCAAGTTTACAAACTTCAAGATCATTTATTTAAGGCCCCTTTCACATTGGGGTGTCGGCGGCGTCGGCAGTAAAGCGCCGCTATTGCAAGCGGCGATTTACCGTCGGTATTCGGCCGCTAGCAGGGTGGTTTTACCCCCTGCTATCGGCCGAGAAAGGGTTAAAAACCACCGCAAAGTGCCTCTGCAGAGGCGCTTTGCCAGCGGTATAGCCGCACTGTCCCATTGATTTCAATGGGCAGGAGCGGAGAAGGAGCGGTATACACTCCGAAGATGCTGCTAGCAGGACTTTTTTTCCCGTCCTGCCAGCGCACCGCTCCAATGTGAAAGCCCTCGGGGCTTTCACACTGGAGAGACAGCAGCGGCTGTTTTGGGTCGGTTTGCAGGCGCTATTATTAGCGCAATAGCGCCTGCAAACCGCTCCAGTGTGAAAGGGGCCTAATAGGAGTAGTATAGAAATATTTGAAATACATTGTGCAAGTAAACATATGATTTTAGATTTTTGATCATAGAAACACTGTAATGATTTTACACAAGATTCACACAACTTTCACCTGTGCTTCACGCAATCCAATTTAAATATAAACTGGGAGAAAGCTGTGTGAATTTTGTGTGAAAAAATTATCATTAGACCTCAGGTGTCACTTAGTTAATCAACTAAGGCAATAATTGATACGTCTTAGTAGAATCTGTCTTTAAATTATATCTAAAGTCAACAGATTTTTCAATTCTGCATACAGTAATGAATGGTAAAAACCCCAGTCAGTTTTGTTTTCTTTTTTGCCATCTGTGCCCCATAGCCTTCATCCCCCCGTCCTTTAGACACAATAGGAAATTAGATCAAATCTTTCTAAATTGAAATAAATTTCTCCTTAGACAGTTGTCTCTGTAATAGTCCCCATTGGAAGATGTTCCTGCTGTTGTTCTAGTGGCACTTCAAAATTTTACATTGTTACTCACTTTCATTACCAGTGACAATAGTAAATCTGTTTAGCAAGGACACAGAAAGCAGTAAAAATGGACGTTTACATAATTTCCTGCCTATAAGGATCTTGCAACATAGGGTTCTATTTCAGATCATGCATACACACACATTTTAGGGCCAATTTACCTAACAGTATGTCTTTGAAGTATGAGAGGAAACCCACACAAACACAGAGATAATATCCAAGAAGAAAATGTACTGGCCAGGATTTGAACCAAGGAGACAAGTGTAGGAAGGCTGAGATGGTAACCACTAATCTACAGTGCTCACCTATGCCCTTAGGAAATTCCTTCTGGATGCCATCAGAAGAGCATTACTCTGATGCATTTATCTACAGAAATTCAAAAAATATTTTCCAATACTATCAAATGTAAAAAATATATAAGTCAAATAGTGCTCTGTCACTAACAATAAATATAACCTAAAGTAATATTAAACCCTCATTTTTTTAAACACTTTCAACAGATAATTTATTTACTTACTGAATGAATGTGCAGATTCTTTGTCTTTTAATCCTTGCTTAAGCTTGTGCAGTAGTTACTGCCCCAGGTTTCCTATTTTAGGATGGCTCCTTTTCCTTGCAGCATCCTATGGAGTCACCATTGCATGCAAGGACTAGAGTTGTGAAACCCTACACTGTGTGCATCAATAAAAACACACAGCCCCATAGACTAGGTTGGAAAGACACTCCCCCATTCCTCCCTCCCCCCCCCTCATCTCAAAGCTAACAGACTGGCTTTCGACTGCACAGTCCACAGTTTACTCTTTCCTGTGAAGACCGCAAATTCGGGGAAGCCAGGGGCGGCCCGTTCATTAAGGGCACACGGGTGCCGCCCCCTCTATCCATGCCAACCCCTTTATGGTTAGCCATAGGCTCTAATAGGCTTCAAAATAGGGTGGACTCGGAGCATTGCGCTCTGAGCCCACCCAGGTGTGTTAGAAAAGCAAATGAATAATCGCTTTTCTAACACTGAATCGCCTCCCTGCCAATCAGGAAGCGCGGGTCTGATACCCATTTCCCGATTGGCTGAAAGGCCAGGCGATCCTATTGGACACCTAGGAGGAGGGGAGGAGACGCATGGTGGAAGCCGCCATGATCTCAGAAGAGAAGAGGGCACAGGAGACACTGCCAGATGGCCACCACAGCCTTATCCCTTGCCCGATGTGCCCCCCAATCCCCGCCGCTGTGTGCCCGTCGATCTCCGATGTGCCAGCCGCCCCCCAAACAAAAAACCACCAACCGCCACTGGAAGCAGCCCTAAGACAGCAGGTGACAGCAGCAATGAAAACTGTAAATGGCAAGTATTGGCTTAGCCCCCTGAGTCAATCATGGCTCAAGGGGCTAAGTCCATGCCCCACACTATATAAGGCTGCTTACACGGTGGTGATAAATTGGAGAGATTGAGAGAACTAGATGATTAGGCAGGTTAGTTAGTGGCGTGCAGGCAGTTTAATTATATATATATATATATATATATATATATATATATTATACACACAGTGCAGTCAGTGTAGAATATATATACAGTGCAGGCAATGTATTTATATATATATATATATATATATATATATATATATATATATATATATACAGTGCATTCAGTGTGGACTATATATATAATGCATTCAGTGTAGACTATATATACAGTGCAGGCAGTCTAGTATATATATATATATACATATATACAGTGCAGTCAGCGCAGAGTATATAATACAGTGCATTGAAGTGGTTAAGGGGAACCCTATGACAGAATTAAGAAAAAAAACGGCATGCCCCCCCAAAATCCCTACCAGGCACTTCGGGTCTTGTATAGATTTTTAATGGGAACTCCATGCCAAAATTTTTTTTTTTAAAAGCGTGGGGTCCCCCCAAAATCCTTACCAGGCCCATGTGGTCTGGCATGGATTTTAGGGGGAACTCCATGGCAAAATTTGTACCCCCCAAAATCTATACCAGATCCTTATGAGCAAGCAGCCTGGCAGGCCAGGAAAGGGGAGAGGGACGAATGAGCAGTCCCCCTCCTGAAGCATACCAGGCCACTTGCCCTCAACATGGGGATGGTGCTTTGGGGTCCACCCCAAAACAACATCAACATGGGGAGGGTGCTTTGGGGTCCACCCCAAAGCAACTTGTCCCCATGTTGATGGGGACAAGGGCCTCCTCCCAACAACCTTGGCCACTGGTTGTTGGGGTGCGCGGGTGAGGGGATTATCAGAATATGAAAGCCCCTTTGTGAATGGGTATTGGGTACATTGTACCCCTACCCATGCACCAAAAAAAATATCAAAAAGTAAAAACCACATGAAAAATAAAAAAAAAGCTCTGTCTCGATGGGAGGCCTCCGGCAACTGCTGTCTCTTGGCTGTGACAGCTGTTATATAGGCAAGGGCGGGGCCACCCGGTGACTTAAGCGAGTGACACCGCCCCTTCTGACATCATGTGACATCAGAGGGGGCAGGGTCACTCCGTTACGTCAGTGGTTGGCCCCGTCCTTGCCTATATAACAGCTGTCAAAGCCAAAAGACAGCAGTCACCGGGAAGCCTCCCATGGATTTAAAAAACTGTCTCTTGTGGTTTTTACTTTTTGACAGTTTTTTTGGTGAATGGATAGGGGTAAAATGTACCCGATACCCATTCCCAGTAGGGGGGGCAGGATCTGGGGGATCCCTTGTTAAAGGGGGCTTCCAGATTCCGATAAGCCCCTCACCCGCAGACCCCAACAACCAATGGCCAGGGTTGTCGGGAAGAAGTCCTTGTCCCCATTAACATGGGGACAAGGTGCTTGGGGGGGACCTCCAAGCACCCTCCCCATGTTGAGGGCATGTGGCCTTGCATGGTTCGGGGGGGGGCGACCGTTCGCCCCCCCATCCTGTCCTCCAAGCTGCATGCTCACATAAGAGTCTGGTATGGATTTTGGGAGGGGGGAACCTCACACCGATTTTTTCCTTGATCTTTCATCTATATTGCCGGTAGCCAGCAATACAGTTACAGCTGCAAGCAAGTTTAAATGACAAATTTTTCTTTAGAAATTTAATTTTGCTGTACCACTGTTCTACACATCACACAGATGTGCCACTTTACAGGCAGACTAATGGGACCCCCCAGGCACAATATTTAAAGAAATATTTCATTTTTATTGTTTCACTTTAAGCATTATTAAAATCACTGCTCCTGAAAAAAAACTGTTGTTTTAAAACTTTTTTTTTGCATGGATACGCGTCCCCTAGGGCAGTACCCGAGTCCCCATACACTTTTTAAGGCAATAACTTGTATATAAGCCTTTAAAATTAGCACTTTTGATTTTTCATGTTCGTGTCCCATAGTCTTTAATAAGGTTTGCATGTTCGCTCAAACTTTTTGCCTGTTTGAATGTTCTGGTGCAAACTGAACCTTATCAATACTGGTGAGTGACACACAGTCAGGAGGGGACTGGGAGGCACGCCTGAGAGGACTGGGAGATTGCATTCTGGGTGCAGAGTCAGTGGAGTGGACTGTGGTGGCATGGGCAGTGGAGACTGGGAACAGTAGCCATAAGGACAGCTAGCACTGGGACTTTGTACATTTTTTTGCTACACCAAAGGGGCCCGCGGTCCCGGCCTGCAAAGGGCACCTGCTTCAGGCCTGGCTGAGCCAGTGTCAGGCCTACAAATCAGTGCTAGCTGGTCTGGGAAGTGCAAGCAAGTGATGTGCTGGAGGTGTTGAGGAGAGATAGTCTGAAAGCAAGTCATATGCTGGAGTTGAAGACTGGAGTGGTATATACCCAAGGTGTATATAATTAGTCCCAAATATATTTTTCTGCAATCAGATGAGCATCTCATGAATATCCCATCCCCATCCAAGTTTATTCCTCTCAATAAAATTACAAAAAATACTCTGCCTGAGAGTGAATGAGAACAGTGTGCCTGGCTGGGAAGGGTGACAGACGGACCACAACATTCAGCAGCGCTCATGAGGGTACCACTACATACACAAATGAATGCAAGTAGTAGGAGTCATTGCTATGCCTATGACAAAACAGTAAGATCACCTATAGGAAGGGAAGATGTTGTATTTAAAACATTGATTATTACCATTTTTCATTAATCAAGGAGAACATGATTACAAAGTAAGTGTTACAAAGCTGAGATACCACCATTTTCCATTGTTTTAAGTTCAATATGTAAAGCACTGAATAAACTGTCAGTGCTATATCAACTGTCCATAATAATAAAAAGGTGGGTCATAGACTGACTTTGCAGAGAGAAGAGATGATTCTGTAGAGAGCAGCTGATACCAATAATATAAATGATTTATTAGCTTCAGTTTACTAGCAAAAAGAAACATATGAAAAATCTATTTCATCTTTATCTACCATGTGCATTTTTGAGTATAACAATTTTGCTAGAATCATCAAAAACAATTTACCAATATTGTTTGCGACCAAAATTAACACACATGGTATGTTGGCTACGTGAGCAAAAATCTCCTTACTCTAGGGTAATTTTTTATTGTAAACTTTTAATAATTCTAGCACTCAGATTCAGTGGATCAGTATAAATTTACATGTTACAGATAAAGATTGTATTGGGTTTGTGTAGCTAAGAGCAAGAATTAGGGTTTCAAATAATACATTGATTCTTGTAATTGCAATATAGTGTATTTGGTGTTTTGTATGACACGTGGGATGCATTATATGAGCTGTAGTACCAATGAATTGAAAAACAGGCTACTAAGCAGTATTCATATTCTAACAATGGAATGTAAAGCATATCATATTTTTGTCAGCCAATGCAGGATTTGGGGATTATGTCTGATTTTGTCTTCTTTGGGACTGAAATGGTAGTGTTGAAGGGGTGATTAATTGAGTAGTACAGTATATATGAGTAGAGTTGGGCTATATCACGATTTTTTCAGTGATCAAGGTAATTATTTGATTTAACCTCCCTGGCGGTATGATTATTTCAGATTTTTGATGCTGAAAGCGGTACAATTATTTTGCATGGAAATTTGGTGTTTTATATTGTAGGTCTGTAATTCTTAGGAATAACTCACTTAAATCTGTCCAAACAAGAGTTTAATAGACATCCCGGGTATGATAAAGTTTGAAAAACGAAATCATAAATTATAGTATAATAAATAACTATAAATAATTATAACAAATAATAATATAATAATAATAAAAATTATTCAATAATGTAATAAAATAAAAAACACTGAAATTTGCTCAGTTGCAGAATTGTCGCTGTCATTACTTTCAGTGTTTGATGACAGATTTCCCCACAAATCACTACCGCTCAATTCTGAAAGTGATTCTAATTTATTATCGCTCTTTTCTAGCTGGTCTAAAACCCCTTTTGATGTAAAGGGACAGTTTTGGTTGCTATGGGCAATCTCTAGTTTCCAGGCAGAAAGAACAGTTTTTATAATATAAAACTGCATGCAGGGCACTGGAGAAACCACTGGGGACAAAAGGGAGGTGAAATAATTTCATACAGTAATGTAATCTTTAAGATTACAGTATACTGTATGTATTGTGTGTGTTTCACTTTTTGAATTTGGCGCCGTTCTCCGTCCCTGTACGCCGCAACGCCCGCAGGGAACGGAGCTCTGCTCCGTGATGAATCAAGCAGAGGATGAGCCGCTCACACAGCAGGGAGACATCGCAGGATCCAGGGGACAAGGTAAGTAAGCTCTTCCTGGATCCTGCAATGCGATCCCGAGTCTGGCTCGGGGTTACCGCTTTTGTTTCTGAAATTCCACCCCGAGCCAGACTTGGGAATACCGCCAGGGAGGTTAAACTTTACTTTATTTTTCTCATTCTCCTTAGGATTTTCCTATACCTTTCTAAGGAGTAGCCATATTTTTTCTTCCTTATTTCCTTCCTGGAGATCTATAGCCATAAGCATACACTTTCTTTTTTATAACATCAGGAATGTAATAGCAATACCAATAATAGGTACATTTGACAATACAATCAAAGTTTACTTGAAAAATCTCCTCTGCTGGTCATCTCTTTCTACAACATCCTGAACTTCCTGCATGTTTTGCAGCTTCTCCTCTGCTGTTTACTTTCAATTTCTAAGGACTACATATCCCATGGTACCTTGCTGCCTGCATGCAGCGATTTCTGTACTGACATGCCCCCTGAAACTCTTCCTCTCAGCTCCTCTGTAGTTCAGAAGGCAGGCTCTGTGAAATGTGTGGCACAGCCGTGTCTATAGACAGGGCATAGTGAACACGTGTCACAGAATTCAAGACAGTAAATTCACAAAGTACATCTTCAAACTGCATTATCATTCAGAAAAACAGGAATAGGCTAGCAATAAATGAAATACAATATGGAAAATATAGGATTTGTAATATTAGCCATAGATACATTTTATTGGATGCTGTTCATGGGATCAGCTGGTGGTGAAGGATATGTTAACTGGTATCAGCATGGGGTAAATTTAATGCTCTTACAGTTCTCCAGCCATGTGGTCACCAGTTTGTATCTCTGGTGGCCCAGGTCCCCTCTTTAGGAGTAAGACAAATTTATGTTGTAACAAAAGCCTGTGGATCAAAAACTGGAAGTTCAGCAGCATTTCAGAAAATATGTTGGATTTAGGTTGAATAGTATACTCTGTAGGCCAACTTTCTCATTTCTCTTTGTAATTAATCTATCTGACAAAAAGCACATCATTCTATGTGTTGGAAACAAAGTCCTACTTAGATTATTATTTAAATTTTGCATCTTCTGTGTTTTAGCTCCCACTGGTGATATCACCTTTCTGTTTTTTTAGTCAATAATAGCTTTCTGAATCAGGCCCCTGAGACGTAGTGCATTATTCAGTGGAATAAATTACATTTGATGAAAAACTATAATGCTTTTACATTAATATATTTGTAACGTCTGAAATATAAAAATGATTTTGGTGCTGTTCTACTATTTAGTTCAAAGAAGCACACACATACGGTACAAATATAACATAAGCCTTACATACAAAAATCCGGAAAAAAAAGAAATTTGTACCTAGAAAAAAAACAGAAAAAGAAATGCGCCATGTTACAAAATAGCACATACTCTTAGGCAGTATTCCCTATGTTCTGATCGATCTGAAAAAAAAAGGAGTTACAAATGAATTAACATAGTTGTGGTTCGAGTTACACTGTGATTCGTCTAACTTTCCAATACAGTTATTAGCACATTATGGTCTTGTTTAAGTAGCTCAAAGAATAATGACAGTATGCATAGTTCTCTAAACTGTACCAACTAACAAAGTCATTTTGGGTACTGCACATTCTTCGCCAATATTTATCTGAATAAGCCTGCTTATCACAACATATCAACATATTTTCAGGTCTGGTATGGATATTAAGGGGAACCCTGCGCCAAAATTAAAAAAAAAATTATGTCATTAAGTGGCCTCGCCCTCAGCTATTCAAGAGCTGTCAGCACAAAAAGGCTGCAGTCGGCGGGAGCCTCCCATTCTTTCTCAGGCCGTCGGATGCTGTGATTGAAGATGAATGGACATCGCGGGACATTTTTTATTTTTTAATAAAGGACTTGTTCCAAACTGTCTACTGTCATTTTAACTTTTTTGACACTTTTTTTGGTGAATGTGTACAATGTACTCGATGCCCATTCACATAGGGGGTGTGGGATCTGGGGGTCCCCTTGTTAAAGGGGGCTTCCAGATTCTGATAAGCCCCCCACCTGCAGACCCCCACAACCACTGGGCAAGGGTCATCAACATGGGGACAAGGGGCGTTGGGGGAACCCAAAACACCCTCCCCATGTTGAGGGCATGTAGCCTGGTACAGTTTAGGAGGGGGGTGCTCTCTCGTCCCCCCCTTTTCCTGCGGCCTGCCAGGTTGCGTGCTCAGATAAGGGACTGGTATGGATTTGGGGGGACCCCACGCCATTTTTTTTTCTAAAATTGCGCGTGGTTCCACTTAAAATCCATGCCAGACCTGAAGGGCCTGGTATGGATTTTGGGGGGGACCCCATACCATTTTTTAAATTTTGGTGCGGGGTTTCCCTTAAAATTCATACCAGATCTGAAGGGCCTGGTATAGATTTTGGGAGGAACCCAAAGCCATTTTTAAAAAAATGTTGGCGCAGGGTTCCCCTTAACCAATTAAATACACTATACTATATATACTACACTGCCCGAATATAGATTCTTCACTGAATATCTAATCTACTCCAAATGCATAGTATATATATATATATATATATATATATATATATATATATATATATATATATATATATATATATATATATATATATATATATATATATATTTGTAACGAGCCCCTTGCTCGCTCTATTCCACTCTCCGACAATCCTCTGCAACTATAGAATCAAATTACAGATCGCAACATCTGATTGTTCGGTCATCCAATGCTCCGGGATTAGAACTACAGCTATGTGCCGTTCTAACCCAGTTGTGATAGCTCAGAACAAACACCAGGCAGGCTGTATGTAAGTTCAACCAGGAATCTCCTTTATTCAAAAATACAGGCTCTTTTATACACTAACAGTGGAGGTGCATACCTCCGGCTCATATTACTCTAACAATACACCTGTAACCTAATTAACCTAATTAACATGGGCTAATTAACTAATCCCTTAGACAGCCTAGATGACTCAGACATGACCTTTAGGCCAGACTGGCCGTCTTGTAGCTTAGAACCCCCAATCAACATTATCACAATAGCAGAGTTAATTAAACACAAACAACAATGGGGATCTAATGACTCTTAGATCCCATACTAGAGACTTATTTACAATACACATTTTAGCAGACAACAGACAGGTAGCTGGAATTGATGACATTAGCATTTAACAGTAGGAGTCCCAACGGTATGAATCAGTCGCTATTCCAGTATGGCAAATCCAGGGTCCCCAGAGTCTGTGTGTCCTGGGGGACGAGGACCCGAATCCACAGTAATACCACCTCAAGGGTCCCCAGGCATAAAGCTCACAAAGAGCACCGTTCCCCCAAATGCCAGGGCCCACGATCGATCAGCAAGAGGCTAGCATACAGTCCCCTCCAAAAGTCTCTCTCCCGGCTAGGTCTGTCACTGTTAGGTACCTGGTAGTTGAGCCCGACTGGTAGAAGAAGACCTCTCTTAAGCACTGGTTCAGAAGCCACTGGAGTGGGGACAGTAGTCTACTGAGCACAGTGGGTAGGAGTGCCTGATGCGGTTTCTTGCGACGACCAGCGCAGGAGCTGATGAGACTTCCTTCAGGGAGGCTGTATTGCGGATGCAGGTAAGCAGAAGCGGATCCGTTAGCAGGCAGGAGAAGGATATTGCAGCAGCTGAACCTGGAGCTGGAAGAGCAGGTGGTGAGCGGCGTCACAGGACACAAGCAAAGCAGAGTCAAACAGTCCGTATCGGCAGGAGATCAGGCAGGTATATGGCAGAAGGGATGATCACAGAATAGTCAGGCAGGCAGGTATTCGGCAACAGGTAACAGGATAACAGCAAGGTCAGGCAGGCCGGGTCGGGTAGGAGATAGTAGAATAATCAGACGGAGCCGGGTCAATAATAATAGTAACAACAAGCAGGATACAGGAACTCAGGTGCAGAGCTGCAGATGAACAGCACCTAATGGAAGTAACTGACATCTATTTAAAGGGACTTTGGCGCCAAACAGCGCTAGCACGAACGCGAACGGGCGCGCGCGGAAGTGCGCCAGCGCCCCCCAGTGGGGAATTCGGCTGAATTGCTCTGGAAAAGCCTCTCATGCACCTGCGTGCACGTATGTTAGCCCGATGACCACCAACACGTCCCTGACATTGCCCCCTCCCAACGGGCAGCCTCCGGATGCCCAGATAACTCCTCTTCTCAGGATGAGCAGAGAAATAGGCCTGGATCAAACATTCAGCGTGAATATTGTTATTGGGTTCCCATGAATTATCCTCCGGACCATACCCCTTCCGTTTGACCAAGAACTGTACCTGCCCCAATCTCTTTCTGCAATCGAGGATAGCCTCCACCTCATATTCCTCGTTTCCGTCCACCAAGACAGGTTCGGGGACCCTGGTGCCCCTATTAGGGAAGGGATTGGTTACAGCAGGCTTCAATAATGACACATGGAACACAGGATGGATTTTAAGTGAGTCAGGTAAACACAGTTCATAAGACAGTTCGTTAACCTTCTTTTTCACCGGAAAAGGCCCAATAAACTTAGGAGCAAGCTTCTTGGAAGGACAAGCTAGTTTAATATTATTGGTAGACAGCCATACCTTATCACCAATCTGCAGATTTAGATCTCCTCTTCTCTTTTGGTCGAAGATCCTCTTACTGTCTGCTTGTGCCTTGGATATCGCTTCCTGTAGCATCCGGTTGTTGTGACTGAGGAACTGTACTGTATCCTGGACCGCTGGAACTGGGGATTCTGGAAGAAAATCTGGTAAGAAAGACACATGAAAACCATAATTGGCAAAAAACGGGGACTGACCCGTGGCAGAGTGGCTAGCATTATTGTAAGCGAATTCCGCTAGAGGTAGTAGGGACACCCAGTCGTCTTGTACAAATGAAGTAAAGCATCTAATGTACTGCTCTAGCGTTTGATTTGTTCGTTCGGTTTGCCCATTTGTTTGGGGGTGGTATGCTGAAGACAGGGCTAATTCAATTTTCAGTATTTCACATAGGGCCTTCCAGAAACATGACGTAAACTGCACCCCCCTATCGGATACTATATTTGCAGGAACTCCGTGCAGCCTGACGATCTCCTTGATGAATACACGGGCAGTCTCTACAGCAGAAGGTGTCCCCTTTAAGGGCAGAAAGTGGGCCATTTTAGACAAACGATCGATGACTACGAAGATCGCCGAACATCCTTCTGAGCATGGTAATTCAACAATAAAGTCCATTGCTATCATCCTCCAGGGCCTATCTGGTATGGGCAACAGCCTCAACAGTCCCCAAGCTCGGTTCCTGGAGGTTTTATTTTGAATGCAAACAGGACAGGAGCTAACGTACTTTCTGCAAAATTCTTTCATGTTAGGCCACCAGAACGTGCGTTGCACGAGTTCAAGGGTCTTACGGACCCCAAAATGTCCTGCAAGTGGATGATCATGCAACAAGCTCAGCACTTTGACTCGGATGTCTTCTGGCACGAATATTTGACTTCCTTTCCATAGTAACCCATCTCGAGATACTACAGCAAGTCCTTGAAGACTTGAAGGTTCTGGTGATGCTTGTCTGATCAAAGACAGGATGTCCGTCTGAAGGAGTAGGAAATTATTTGCTGGCAGGATGGTGTCAGGCACAGAAGGTTCCTTGGGATGATCAAACATGCGTGACAGCGCGTCTGGTTTTACGTTCTTGGTACCTGGCCGGTAGGTAATATGAAAACAGAAACGTGTGAAAAACAGGGCCCGCCGGGCTTGTCGAGGTTTCAGTCTCTTAGCAGATCTTAGATATTCGAGGTTCTTGTGATCCGTATATATTAGAACCGGATGGACTGCACCCTCCAACAAATGCCTCCACTCTTCTAGTGCTGCCTTGATGGCCAGTAACTCTCGATCACCCACATCGTAATTTCGCTCAGCCGGCAAGAGTTTCCTGGAGAAAAAACCCACAGGGTGCATCAGATCCTTGTTACCCTGTCGCTGAGAGATGACTGCACCCACGGCCACTTCAGAAGCATCCACCTCCAGAATAAAAGGTAGGGATGGGTCAGGATGGCTGAGAATTGGAGCTAAGGTGAACCGTCTCTTTAATTCTTCAAAGGCCTCCTGAGCCTCAGAGCTCCAGAGAAAGCGACAGTTCTGCTTGGTTAGCTGCGTGATAGGTGAAATAATGGCAGAGAATCCTTTAATAAATTTTCTATAGAAATTTGCGAATCCGATAAAGCGCTGCACGCCCTTCTTGTCCAGAGGAGCTGGCCAATCTAGCACAGCGGACACTTTTTGTGGATCCATTTTAATGCCGGTAGGGGAGATCACTAGCCCCAAAAACTGAATGTCCCTTTGTTCGAATTCGCATTTTTCTGCTTTGGCATACAGTCCGTGTAGACGAAGACGGCTCAAGACTTTGCGAACATGTTCCCGATGTTGTTTAAGGGAATTAGAGAAGATCAAAATATCATCCAAGTAAACTATCACAAAGATGTCCAGGAAATCTCTGAATACATCATTGACCAGATGCTGAAAAGTGGCAGGGGCATTGCATAGGCCGAAGGGCATGACCAAGTACTCATAGTGCCCGAAACGGGTCCGGAAAGCCGTCTTCCATTCATCTCCGGCCCGAATGCGGACCAGGTTGTAGGCTCCTCTTAGATCCAACTTAGTGAAGATAACGGCAGACCTCAACTTCTGAAATAGTTCAGGTATCAGGGGTAACGGGTAGCGGTTTTTGACTGTGATCTTATTTAAGTCCCGATAGTCCACACATGGACGAAGAGTCTGATCTTTCTTGGCAACAAAGAATATACCGGCCCCAGCTGGGGAGGTAGAAGGTCGAATAAAGCCCTTTTCGAGGTTTTCATTAATGTATAGTTTAAGTGCCTCTTGTTCCTTTTCAGATAGTGGAAAGATGCGCCCGAAGGGAATCTCAGCCCCAGGAAGCAACTCAATTGGGCAATCATAAGGGCGATGGGGTGGTAGGGAGTCCGCTCCCTTCTTGCTGAAAACATCTGCAAATTCATGGTAAACCTCTGGTATGGTTTGGAGGTGATCTGGATCTACATCCATGCAGAGTAAGGTGGCAGCTGGTTTGGAGGGTTCAGGTAAACAATGTCTCTGACAATAGGGAGATAGAAACTTGATTTCACCGGTAGACCAATTAACGTGGGGATTATGGGCCTGAAGCCAGGGCATGCCCAAAATGATCAGAAACAGAGGAGAGGAGATGACGTCCAGAATCAGGATTTCTTTATGCTGAGATGAACAGGTGACCAATAGTGGAAGGGTCTCTTGAGAGACTTGTCCTGATTTTATGTGGGACCCATCGGCCAGAAAAACGGAAAGTCTGTGTGTTTTGTCTTTCAGAGGAAGATTTTGTTGAGCAGCAAAGGCAGAGTCAATAAAGCAACTGCAAGCCCCGGAATCAATGATGGCGTTGATCCGGATTGTTCTTCCCTGGAGCTGTAACGAGAGAGGGAGAGCAAGTTGAGTGGCATTGGCGGTTAATGCTGAAAGACTGGCCGGAGTAGAGGAAACACATTACGGGTCTTGACCGGACAGTTGTTCACATAGTGGCCTGTCCCACCACAGTAGAGGCAGAGGTTTAGCTGGCGTCTGCGTGCCCGCTCTTCTGGAGATAGAGTAGAACGCAGTAGTCCCAACTGCATCGGTTCAGGAACATCAGGTGTTTGGGTGGCCGGGTTGGAGCAGGTAGAAGGTAGGTATCAGGAGGTAGGCATTGGAACTTTTGCAGTCATCCACATGGGGCGCGTTTGCTGGGAGGAGCGTTCAGACCGGCGTTCACGAAGGCGCCGGTCGATCTGGATTGTTAATGCAATAAGTTCTTCAAGAGTATCCGGCATTCCTACCCGTGCGAGCTCATCCTTGAGGCTCTCTGATAACCCCATGCGGAATTGATGGCGTAATGCTGCATTATTCCATTGTGTGTCCGCGCTCCAGTGCCGAAAGTCCGTGACATAGTCCTCGGCCGGTCTGCGGCCTTGCTGGAGCGCGAACAAAGCTGACTCAGCGGTGGCAGTCCGCTGAGGATCATCATACAATTGGGCCATGGCTTCAAAGAAAGAGGACAGGGACTGGATCTGCACTGAGTTGTTTTCAAGCAGGCGATGAGCCCAGGTTTGCGGCTTTACTTGCAGAAGGGATATCACAAATCCTACTTTAGTAGCCTCCAAAGAAAAAGTCCGTGGCTGTAAGGCAAAATATAACTGACAGGCACTGCGGAAGGCCAGGAACTTCGTGCGGTCCCCAGAGAACCTCTCAGGGATGGGAACCCTCGGTTCGGGTGGAAGCATAACCACAGAGGGAGGTACAGTGGCTTGTACTGGAGCTGCTGTTGGAGCAGGAGATGCGCCTCCTGGGCCACTGAGGTTCAGGACTTGACCTTCCAGTCTGGTATAACTGTCTTGCAAAGTCTTTACGGCTAGCGTGAGTGCTGCTAAGTGTGTACAGATCTCCTTGATAGGAGAGGCCTCTCCTGCGGGCTCAGACATGGCTGTTCGTACTGTTAGGTACCTGGTAGTTGAGCCCGACTGGTAGAAGAAGACCTCTCTTAAGCACTGGTTCAGAAGCCACTGGAGTGGGGACAGTAGTCTACTGAGCACAGTGGGTAGGAGTGCCTGATGCGGTTTCTTGCGACGACCAGCGCAGGAGCTGATGAGACTTCCTTCAGGGAGGCTGTATTGCGGATGCAGGTAAGCAGAAGCGGATCCGTTAGCAGGCAGGAGAAGGATATTGCAGCAGCAGAACCTGGAGCTGGAAGAGCAGGTGGTGAGCGGCGTCACAGGACACAAGCAAAGCAGAGTCAAACAGTCCGTATCGGCAGGAGATCAGGCAGGTATATGGCAGAAGGGATGATCACAGAATAGTCAGGCAGGCAGGTATTCGGCAACAGGTAACAGGATAACAGCAAGGTCAGGCAGGCCGGGTCGGGTAGGAGATAGTAGAATAGTCAGACGGAGCCGGGTCAATAATAATAGTAACAACAAGCAGGATACAAGAACTCAGGTGCAGAGCTGCAGATGAACAGCACCTAATGGAAGTAACTGACATCTATTTAAAGGGACTTTGGCGCCAAACAGCGCTAGCGCGAACGGGCGCGCGCGGAAGCGTGCCCCCCAGTGGGGAATTCGGCTGAATTGCTCTGGAAAAGACTCTCATGCACCTGTGTGCACGTATGTTAGCCCTAGGGATGAGCCGAACACCCCCCGGTTCGGTTCGCACCAGAACCCGCGAACGGACCGAAAGTTCGCACGAACGTTAGAACCCCATTGACGTCTATGGGACTCGAACGTTCGAAATCAAAAGTGCTCATTTTAAAGGCTAATTTGCATGGTATTGTCCTAAAAAGGGTTTGGGGACCCGGGTCCTACCCCAGGGGACATGTATCAATGCAAAAAAAACTTTTAAAAACGGCCGTTTTTTCGGGAGCAGTGATTTTAATGATGCTTAAAGTAAAAAAAAAAAAGTGAAATATTCCTTTAAATATCGTACCTGGGGGGTGTCTATAGTATGCCTGTAAAGTGACGCGTGTTTCCCATGTTTAGAACAGTCCCTGCACCAAATGTCATTTTTAAAGGAAAAAATCTCATTTAAAACTGCTTGCGGGTTTAATGTCATGTCGGGTCATGGCAATATGGATGAAAATCAGTGAGACAAACGGCATGGGTACCCCCCAGTCCATTACCAGTCCCTTTGGGTCTTGTATGGATATTAAGGGGAACCCCGCACCCAAATTAAAATAAGGAAAGGTGTGGGGCCACCAGGCCCTATATACTCTGAACAGCAGTATACAGGCGGTGCAAACAAGACAGGGACTGTAGGTTTGTTGTTAAGTAGAATCTGTTTGTAATTTTGAACATTTTTAACGTGTTTAGCTCCAGCCAAAAAATCTTTTCTAAGCTTTTTGGAAAACATAGGGAAGGGTTATCACCCCTGTGACATTTGTTTTGCTGTCTTTCCTCCTCTTCAGAAGATTTCACCTCACTTTTTTGTCCCAATGAAAAATGTTTTTTGAAAATTTGGGTTTTTTTGTGGAACAAGGATTGGAAAGCATCAGTGGAAAGGAGAACTTGTTTTCCCATATTAACTCTTACAGGAGAGAATTTCCCTTCCTAGGGGTAGATTTCATCTCACTTCCTGTTGTCTCCTTCCGTTTGCAAGTAGGAGTCGTTTGTAAGTTAGATGTTTGAAAGTAGGGTCCTGCCCTATATACTCAGCAGAAATTTGGGCCTTAGGTGTTGCTGTGGCCACAACACTGTAAGCCCTCACAGGGCCCTGCTGTGAAATATTAGATCAAGAATTGTAATTACATGCCCCTGTTGAACAGCAGCTGAAAAATTAGGCCTTAGGCACTGGTGCTGGTGCCACAACACTGCAACCCCTCACAGACACTCTAGTTGGAACGCAGGAACGAGCCCTGCTGCAAATTATTGCTTCAAAAATTGTAATTACACGCCCCTGTTAGACAGGGGCAGAAAAATTGGGCCTTAGGCACTGGTGCTGGTGCCACAACACTGCAACCCCTCACAGACACTCTAGTTGGAACGCAGGAACGAGCCCTGCTGCAAATGATTGCTTCAAAAATTGTAATTACACGCCCCTGTTAGACAGGGGCAGAAAAATTGGGCCTTAGGCACTGGTGCTGGTGCCACAACACTGCAACCCCTCACAGACACTCTAGTTGGAACGCAGGAACGAGCCCTACTGCAAAGTATTGCATCAAAAATTGTAATTACACGCCCCTGTTAGACAGGGGCAGAAAAATTGGGCCTTAGGCACTGGTGCTGGTGCCACAACACTGCAACCCCTCACAGACACTCTAGTTGGAACGCAGGAACGAGCCCTGCTGCAAAGTATTGCATCAAAAATTGTAATTACACGCCCCTGTTAGACAGGGGCAGAAAAATTGGGCCCTAGGCACTGGTGCTGGTGCCACAACACTGCAACCCCTCACAGACACTCTAGTTGGAATGCAGGAACGAGCCCTGCTGCAAAGTATTACATCAAAAATTGTAATTACACGCCCCTGTTAAACAGGGGCTGAAAAATTGTGCCTTAGGCACTGGTGGTGGCGCCCAGAACCAAAAATGTTCTTACAAGCTATCAGCGTGATGATTGAGGAGGAAGAGGATAATTACTCAGGGATAGTCACTCAGCATCAGCATAGGCAGTCTTTGAAGGGATCTGAGATTTCAAAAAAAATTATTCGGTTACATCAGCATCAGGTGCTTGGTAGCTGGTGGTGATCCAAGACTCATTCATTTTTATGAAGGTCAGCCGATCGACCGAGTCGGTGGACAGACGCACCCTGTGATCGGTTACCACGCCTCCAGCAGCACTGAATGTGCGTTCCGAAAGAACGCTGGATGCAGGACAGGCCAGTAGCTCAATTGCATACTGTGCAAGCTCTGGCCAGTGATCCATCCTCAAGACCCAGTAACCCAGAGGATTTTCGGTGGGAAAGGTGTCCAAGTCTGATCTTGCCCCTAGGTATTCCTGCACCATGTAAAACAGACGCTGGCGATGGTTGCTGGAACCGATCATACCTTGGGGCTGCGGACCAAAAAATTGTCTGAACGCATCGGTCAGACGGCCACCTTCTCCACCGCTCCTTCTTTGACTGACCGAAGCCTCAGCAACACGTTGTCCAGAAACAGGAGTTTGTAACCTCCCAGTCTCTGGGAACGCGTTGCACAGACCTTTCTGCAAGGCCTCCCGAAGATGTTTCATCCTCTGCTCCCTCTGCGATGGCAAGATAAGGTCCGCAACCTTACCCTTGTAACGTGGATCAAGGAGGGTTGCCAGCCAGTATTGGTCCTTCTCCTTGATACCACGAATACGAGGATCCTTACGCAGGCTTTGCAGGATCAGGGAGGCCATGCAGCGTAGGTTTGCTGAGGCATTCGGTCCGGAGTCCTCTGGGTCACTAAGAACGACATGGTCCGCAGCCACCTCCTCCCAGCCACGTACAAGTCCATGTGTTTCTTGGGACTGATCCCTTAAAGACTGCTGCTGATGCTGAGTGCCAGGCTCCACCTCCATACTGACACAATCTTCCTCCTCCTCCTCTTCCTCCTCGTCCTCTTCCTGTGTGATCGGCGGGCACGCAGGAACACTGTCTGGATAAAGGGGGCCTTGAGAGCTAAGGAAGTCCTCCTCTTCCTGCCTCTGTTCTGCCTCAAGTGCCCTGTCCATTATTCCACGCAGCGTGTGCTCCAACAGGTGGACAAGGGGGACAGTGTCACTGATGCATGCACTGTCACTGCTCACCATCCTCGTGGCCTCCTCGAATGGTGACAGGACAGTGCATGCATCCCTGATCATGGCCCACTGGCGTGGGGAAAAAAAACCAAGCTCCCCTGACCCTGTCCTGGTGCCATAGTCGCACAGGTACTCATTGATGGCCCTCTGCTGCGTGTGCAGCCGCTGCAGCATGGCCAACGTTGAGTTCCACCTGGTGGGCATGTCACAGATTAGGCGGTTCTTGGGCAGGTTAAACTCCTTTTGGAGGTCCGTCAGCCGAGCACTGGCATTATATGACCGGCGGAAATGCACACAGACTTTCCTGGCCTGCCTCAGGACATCCTGTAAGCCCGGGTACCTGCCCAAGAACCGCTGCACCACCAAGTTAAGGACGTGAGCCAAACAGGGCACATGGGTCATTTGTCCCTGTCGGAGGGCAGAGAGGAGGTTGGTGCCATTGTCGCAAACCACCATTCCTGCCTTAAGTTGGCGTGGCGTCAACCACCTCTGAACCTGCCCCTGCAGAGCTGACAGAACCTCTGCCCCAGTGTGGCTCCTGTCCCCCAAGCACACCAGCTCAAGCACCGCATGGCATCTTTTGGCCTGCGTACTTGCGTAGCCCCTTGAACGCCTACGGAGCACCGCTGGTTCCGAGGAAGAGGCCATGGAGGAAGAAGAAGAGGAGGGGGTGGAGGAGAGAGGTGTGTCACAATCAGCATTTTGGAGGCGTGGTGGCGGAACAACCTCCAACACTACTGCACCTTGTCCTGCATCCTTCCCAGCTGCCAGCAGAGTCACCCAATGCGCCGTGAAACTTAGGTAACGTCCCTGTCCATGCCTGCTGGACCATGAGTCAGCGGTAATATGCACCTTACCGCTGACCGCCCTGTCCAGCGAGGCATGGACATTGCCTTCCACATGCCGGTAGAGAGCCGGAATCGCCTTCCGTGAGAAAAAGTGGCGTTTGGGTACCTGCCACTGAGGAACCGCACATTCCACAAACTCACGGAAGGGGGCAGAGTCTACCAACTGAAAAGGCAGCAGTTGAAGTGCTAGCAATTTTGCCAAGCTAGCATTCAACCGCTGGGCATGTGGATGGCTGGGAGCAAACTTCTTTCGGCGGTGCAGCAGCTGGGGCAGGGAAATTTGCCTGGTACAATCTGACGTCGGTGTACCAAAAGCAGATTGCCCACAAGTACTTGGCTGTGACACACCTAATTCTACACCTTCATTCCTCTCACTGTAGGTCTCAGAGAGGACTGAAGGTCTAGTGGGGTTGGAAATCTCAGCTGATGAGGAGCAAGGAGAGATCCTCTTTGTTCTTTGGTGTGGGTCTTTTAGATACGCTTGCCAACGAACTGCATGGCAGGTCAACATATGTCTGGTCAAGCATGTGGTACCCAAGCGGGAGATATTTTGGCCACGCGAGATACGCTTGAGACATATGTTGCAAATAGCAGCGGTGCGATCTGATGCACTCGTCTCAAAAAAGGCCCACACCAAAGAACTTTTTGAATAACGCGCAGAGACTGCAGCGCCCTGCACATGTGGAGCTTTGGGGTGTGATGCAGTCAATGTGCTGCCCTTAGGCTGGCCCCTGGAGGGCATCCTGCCTCGTTGGTGATGTGCTGCCGCCTCCTCCTCCTCCTCCTCCTCCTCCTCCTCCTCCTCCTCCTCCTCCTCTCTCCTATCAGGCACCCACGTTGAGTCAGTGACCTCATCATCCCCTCCCTCCTCATCACTGGAGCAAACCTGGCAGTATGCTGCAGCAGGGGGAGCATGACTGCCAGATTGCTGTCCTTCTTGGGCACCCCCTCTGTCCGCGCTCATGTTACTGCCTTCATCGAGCTCAGTATCGTCATCAGAGCCTTCCAAACGCTGGGCATCCTCCTGGAGCATGTACCCAACACTGTGGTCAAACAGTTCGAGGGAATCCTCATGAGGACATGGTGGAGCTAGGGAAGGAGTCACTGATGACATTGAGCTGAGGGAAGAGGCCGCTGCTTTGCCAGACAAAGCACCCTGGGCATGGGTGAGAGAGGATGAGGAGGATGAGGACGGCTTGGTCATCCACTCGACCAAGTCTTCCGCATGTTGCGGCTCAACATGGCCAGCTGCCGAAAAAAAGGCCAAGCGTGTCCCATGGCCACGTGCTGATGAGGATGCACCGTCTCCACGACCAGCACTAGACACAGAGCCTGCTTGCCCTCTCTTATTGGCTTGTGACTGTCTGCCTCTCCTTCTTGGCCTTCCAGACATACTAATGGCCTGTAGCTGCACTAAGCTGGGATAGAACACCTGTAATTTTCTTCAAGTAGCTTTATATACTGTAACCAGACAAGCCTGCCTGTCAGTAGGAAGATAACAGGAACGGATCTAGCTGAACACTGTGAGCAGGACGCACTGTACTAAATGTAAATAGTCTAGCTGCCTGACCGTGGTACTAATAGGATCAAATAGAACACCTGTAATTTTCTTCAGGTAGCTTTATATACTGTAACCAGACAAGCCTGCCTGTCAGTAGGAAGATAACAGGAACGGATCTAGCTGTACACTGTGAGCAGGACGCACTGTACTAAATGTAAATAGTCTAGCTGCCTGACCGTGGTACTAATAGGATCAAATAGAACACCTGTAATTTTCTTCAGGTAGCTTTATATACTGTAACCAGACAAGCCTGCCTGTCAGTAGGAAGATAACAGGAACGGATCTAGCTGTACACTGTGAGCAGGACGCACTGTACTAAATGTAAATAGTCTAGCTGCCTGACCGTGGTACTAATAGGATCAAATAGAACACCTGTAATTTTCTTCAGGTAGCTTTATATACTGTAACCAGACAAGCCTGCCTGTCAGTAGGAAGATAACAGGAACGGATCTAGCTGAACACTGTGAGCAGGACACACTGTACTAAATGTAAATAGTCTAGCTGCCTGACCGTGGTACTAATAGGATCAAATAGAACACCTGTAATTTTCTTCAGGTAGCTTTATATACTGTAACCAGACAAGCCTGCCGGTCAGTAGGAATTTAACAGGAACGGATCTAGCTGAACACTGTGAGCAGGACGCACTGCACTAAATGTAAATAGCAGGAACGGATCTAGCTGAACACTGTGAGCAGGACGCACTGCACTAAATGTAAATAGTCTAGAAGATAACAGGAACGGATCTAGCTGAACACTGTGAGCAGGACGCACTGCATTAAATGTAAATAGTCTAGATAGAAGATAACAGGAACGGATCTAGCTAAACTGAATACAGTGTATATATATATATGCAACACCTGGGATGCATATATATACACAATACACTGTAAGTGCAGCTAACTGACTGACTGTTCTGCCTAATCTATCTAACTCAAATCAAATGACACTGTCTCTCTCTCTCTCTATCTCTCAGCACACCGGAACACACACTACACAGGGCCGCCGTGCAGGCGGCCTTATATAGTGTGGGGTGTGTACTAAATGCCCTGAGCCGTAATTGGCCAAAGCCACCCTGGCTTTGGCCAATTACAGCTCTCTCTACTGACAGCGCTGTGATTGGCCAAGCATGCGGGTCATAGTGCATGCTTGGCCAATCATCAGCCAGCAATGCACTGCGATGCCGCAGTGAATTATGGGCCGTGACGCGCCACACGAATTTAGCGCGAACGGCCCATAACGTTCGCAATTCGGCGAACGATCGAACAGCCGATGTTCGAGTCGAACATGGGTTCGACTCGAACACGAAGCTCATCCCTAGTTAGCCCGATGACCACCAACACGTCCCTGACAGTCACATATATATATAAAGGTTTACCTCATTTACTAAGCTCTGGAGCAACTGTGTTAATATATGTACAATTAGCGTTACAAAAATCATTAATTAGAATTTTCCCTCTCTTTTTAAAAATATAAAACTAAATATAAAATAGATTTTATATATATATATATATATATATATATATATATATATATATATATATATATATATATATATATATATTTTATTTTTTTTAATTTTTTTTTTAAATGTAATATTTGGGTTTTCCAGTGTGCCCAAAATGTAAATGAGCAATTTACCAGGGCACTGATATTGAACAGAAATAATATAACCTATTATCATACCTCTCCTTGTAGAAAATAAATGGCACATATTTTTCCCCCTTATTTCCTTGTAGAAAACTGTATCTTGTAAAAGAGTAAAAATGCATGTGCATGCACACCCTGGGACATAAAAGGCCATTAAACACATTTTCTCATGCAAAGTCACATATATATCTCTAAAATTCACAGTTATCGATTTTAAAATCTAGACAAACATTTTCACGAGCCAGTGAAGGTATACCGTGAAAATAATTTCCATATAGGTTCGGTAAGAAAGATCATCTTCTTTAAGTGTTATAAAAAAAAAAAAGATAAGTATATATATCTTAGATACAGTTGTGCTCAAAAGTTTACATACCCTGGCATAATTTATGTTTTCTTGCCCATTTTTCAGACAATATGAATGATAACACAAAAACTTTTCTTTCACTCGTGGTTAGTGTTTGGCTGAAGCCATTTATTATCAATCAACTGTGTTTAATCTCTTTAAATCATAATCACAACAGAAATTACCCAAATGACCCTGATCAAAAGTTTACATACCCCAGTTCTTAATATCGTGTATTGCCCCTAATGACAGCTTGAAGTCTTTTGTAGTACTTGTGGATGAGGCTCAGATGTAAAGCTGCCCATTCCTCTTGGCAAAAAGCCTCCAGTTCCTGTAAATTCTTGGGCTGTCTTGCATGAACTACACGTTTGAGATCTCCCCAGAGTGGTTCAATGATATTGAGGTCAGGAGACTGAGATGGCCACTCCAGAACCTTCACTTTATTCTGCTGTAGCCAATGAGAGGTTGACTTGGCCTTGTGTTTTGAATCATTGTCATGTTGGAATGTCCAAGTAGGTCCCATGCGCAACTTCCTGGCTGATGAATGCAAATGTTCCTCTAGTATTTTTTGATAACATACTGCACTCATCTTGCCATCAATTTTTACCAAATTTCCTGTGCCTTTGTAGCTCACACATCCCCAAAACATCAGCGATCCACCTCCGCGTTTCACAGTAGGAATGGTATACCTTTCATCATAGGCCTCCTTTCCAAATGAAGTGTTTATGGTTGTGGCCAAAAAGCTCAATTTTGGTCTCATCACTCCAAATGACCTTGTGCCAGAAGGTTTGAGGCTTGTCTCTGTGCTGTTTGGCGTATTGTAGACGGGATAGTTTACGGCATTTGCGTAGTAATGGTTTTCTTTTGGCAATTCGACCATGCAGCCCATCTTTCTTCAAGTGCCTCCTTATTGTGCATCTTGAAACAGCCACACCACATGTTTTCAGAGTCCTGTATTTCACATGAAGTTATTTGTGGGCTCTATTTGCATCCCGAACAATTTTCCTGGCAGTTGTGGCTGAAATTTTAGTTGGTCTACCTGACCGTGGTTTGGTTTCAACAGAACCCCTCATTTTCCACTTCTTGATTAGAGTTTGAACACTGCCGATTGGCATTCTCAATTCCTTGGATATCTTTTCATATCCCTTTCCTGTTTTATACAGTTCAACTACCTTTTCAGGCAGACCTTTGACAATTCTTTTGCTTTCCTCATGACTCAGAATCCAGAAACGTCAGCGCAGCACTGGATGAAAGATGCAAGGGTCTGTCAGGAGTCAAGAAACTCATTGACCTTTTATATACACACACTAATTACAGGCAAACAGATCACAGGTGAGGATGGTTACCTTTAATAGCCATTCAAACCCCTTTGTGTCAACTTGTGTGCATGTTATCAGGCCAAAATCACCAGGGTATGTAAACTTTTGATCGGGGTCATTTGGGTAGTTACTGTTGTGATGATGATTTAAAAAGACACTAACCATGAGTGAAATAATTGTTTTAGTGTTATCATTCATATTTTCTGAAAAATGGCAATTAAATCATAGTGAAACCCCTAGATTTATCCTTACTTGGTTTACAAAAGGACGCACAAATGCCTTATCACACAAAATTTCATACTTATTGTGCTACACTAAGAAAGATATAATTTTTCACTGAAAATCTTCCCTACTGTTTATAGTGTCCCCAGAATCCTCTGTAAATGCTGTTGTACCTATGTACAAACTGACTTATAAGAGCAGGAATTGTCTGAGAAAATTGATAGGGTCTGGTTTTCATTGATGGGACTGTAGAACTAAAAATCACACCTTTTGTGATTCTTTACCCTCCGTACCCCCCCCTTTTTGTACTCCCACCATAATTTACACCCCCTCTTTCCCCCCATCTCCTGACAACACTGTTGGATTCATTTTGTTTGTTCTAAAAACATCTATTCAGTATGAAGGATAGTCCTAAAAATTGGAGACTTCTATTTAGTATGTATGCTGAACTGCGATGGAAGCTGTACCACTGTTGTTTTGTATAATTGTTGTGTATGTCATGATTGGCAAGAAATCCTACACCTTTAATTAAAATGCTGATACATAATTGCTGGTATGCCTGGGGGGCAAAAGCCAAACAAGGGAAGAGATTATGTTAGCTCTTCAGAAGTAGGCTGAGAGGTGACTGACTCCACACCATCTTGTGCCAGGAAAGGTGATGTTTGACAATTACACCAACCTGCTGTTTTCCCTTTGACAATGAAATTTCCCACAGCCAGTGTTCGCCTTCCTGAAATTCAGCAACAACACAAGCTGCCTGCCAACTTCCTGATATGCATGATACCCACATGCTGGAACACAGTGTTGGCCATGTTTCAGTAGCTGTGCTTGCATCATCAGGCCGGCCAAGAGTATCTGTGTGAGTATGGGACAAGGACAGATCCTGGGGTTTTGTATTTTTTTTCCCATCAGTGACTCCTCATTTGGACCATCTTGCCAACCTTGGTAAGTGCAACTATTATGGCACGCTATAACCAAGCAGGGATCAGTGACACAATCCCTTTGGTGTTCCTACCTAAGCACACAATGAGTCAAAAGGTGCCACTCGGAAGACTGTTCCTTGCCATGTAGGATCCTCTTATCTTCCTTTTCAGAGAGTGGCAGGTACCCCTTTTATGGCCAAAGTGCCGTGAGTTCCCAGGATGATGAAAGGGGTAGGTTGGCTTGGCTGCCATAATGAGGCTTTAAAGTGCTTCTTCTCAATGCATTGGCAAAGTCTGTCTGCTGGTAGCAGTCACAAGCAGCCCCTATATGCTAAAATAGAAAAAGACTTTGTGCAAGAAAACTTAATAAAATTGGGTCAGCAGCACATAGACATAGACAGTAAACTATAAAAAATGTTGTGCTATCCTTTAAAGGTAAACAAGTGCAATATATACAAATGTGCATTGAATACATCACAGTGAAGTAATTGCATAGATCAAGCCCATAAGATGAAAAGTGAGAAATCCAACATAAACATGTTGTCCTGAGATATCTAGTTAGTTTTACACAGCCAGCTGCTCTTCCCCACACCACCAGGTGTAAACACTTCTTACCGGATAATCAGATCTATATATCATAAGAGGTCGGTAGCTCTTTATACTGCATTAAAACTTGACCAAATTCATCCACAGTGCACACATGAACAGAAGGATAAACAAATGCAACAATAGTGTAATGCAGCAAGGCAAAATGTATTAGATTCGCAGGTAGATACTCACAAAAATAAGGTAAGACAACCACTAAAAGCACTATTGCATGGATGCGATAATGTAAATTTTGCTTTGTCCAGCGCAGTTAGTCGTAATACGCGTCATCAGGGGACCGGAAATGCACATAGTCTGTCATTTTCAAAATGCACCCTGCAAGAAACTGTTAAAATACTCCCACATTAACTGGAAGGTTATGACAGCCTGCACTAAGCATAAACGTCAAACCAGCTTTCAAGTGGTATCTCTCCTGGGCTTCTCTCTCTGCTCCTGAGAATCCTGAGAATGTGATTTAGGCAATGGAGCCTACAAGAAATGGTAGAAATACTACACAGAAATACTTGCTTATTGCTTGTATTTTAATCATAAAAATACAAATTTTAGTTGTTTTTATTTTCCAAAGTTAAATAGAGATGGAGTTTAGCCAGTGAGGCCTATGAGAAATTGTGCAAATACTACAAATGATGTATGTAGCATCTTACTTCTTTTTGCAGCATTAAAGTATAACCTATAATTAGTTTTTGACCATAGCCAAATGGGGATGTGATTTATGCAATGAGGCCCACACAAAATGTAGAAATACTATATATGTTGTTTGTAGCATCTTTCTTTGTTTTTTTTTTTTTTTTTTAATAAAAAAATAAACAGTACTGTGCAAAAGTCAGGTGTGAAAAAATGCTGTAAATTAGGTATGCTTTCAGAAATAGAAGTGTTAGTTTTTTTTTATCAATTAACAAAATGGAAAGTAAATGAAAAGAAGAGATATCCAAATCAAATCAATGTTTGGTGTGACCACCCATTGCCTTCAAAACAGCATCAATTCTTCAATTCTTCTAGGTTAACCTGCATACAGTTTTTAAAGGAACTCGGCAGGTAAGTTGTTCCAAACATCTTGGAGAACTAACCACGGATCTTCTGTGGATGTAGGTTGCCTTAAATTTTCATTGCACAATAAAACCTGCCTCATCTCTCCCTCTTACATTGCATCCTACTAAAACCAATTGAATGATGTGCAGCATAGCTCTGCAATACTTCTGGCTGTTGTCTCTGACATTATTATTATTATACATTATGCCAACATGTCTGTCTGCTGTTTCTGAAAAAAGACAATCTAATTTCAATTTCTTCATACAGGCACTGACACAGAGACACCATGCTTCACGCAGGATCTCGTCTTCCACAGGACATATGAGACCAGGGACTCACGGATCCTACTCGTTTATTGAGTAACTACATTTGTAGCTTTAGTGATATCCCATCCCAGTGATACTATATATGCTGCTACCGTCCACGGGTGGAGTCTGATCACTGCCAAGCACACTTACTGCTATACACACTTTGGAAATGCATTATATTTTATGCATCCAGCTATCCTGGTCTGGTGTCCGCCTTTGTGGTTACTGAAACAGCTGCCTCCTGTTTTGAACATGGAATCATTCAAATTAAATTAACATTTATTTGACTGATGAAGGTGTTTTATAAAGGCTGGAAACGTGTCGGGTATCAGGGTACACTACCCATTGGAGAGTACTGATGTTCCTTTGTATACCATGATTTTCTTTGTGTTTTGTTTTTGTGTATTATGTATGTACTGTACAGACGCTATACGTCTTTTTACCCATTTGTATTGAATTATGCGGTATTATTAAAGTCATTTATTTTTATGCCAGAGTTGGCGGTCTTTCAAAGTCCCATTTAGGGGGTATTTCTTTTTGTTTAATTTCTTCATAAAAACAGCCTTGTCAATTCTTTATACATTGCAGCCCAGTCATGCTGCTTAATACTTTCCAGACACTGTGCCAGTGGTGGCTGGTGCTGAATTTTTTTTTGGGGGGGAGAGGCAAACAAACCTGGCCCCCTCATTCCCCAAACCCCCCCCCCCGCAGATGGAACAATCCGTCCCCCACTCGTCCACACTCCAGCCTTGCACTTACCTCATTCAGGTCACGGCTTCGCTGGCTTCCCCCCTGCATCTCCTCCTTAGTCCCAGAGATCATTTCTCCTCCCGGCCAATTGGGTTTTTAGGACTCCCAGCCAATCGGGTCTTAGGACTCCTGGCCAATCGGGTCTCAGGACCCACTTCCTGATTGGCCAGGAAGAGAAGCAGGAAGACATTAGCGAATATTAATTTGCTAATGTCACACAAGTGGGTGGGCTCCGCACCCAGAGTCCACCCTTTTTAAAGCCAATTAGAGCCTCAGGCTCTAATCATGTGCTTAAAAAAAACCCACTGAAAACCATGCGCCCGGCACCCTGCATGGAGATTAGAGGCTGGACGCATGGATTAGGGGGGTGGTGCCCCTGTGCCCCTTACATGCGGGCGCAACTGCACTGTGCTATATGTCTGACTACATGGAACTGTCATTTTTATTTCAGCATTACAACGCCCTCCTTCTTGGAATGTGGGATTGTGGAATTGAAGTATTTTTGTGAATTCTGTGTTGACATTTTGTTAAACTTTGTAGTAAATCAAGTGTGGTGCTACACAAAAAAGATAACAAGTGCCTTGAAAAAGTATTCATACCCCTTTAAATTTTCCACATTTTGTCATGTTATAACCAAAACCGTAAATGTATATTATTGGGATTTTATGTGATAGACCAACACAAAGTGGCACATATTTGTGAAGTGAAAGGAAAATGATAAATGCTTTTCTAAAATTGTTACAAATAAATATCTTAAAAGTGTGACGTGCATTTGTATTCAGCCCCCTTTACTCTGATACCCATAACTAAAATCTAGTGGAACCAATTACCTTCAGAAGTTACCTAATTAGTACATAGAGTCCACCTGTGTGTAATTTAATCTCAGTACAAATACAGCTGTTCTGTGAAGCCCTCAGAGGTTTGTTAGAGAACCTTAGTGAACAAACAGCATCATGAAGGCCAAGGAACACACCAGACAGGTCAGGGATAAAGTTGTGGAGAAGTTTAAAGCCAGGTTAGCTTTTAAAAAAATATCCCAAGCTTTGAACGTCTCACCGAGCACTGTTCAAATCATCATCTGAATATGGAAAGCGTATGGCACAACTGCAAACCTGCCAAGACATGGCCATCCACCTAAACTGACAGGCCGGGCAAGGAGAGCATTATTCAGAGAAGCAGCCAAGAGGCCCATGGTAATTCTGGAGGAGCTGCAGAGATCCACAGCTCAGGTGGGAGAATCTCTCAAGAGGACAACTATTAGTCATGCAGTCCACAAATTTGGCCTTTGCGGAAGAGTGGCAAGAAAAAAGCCATTGTTGAAAGAAAGCCATAAGAAGTCCTATTTGCAGTTTGCGAAAAAAAAACATGTGGGGGACACAGCAAACATGTGAAAGAAAGGGGTCTAGTCAGATGAAATCAATATTAAACTTTTTGGCCTAAAAGCAAAACACTATGTGTGGCAGAAAACTAACACTACACATCACCCACTTCACTGTGAAACATGAGGATGGCAGCATGCTGTGGGGTGCTTTCCTTCAGCACTGACAGGGAGGCTGGTAAGACTTGATGGGGAGATGGATGGAGCCAAATACAGGGCAATTATAGAAGAAAGAAGAAAACCAGTCTGCAAAAGACTTGAGACTGTGGTGGAAGTTCACCTTCCAGCAGGACAACGATCCTAAACATACAGCCAGAGATACAATGAAATGGTTTCGATCAAAGCATATTTGTGTGTTAGAATGGCCCAGTCAAAGTCCAGACCTAAATCTAATTGAGAATCTGTGGCAAGACTTAAAAATTGTTGTTCACAGATGCTCTCCATCCAATCTGACAGAGCCTGAACTATTTTGCAAAGAAGAATGGTCAGAAATGTCACTCTCTAGATGTGCAAAGCTGGTAGAGACATCCCCAAAAAGACTTGCAGCTGTAATTGCAGTGAAAGGTGGTTCTACAAAGTATTGACTCAGGGGGGCTGAATACAAATGCACTCCACACTTTCCAGATATTTATTTGTAAAAAATATTTGAAAACCATTTATCATTTACATTCTACTTCACAATTATGTGCCACTTTATGTCGGTCTATCACATAAAATCCCAATAAAATACATTTACGTTTTTGGTTGTAACATGACAAAGTGTGGAAAATTTAAAGGGGTATGAATACTTTTTCAAGGTAATGTATGTTATGCAACTGTTTTGCCAGTTGGTTTTGCAATTGGTACAGAGTTGTTTTGGAAGTGTCAACCTACTGACAGCTTTTAGATATGTTTTGTCTGTTACTTTCACAGCTTAGTTTTGATCTAATATTGCCAGATAAAAAATAGGTGATGCAGCAACAATGCCTTTTGTTTGACAAACCGCTTGGTTTGACAATCCCTTGCCAATTTGCATAACTGTGAATCATTCACACCTATGTGAATTGGATGCAGGGAATTTGTATGACAGGAGAGTGTGACCGTCTCTCAATGGAGCCGGTTCACACATCTCCAGGACAGCTACGGAGCACACAGCAGAAGGGTTCTCTGTGTCTTTGGCTCCGTTTCAGGTCCAACTTCAGGCGAAAATTTGAACCTAATTTGAACCTGAAATGGTGAACAGGGATGCCCCGGGCCCTGCTGTGTCCCACGGCCGCACATAGTGTGAACCCAGCCTTAGTGGGATTCAGATTCTGTTTCAGAGTTTGCAAGTTCCGGCATTTACGGTAAGTTTGAAAAATGGCCCATGAATCAAACCCAAGCAAATTTGGCCATGACTACCTATAAGTAGCTTATTAGCCAGCATTGGTCGAAAATTAAAACTCAGAAATTAGTGAACGTTGAAAAGTTATCTCTACATTAATATTTCTACATTAATCTGAGATCAATAACAACAGAGGCAAGCTGGGCTCCAATTAAATTTACCTGATTTAATTGACTAACCTTTTAATCAACATCTGTAATGTACATAGCAACAGGGCTTTTTTCAGCAGGAACTAGGGGGAACTCAGTTCCACCACCTCTGGCTCAGGTCTTCTGCTCCCTGCTCACCACTATCACTTGGTAACATTGAAGTCCAGCTTCTGCATTTACAAGTGATAGCTTATCTCCCAGTAGCTCCCACAGGTCAGATCTCCTGCACAGATCCCACTGAGTGCCAGACAGGGACAAGGGAGATACAGAACAGGTGCCCAGGGTTCAGTGCAGTCATGGGCAGGAGAGAGTGTGTGGTAGGCTGCACCCTCTGTGGTCTCCCTTTTTTCCCTGGTGACCAGTTGTTAATGCTCCTACTGCATGATCACCCTTGTAAGTGACTGTAGTATAGTATAGTATGCTGGGAGGTACTACAGCCGGATAGGTGCTTCAGCTTAATATTGCAACAAAGGTAAGATATATGACAGATGGTGGAGCTTTTAAAGAGGAGGGGGGAGAAGATGAGGGCAGTGGAGGGAGGAGGTTGTATGCAGAGGGAAGAGCTACTATTTGATGCCATTTGGCAGGTATGTGTGTGTGACAGGCATGGTTGAGTTGCTGCACCTTTTCTCTGAGAAAAAAAGCCCTGCATAGCAATGTACACTTTTAATTGTATTTGTGTAAAGTGCTAACTTACATAGCACGTGCTTTGCATCCCTCATTGTTTTTGTGCAAGTTTGGCATAAAAGGTGCTATTTGTTGTGTTATAATGTTGTGCTTTGATTCCCATGCCAGTTCTAAATGGAGACTGTATCATTACTAGAGCTGCACGAGAGTTGTTGTCACACTAACAAGCTCTGTATTTTCAATTGCTTAAAAGTCAGATTTGTACAGTTATTCTAAGATGTTTCAAAGCTATCAGGGTTTTCAGTCATGTACTGAAAAGCTCTCATGCAATGGGACTGCTAGCAATTCATTCAAACCAGACAAGCATGGCTTGCACTGTAGATGTCAGGAGAGCTTTTAGCAATGTAACATAGCCTTGCCCAGGAATACGTCAATGAGCACTATACAATAGAATTATCATTCCAAAAGGCATTGTGAAAGTAAACAACTTAGTCAAATTGGTTTATCATGCATGGATTCAACCGAATAATAACGTGTCACGACTTTAGTCTAAATACCAGCAGTGCACAAAATAAAAAAATACACTGTTCTATAAAAATAGCAAATAAAAGTAATGAATCGATACACAAGTAAAATAAAATAACATAGATATTCAATCTACTGTTTATTGATGTAATACTGCTATTAATGTAGCAATAACTCTCGGTGGAGGTGCTGGTTTAAAGCGGGCCTGTCCTCTTTGCTCTCCACCCCTCTTAAATAGTTCAATCCCCTTGGCACAGCTGTAGTGCAGTGTTGTAATGATATGAGTATCAACTTTAACCCACCATATACACTTATATTTATATTTACCTCTACCTGGATGCTGGTAACTCCACCTGCAGGAGAAATAACAACACTGCACACAAACTTCAGTAATAACCAAAAAATAACTTCTTTCTTTGTGTAAATAATATATTTATGTAAAGGGTTATTACAATGACTACACTATCACACCAACGTAGTGCAATAGTATAGTAAATAGTTATAACAATTGGTAACATACACAAATATACCTAATTGTATATATTTATACCAGGGAGCTCCCCCTGCTCTAAACTGTAAAGTCACTATCCTTGGTAACTAAATGCAGGGCCCTGCAATAAAAGAGATAGTCCTGACGTCTTCAGTCTTCGCTAGCTTTTGTGATTATAATCCACAAAGGGTTCCTCCTGTGTGTTGCACAGTGTAATGTAATACACTAAGGAAATTGTAATCCAGCAGATTGACTAAGTGTTCTTATATGAAGAAGACAAACATCTACATCCGTTCTTGAATACTGAAGTCTATTCAGATGTAAGGTTTTCCAACTTAACTTGTTGCGTGGGACTATCAGTCCCAGCAACACTCTGTAACAGTTCTAAATTTGTGTGTGGTATTTAAACAAACTTCTGGGTGTTAACCCTCTCACCACATGGGATCCGGGCCGATGGATGCCTCTGTTTCAGTTCTCAGTCCATATGGAAACACCGCCACACCGTCACACTGCTCCGTTCACTAACGACCAGGAGTCCTCGGTTACCTCCTCTACGGGTCTCCGGAATGATCACTTCTGCTGCTCCAGCACACTGTGATATGATGACAGGATCCCTGCTGCTGCTCCTCCGCAAGGTAGGCCGCAACCCTGTGGGACACACACCCACAGAGTTCTGCAGGCAGCCCACGCGTCCCAGGAACAAGAGAGCTAAGATGGCTGCTCCCAGTCCTTTTATATCCTTCCACAATGCAGTTCAGTTCCTCTTTTGTCCAGGAGCATTGTGGGCAGGTCATAGTTAAAGTTCAGAAGTAAACAATCAATTGCTTACATGTCACTTCTCTTAATCATGAAACATAACAGTATTGTACCTTTTCAATTGTCCACAAGATGGCACTATAACAACTTATGTCCTGTATAAGACACATATGGCTAAAAACAAAAGTTGTCAGCGCTACATACTCCCCCTGCTTTAAATCTTTGGTCCCCAAAGATTTGTAATACCTTGTTCTTGTTACACATCTTAGCCTCTAATCGAGTGCACAGGACCGACAGAGGAGCTTCCCACCAATTCTCAGGTATTGGAAAGCTATTCTGTGTACCCACAACTGTCACTTTAGTTTCAGATACAGATGTGCCAAGGGGTGAAACAGGGCTCTCATTTTCCAGATTGACTGAGGAGGAACTAGGCTCATCAACATTCCTTTTGCTGGTAACCTTTGTTGTCTCAGAACACTCGCGCAATGTATCGTATGTTAGTCTCTTGGGTGGGTGAATGTTCCTCTTTCCCAGATATCTCCCCAGAGTTCCATGGCCACGCTCGCTTCTGAGCGGGTGCCTTCGGCCTCACACCACTGTGCCACAGTGGGGATCCATTCTTTGGTTATTAAGGGGGTGCTTGATTTTAGAGTGACAGTTATCCCGGATGAGCCCCCACATGTAGCAATAACTCTCGGTGGAGCTGCTGGTTTAAAGCGGGCCTGTCCTCTTTGGTCTCCACCCCTCTTAAATAGTTCAATCCCCTTGGCACAGCTGTAGTGCAGTGCTGTAATGATATGAGTATCAACTTTAACCCACCATATACACTTATATTTATATTTACCTCTACCTGGGTGCTGGTAACTCCACCTGCAGGAGAAATAACAACACTGCACACAAACTTCAGTAATAACCAAAAAATAACTTCTTTCTTTGTGTAAATAATATATTTATGTAAAGGGTTATTACAATGACTACACTATCACACCAACGTAGTGCAATAGTATAGTAAATAGTTATGACAATTGGTAACATACACAAATATGCCTAATTGTGTATATCTATACCAGGGAGCTCCCCCTGCTCTAAACTGTAAAGTCACTATCCTTAGTAACTAAATGCAGGGGCCTGCAATAAAAGAGATAGTCCTGACGTCTTCAGTCTTCGCTAGCTTTTGTGATTGTAATCCACAAAGGGTTCCTCCTGTGTGTTGCGCAGTGTAATGTAATACACTAAGGAAATTGTAATCCAGCAGATTTACTAAGTGTTCTTATATGAAGAAGACAAACATCTAGCATCCGTTCTTGAATACTGAAGTCTATTCAGATGTAAGGTTCTCCAACTTAACTTGTTCCGTAGGACTATCAGTTCCAGCAACACTCTGTAACAGTTCTAAATGTGTGTGTAGTATTTAAACAAACTTCTGGGTGTTAACCCTCTCACCACATGGGATCCGGGCGGATGGATGCCTCTGTTTCAACAGTTCTCAGTCCGTATGGAACCACCACCACACCGTCACACTGCTCCGTTCACTAACGACCAGGAGTCCTCGGTTACCTCCTCTACGGGTCTCCGGAATGATCACTTCTGCTGCTCCAGCACACTGTGATACGATGACAGGATCCCTGCTGCTGCTCCTCCGCAAGGTAGGCCGCAACCCTGTGGGACACACACACCCACAGAGTTCTGCAGGCAGCCCACGCGTCCCAGGAACAAGAGAGCTAAGATGGCTGCTCCGAGCCATTTTATATCCTCCCACAATGCAGTTCAGTTCTTCTCTTGTCCAGGAGCATTGTGGGTAGGTCATAGTTAAAGTTCAGAAGTAAACAATCAATTACTTCCATGTCACTTCTCTTAATCATGAAACATAACAGTATTGTACCTTTTCAATTGTCCACAAGATGGCACTACAACAACTTATGTCCTGTATAACACACATATGGCTAAAAACAAAAGTTGTCAGCGCTACATTAAATAATAAGTACTACAAATAATAAGGTTTCTTTGGCACAATCCATTAGCAGCATTCTACAGATTCCAGTGACAGATTCTTGCATGGGAAATTACAGAAGCATGCAGATAGCAGCTAAACTAATGACAGGCTGACAGCGGCCACCGCTGTTTGCATGTAGCTGTACACCAAGTGTTTACCTGTAGATGTCCGAGCCTGAGTACAGTTAGCTGTCGTGCTCTCACACCCAAAAGGTTACTGTTGTGTTTTTAAAATGCACAGAAAAGGATTAAAGTGATTGTAAAAGATCACCTTGTTGAACAGCCCGTTCAGTTTAGAACTGAAATGAAAGGCTAAACATTTGTGTATAGACATTAAAAAAAAAAAACATGATAAATACCCTTTCCCCTTTTTTAAAAGTGATCCCATTGGGGAGGAGAAGCAACAGTACACTGATCTTCCCAGTGAAAGGCTGTGCAGTCAGGGCGTGTCAGGACAAGTCTGATCATTAGAGGAGAGCAGGCTGAGTTCCCAGCATAGCTGGAGAACTGACCATGCTGTGTTCTCCTGCTTAGTGTGGTCAGTAAGCAATACAAAAAGAACAGGATACTTTACAGCAGGCACATATCAGGAATATGAAATGTAAACATTTACATGAAATACAAAAGCATAAAGGTTACATCTCAAAAGAAAAAAGAATACATGACACTGAGCTGAACTGCCTAGAGCTGAGCTGAACTGCCCTGGGTTCGGTGAACTTCAGATATCAGGCCCGAACCCCACTTAAATCAATGGGAGCCAATTGTGTCAAAATAAAATTGCCCACTTTCTGGGCTAGTAGACAATGAGGTGTCAAAAAATAGTATGGTTGGGTGGGTACTGCCCTGGGGAAAATGTGCCAATGCAAGAAATAAAATAAAAAAATCTATGCAGCTGGGAGCAGTGATTTTTTTAGCAGTGATTTTTACAAAGGAAAACAAGAGTTTTAAATTGCCGGCAAATTACATCTTCCGCCTTGCTTCTTTTTATAAAAAATAAACTTGTCACACAGACCTCAAAGGTCCCCCAGAATACATAACAGAACCCTAGGGGAACTTCTGAGGTGTCTGTGTTTTTTTTTTTTTTTTTTTTTAAGAAGCCAGGAATCTAATATTGTTTACTTGCAATTTAAACTATCATTTTTTTTGTAAATGTCATTTTTGCTGTAGCACACACTACAGCAAAAATTAAAAAATAAATTGCATAGGGCTCTCCCCAAAATATACACCAGATTCTTTGAGTCTGATATAGATTTTTTTTTTTTTTTTAATTGACAATTTTTATTAAATTTTGTATTTTTCAGTACAAAACTAAAAAAGAAAAATGGAAAATAATATTAACAATTCTCTGGATAGTATACAAGCCTCCAATAAAAAACTGAGAGGAGACATAACCTGTTAACATTACACAAAAACGTCTAGAGTATATCTCAAAGATATATGATATCACAGTTCTAGAATAATAATAGTAAAGGAACCACTATCAAACACACTATATAAGCATATTAGAACCTTATAATAGTGTAGCTCGTGTATCCATGAGAAAGAAAAAAGAAAAACATAATGACAGTTGAAATCAACCAGCTGGGCTCGTCACTCCCGGGCTCACAGGCTTCATCCCACGGGAAAGAAGAAAGAATCTGATATTGATTTTAAGGGAGCACCTCACACAAAAAAATCTAAAAATAATATGTGTGAGGTCCCCCAGGAAATCCATACCAGACCCCTGGGTGAATGAGTACAGTATTAATAATAAAAAATAATGCAGCGCTAAAAGTAACCAAAAAGTGAAAAGAAATTTTTTGTTTGTGAACAAAAAATTATTATGGAAAATTTGTGAACTATAATGTCATAAATGATACCACAAAAAACATACCATAAGATTATTATAACCACTGAAAGATTGTGCAAAGAATTGTGCATTCAAATGATGTTATCAAACAAGCCAAAAAGTGATCATAAAAAAGTCCCATCACAATTAGTGCAATTTTAAATATATGTAAAGTTCATAAACATAAAAAAGATAATCCAAAGTCCGTGATGAAAAGATCCAATCTCCCAAGAGGTGAATACACCTAAGTGAATATGAGGCTCCTTACCGACTCAAAAGACCACAACGGTCTGACCAGGCATATGGGAGATTAAAGGTTTCCCAATAACCTATACCAGCAACTGGATCTGTGGCTAAAGCTGTATGGCTCCGGGAATAAAAACAAAAAAAGCTCCCATAGTGTAATCGTTCCAACCAATGAGAAATTTAATGAATAAAAAATGCACTTACAAACGAATCCAATAAGCAAGTATAAAGGCAATCGCAATGTAGCGGCGTCTCCGCAGGCTTCCCACTGTATACACACTTCCCATCCAGCTCGGCAAAGAGGAACAGCGTGGTGACGTCAGCGTCATAGGCCACACCCTACGCGTTTCGTCACGATAGGACGTCGTCTGGGGGCTGGGCCAAGTACCGCACGTCACCACGCTCTAGGTATAAATAGACCTGCGGCGCCATCTTAAGTGCTGGCCGCTATAGAGATGAGATGGAAAACATAGCAATGGCGCCGAATTAACGACCCACCACCCAGGGAAATGAAACACATACAAAAAAGGAAGCCAAAAGGAAGTTAATACAATTACCGCCATCTAGAGGCCAAAATTCATATCAGCATGATGAGAAGTGAGTACAACAGCCGGGATTACAGAGAAAACGCCGCACAATGGATATACATATAACTAAATGTTTAATTAAAAACCCATAAAATTATATAGAAAGTATATATGAATACAAACATACCACACAATAAAACATTTTAAAACCTGCACAGTAAAAAATAATTGAAAAATAATTAAAAAAATGATTAAAAAAGAAGGAAAACCTGTAGACAAGGAATAATCAAAAACCTCCCAAAACCTTCAGCCAGAAAACTAGTTAGGAGTTATTGATAAAGGAATTAATATCCCAATCTACATTAAGCCCAAAGGGCACATAACTCATCATGTCAAATATCCATCTCGTTTCAAGCCTAGAGATGGCTCTGATTTTGTTACTGCCCCTCCAATGACATTGAAGTTTGGCCAAAGCCACAAAAAGCGTTCCTTTAATTTTTTTATCGTGGTATTTGGCGTAGTGTCTAGACAGATTATGCTTACTAAAACCACGTCTGATGTTGCCCACATGTTCAGATAACCGCACATGAACAGCCCGCTTAGTGCGCCCAATATATTGCTTTGAACAGGGGCACTGTATCATGTACACTACATATTCAGTAGTGCACTCTTTTTTTTTTTTATCGTTCCAACCAATGAGAAATTTAATGAATAAAAAATGCACTTACAAACGAATCCAATAAGCAAGTATAAAGGCAATCGCAATGTAACGGCGTCTCCGCAGGCTTCCCACTGTATACACACTTCCCATCCAGCTCGGCAAAGAGGAACAGCGTGGTGACGTCAGCGTCATAGGCCACACCCTATGAATGGGTACAGTTCCTTGCAAAAGCATTCATCCCCCCATTGGCATTTTTCGTGTTTTGTTGCCTCACAACCTGGAATTAAGATGGATTGTTTGAGGATTTGCATCATTTAAATTACAGAACATGGTCACAACTTTGAAAATGTTTTTTTTTTTTTTTAAATTGTGAAGCAAACAATAAATAGGACAAAATAACAGAAATGTCAATGTGCATAACTATTCACCTCCCTAAAATCAATACTTTGTAGAGCCACCTTTTGCGGCTATCACAGCTCCAAGTCCCCGGGAGAATGGAGCTCAGTCACTGCAAACAATGACCACATAGGTATCCAGCAAGCATGCTGGATACCTATGTGGTCATTGTTTGCAGTGACCGAGCTCCATTCCCTTATGAATGCTGAAGATCACCCCGGGAACCATAGTGACTACGCTGATAAGGAGATCGCAGAGGCCATTTCTATATGCGTACTGCCCCTTAGGGGTGACTGGATCCGGTGAGTGGGGACCCTTGAGGGGGAGCACTTAGTCACCAGGATACTGAGAGCACTCAAGTCATGTTTCTGAAAATTCTTTTCACTGTGTTGAAGACTATTTATTATGGACTATTAATTAATCTGTTTTTTTATTATGGACGGAGAACCTGATTGCCACCATCATCTGGATTGGTCTATCTAGTGTATACCATTTATGCTGTATGACCTGTTTCAGGTCGATTGTCTCAAGTTGGACATTTATCATATATTCATAAATAATGGTCAGATCATGCACCCATTAAGTTGATTATTGCAAAAAAACAATAGCATTCGACCCATGTACCTGTGGCACAACAATGTGTATCTTATATCTAAGCTACGTTATAAGATGACTGCAGGCTATCTTCAAGAATGCTTCCATCTGAATGCCTAATCAGTCACTGATGCTTTTACATTGTGGAGTACACACACAGCCTTTATTAGAGAGATTTGAACACAAATGTAAGCACAGAAAAAGAACCAGAGAACACAGCATTTAACTTTTTTATTAGATCAAATAAGGAAATTGGAAGCCTTAAATAAATCATCCACTACTTCACATACAGCTGAAGAACTGCTAAAATATCGGAAAGACCTTAGAGCAATTTTACTTCTATACTTTGAAAAATGTCTTAAAAGACTGTAACTGACTTATTACTCTCAGTGTAATAAAGCGAGTAAACTCCTTATCACCAACTTAAAACTAGATAACATAGATCAAAAATTCATTACTTACGGTATTTCACCACCATACTAACTCTAAACTGCACAATCCCCAAGATATCACCTTTCAGGATTATTATAATGCTTTATACAATCTAGACTAGGACCCTACTGTGATCCCACCCCCACACAGGCTTCCGTTTCTAATTAACTAATACTCTTACCTTCTACAGATAACAGAATTTTAGCCAAATTAAATGAGCCAGTCACAGATCTGGCAATTAAAAACAGTGACTGGGTCTCTACCTAATAAAAATTTGCACGTAGATGGTTTTTCAGGTAAATCCTGCAAAAAATATAGATATTGTACCCCTCACTTAACATCTATTTTGAATAAAGCTGCATCCTCTGGTTACTTGTCTGATTACTTGTGCTGAAAATTACACTGCCCAAGACTAGTAGGGAGCCTAGCCTTAGCCAAAACTTTAGGCCACTCTGCCTTATTAATTCTAATTTAGAAATATATGTTAAAGCCCTGCCTAATTGTAAGTCAGCTCATGGACTGCTGCATAGGGTCACTGCTGTGCACACATCCGTGCATGTTAATGCCAATGCGCATGTGCTTTAGTGTGAGTGAGCATGCACATTTAGCATTAGCTATGGCATCAAGAGCCCTATTTAAAGCACAGCTCAACGAAGGAGAGTTGCTGAGCGCTTGCCATCTCCTGTGACCAGTAACCCGCTTCTACTATCCAGTGTTTGACCATGCTGTACCCTGTTCTCCTGTTGCTGATCTTGGCTTATATTGGATTTATGTGTTCTGCCGCTGTCTTGGTACCTCTGTTGCCTGTCTGTTTTAGACCCTGGCTTAGACTTTGCCCCTGCTCAGTATTCTTACTTGGTACCTTTGCTGCCTGGCTGTTGCTGACTTGGCTTGTCCTGACTAAGGCTGTTCACTTTGACCTGCAAGTTTCTCTGCCTGCCCTGTGTACCAGCTTCCTGTGCATACCTGGTCCTAGCATCTCCAGTAGCACAGCAGCTCCTAGAATTGAAATATATAAATATTCCCACACTAGCAATAAGTGCTATTAACTGCTGCAAGCACCAAAAATGGTCAGTCCATAACCACAGGATAAATAAATATACGATAGATGGTGCTACGCTGTTACATATTACAATAAAGCAAAATTGCTTGAACATAAATTGTGCTTCGCGCTCACCGTGGCGAGTTCATGTCCATGATGAGCAGATTTCTACACGTTGTGGGCAGATTTATGGGCACTTGGGGGCGGAATTACATGGCCAGTGCTGCAATACTTTGTGATGGGTGGATTTCTACATTTCTTGTGGGCGGATTTATGGGCACTTTGGGGTGGAATTAGATGGCCAGTGCTGCAAAAAAAAACAAACTTTGTGATATTCCGCCCCGAAGTACCCATAAATCCACCCACAAGAAATGTAAAGATCTGCCCATCAGAAAGTTTTATTTTTTTGCAGCACTGGCTATCTAATTCCGCCCCAAAGTGCCCATAAATCCACCCACAAGAAATGTAGAAATCCGCCCATCACAAAGTTTTGTTTTTCAGCACTGGCCATGTAATTCTACCCCCAAGTGCCCATAAATCCGTCCACAACGTGTAGAAATCCACCCATCATGGACATGAACTCGCCACGGGAGCGCGGTTGTGCGCCTGCGCCGTCTCGTCGTCACAACAACTGATGGTAAAATAAGCTGTTGTGATGTTACATACGGCGCATGCGCCCTTCAGCCTGGGCACTATTCAATGGGGGGCATTTCTCGACAGAACACCTGGACGAACTGCGCATGTGTCATACATAATAGCACACCAGCTGATTTTACGATCAGCTGTTGTGTCGGCGAGACGGCGCCTGCGCACAATAGCCAACTGAAGACATTTTTCAGTCAGATTGTGCCTAGGCACATTCATGTAGGTGAGGGGTGGAATTTAACATGAAGGGGGCGGATGTTTTCATTGAAGGCCAGTGCTGATCTAACATGAAGGGGGCGGATGTTTTCATTGAAGGCCAGTGCTGATCTAACATGAAGGGGGCGGTTGTTTTCATTGAAGGCCAGTGCTGATCTAACATGAAGGGGGCGGATGTTTTCAAGGATGGCCACTGCTGCAAAATGGGGGGCAGAATTTTAAACATTTAGCTAGCTAAATAGGCCCTCCAGGAAGAATAGCAGATAAAGATTTGTTTAGCAGATTTGTTTGGACATCGTTAAAAATTCTGCCCCCTTTTTGCAGCACTGGCCATCATTGAAAACATCTGCGCCCTTCATGTTAAATTCTGCCCCTCACCTAAATGAGCACTCCTCAGCAGCGCGAGGCACAATCTCACTGAAAAAAGGCTGCAGTCGTCTATTGTGCGCAGGCACTATCTCGCCGACACAACAGCTGTCACAACAACACAACAGATCGTAAAGTCAGCTGTTGTGCTATTACGTATGATGCATGCGCAGTTCGTCCCGGGCACTATTCGATAGCGGGCACTTCGACAGAACTCTGGCCCCGGATCCAGGGTCCTGCTGCCACCTCAGGGTGGAAGATCGTGGCGTTCTCAGGGTGCTCTGCCACTAGGCCTGTGATGAAGCCAGGACCTCACAGGAGGAGATGACTCGGGTGATGTATGTCTACTTCTTTGGAGTCACAGCAATAGTGTTCTTCTCCCGGCTGGTGCATATACAATGTGGAGGAAGAAAGGGGAATTCCTGATTCCCCAAAAAAAAAACACAAAAAAATAACCCTTTTTTTGGTAAAATATAAAAGATGATGTTACACTGAGTAAATAGATACAAGACATGTTAAATTTTAAAATTGTAAACACACAAATCCTGGTTTTGACAGGGGAGGAGAGACAGATCATCTGTTCCTACTGAGTAGGAACAACGATCTGGCTCCTCCTCTAGTCAGTCATATCTCCTCACAGTAATGCCGCGTACACACGGTCGGACTTTTCATCTACAAAAGTCCAACGGACGCTGACGGACTAAAGCTGGCTGGTAATCCGATCGTGTGTGGGCTTCTCCGGACTTTCAGCAGACTTTTTCAGCCTCAAATCCGACGGACTTTAGATTTGAAACATGCTTCAAATCTTTACGTCGTAACTACGACGGACCCCCAAAATCCGCTCGTCTGTGTGCTAGTCCGACGGACAAAAACCCATGCTAGGGCAGCTATTGGCTACTGGCTATGAACTTCCTTATTTTAGTCCGGTGTACGTCATCACGTACGAATCCGTCGGACTTTTGTGTGGTCGTGTGTAGGCAAGTCCGTTCGTTAGAAAGTCTGCTGCAAGTCCGCCGAAAGTCCGCCGGAAGTCTGTCGGACAGGCTGTCGGACTTTTGTAGACGAAAAGTCCGACCGTGTGTACGCGGCATTAGAAACACACCTAGGAAACACAATTAACCCCTTGATCGCCCCCTAGTGTTAACCCCTTCCCTGCCAGTGACATTTACACAGTAATCAGTACATTTTTATAGCACTGATCACTGTATACATGTCAGTGGTCCCAAAAAAGTGTCAAAAGTGTCTGATCTGTCTGCCGCAATGTCGCAGCAGATAAAAATCGCTGATCACCGCCATTACTAGTAAAAAATAAAAATAAATAATAAAAATGCCATAAATCTTTTCCTTATTTTGTAGACGTTATAACTTTTGCACAAACAAATCAATATATGCCTATTGCGATTTTTTTTACCAAAAATATGTAAAAGAATACATATCGGCCTAAACTGATATTTTTTGATATCTATAGCAAAAAGTTAAAAATATTTTTTTTTTTTCAAAATTGTTGGTCTTTTTTTGTTTATAGCGCAAAAAATAAAAACCGCAGAGGTGATCAAATACCATGAAAAGAAAGCTCTATTTGTGGGAAAAAAAAGGACGTCAATTCTATTTGGGTACAGCGTTGCACGACCGCGCAATTGTCAGTTAAAGCAATGCAGTGCTGTATCACAAAAAATGGCCCGGTCAGGAAAGAGGTAAATCCTTCTGGGGCTGAAGTGGTTAAATGTTAATCATTTGCATTCATGTACAGTGCCTTAAAAAATAATTCATACCCTTTGAAATTTTCCAAATTTTACAACCAAAAACGTAAACATATTTTGTTGGAATTTTATGTGCTAGACTAACACAAAGTGGCACATAATTGTGAAGTGGAAGGAAAATGATAAATGGTTTTCAAATTTTTTTACAAAAAGGTATGTGAAAAGTGTGGCGTGCATTTGTATTCAGCCCCCTTTACTCTGATACCCATAACTAAAATCCAGTGGAACCAATTGCCTTTAGAATTTGCCTAATTAGTAAATAGAGTCCTGTGTGTTATTTAATCTCAATATAAATATCACTGTTCTGTGAAGCCCTCAGAGGTTTGTTAGAGAACCGTAATGAACAAACAGCATCATGAAGGCCAAGAAACACACCAGACAGGTTGGAGATAAAGTTGTGGAGATGTTTAAAGCAGAGTTAGGTTATAAAAAAATATCCCAAGCTTTGAACATCTCACAGATCACCATCATCCGAAAATGGAGAGTATGGCACAACTGTAAACCTACCAAGACATGACCGCCCACCTAAACTGACAGGCTGGGCAAGGAGAGCATTAATCAGAGAAGCAGCCAAGAGGCCCAAGGTAACTCTGGAGGAGCTGCAGAGATCCACAGCTCAGGTGGGAGAATCTGTCCACAGGACAACCATTAGTCATGTACTCCACAAATCTGGCCCTAAGCTGTTACCATTCCAGTTAGTAAGCTTTCCTTAAAGATTAAAGATTAAAGATTAAGCATAACGGTTCTTTGAAGATCTGTTCTAATTTGCCTGCAAGGGCTTACATAGAAAATTACTGTATGTTAAGGGAAATTGAGTGAATTGATTTAGCATAATTGCATGGTTAATTGATGGGAATTAGTTGCTTACTGATTGCTTTCACATGTTGCCAGAACTACTTGTTAAAGATTACAAATGGTCAAGGATTCCATAAAAAGGCATAATTTAAAGATGAAAAACAGCAAAATGTTCAGATTTGTTTTTTGTCTCTTTAACCAGTTCAGTCTCAGAGTCTTATTTAGTCCACCCCCAAACCAATTATATTCACCTAGGCTGTAATCCCCTTCTGCTCCTCCCTCCATCACAACAGCTGCAAAAAAAAATCATATGAGTGTTTGGGCCTGGGCAGCCGATTATGTAACATATACATTTTTGTTACAGTTTGTCTTTAAAAGATAACTCTCCCTCTGACCATGTTTCATGTCACCCCCCATGTTTAGGTTGTTACATGGAGCATGGTCAGCATGCACTGCCCCCCTCCCCCTCCATTTGCATTATTGTGATGTTCATCTTTCCTCATCGGTATCCTGTCAAACTTTAAAATATGTCAATGCTGTGCATAGCTCCAGCCACACAGCTGCAGCATGCATTCATGGGAAATTGTAGTCCATTGATACTTCTGCCAGCTTCATAGTTGAAGGTCCATACTAAGGGGGTCTGAGGAAAAGTCTACTATAGCCAGAGCATTGCACCTGCAGTCCACTGATCATAGGTGCAATGCTTTACAAGTTCAAATGCAAAAAAATGAATACATGCACATATTTGTTTTTTTGCTCCAGAGAGCGGAGGCGGAGTAGTAGGAGTTGCGAGTGGACAAGTGTCTGAGAAACTGCTTAATTGCTGAGCTCTGCTGGAAAATGTCGGAATGTGTGTTATCTTTCCGCTGCACGGAAAAGCCTTGAGTGGGTGAAAAGCTGCTGTGTGTTATTGTGCTGAAGAACAGTGGATTTTTGTTTTGTCACTTGGGCTGAAGCTAAGACATTTTCTCTTTGCTACTGGAAAGCCTTGTTGGTTTTGCCCTTTTTAGGAAAATAAAGACTTTTCTGTTTGTTTAAATGGCTTTGATATGATATGATCCCAAACTCTTGCCTTGATTGCTAACAATCCCAACGTTACAATGAACATCATTTAAGTTGCTACTGGAATAACAGTTGCACCAGGTGGATTTAGAGAAGTAGAATAGCTCCCAACTGTTCCTGATTTGGAGGGACTGTTCTTCTTTTTGAACAAAGTCCCTCTGTCCCTCTTTCATCTTCAGTTGTCCCTCTTTTTGGTCTTATGTATAGACTTCTATAAAAAAAAAAGTACTTTTTAACTATCAAACGCACCTTTACTTCACTAGACCTTCCATGCAACTTTTAAATTATTGCATTTGTTCATTTCAAAGGCCAGCATAATGTAAAAGCTGCTGTAAAAAAATACTTATGGATTTAACCAATCATTTTTTTGTGTATAATTTTTCCATATAACTGGGATGTTGCAAGGATGTGTTCTTTGTCCACGTACTTTTTGCTAACGGGTGTTCGCAGCTCAAAGTGTTGAGAAATATGGAAGTAGAGCTGCATGGCTCACTTTTAGAGGATGTTTTCTTACTTTAATAGGTAGAAAAGGTTGTTGCTACACAAACATATGGGACTGTGGCTCACAATTATGATGGGTCAATAAGATCTGTGTGCATGCATTGCACAGGGACCTTGAGTGACATTGTGAGTCTGTTTAAATGCAATTCAGTGTAGAAAACTCAACTTGGATAGAAAGAAAATATAAAAAAGCCAGTGCTTCAGGCAAACAGGTTACCCCTGGCCAAGTGGAAGCATAGGATCAATTATGTCCCTGCTTGCAGACTTTATTTAACAATGTTAAAAATGTCTCATCTGAGTGACAGGTTACTACTGCAAGAGGTTTAAGTAAAATAATACATCTTAGGACATCTCCCTCATGGGGACATAGACTGCAATAAAATCCTGACAGATTTTCTAAACATTTCTCTTCTACTAGGAAAAATTGTTTTATTACTGCCAATGTCCCTGTTGGGGATTTCCCATCACTTTTTGATTAGTATGACACCTTTCAAATAGATAGAAAATGTGGAAATGTTTCCCTCACCTTCAGTACTCTCAAATCAATAAGATTTAATTAAAAAGAAACCTTCCAAATCAATACATAATAAAATGTTGACAGAGGTTCTAACACATCAAACCTCCTATCTAAAAGAAACAAAAAAAGTTTTGGTTGGAAATAGACTTTGACAAGGTCACACATCTTTTTATAGATTATTATATTATAAATATACTATTTTTCTTTATCGTACATCACAGGACACAGAGCAGGTGATAATCAATACTTTGTGGGTTATGCGCCACCTATAGGTGAATGGACACTGGCAGGTCAATCAAACAGGAAGTCCTCCCCTATATAACCCCTCCTATGAAGGAAGTACCTATTTCTCATTGGATCCATCATTAATCATGGGAGCCTATGGTATGAAAAGGCAAAATCACACCCTTTCTTTTGAGAGCGCACTCTACCAAGAGTGTGGAAGCATTTTGGGATATCTGCAATAAGGCATCAGTGGCTCAGGTTTGCAAGCCTGCTACACAGGACACAGAGCAGGCTATATTCAATACTATGTGGGTTATGCGCCACCTACAGGTGAATGGACACTGGCAGATCAATCAAACATTAAGTCCTCCCCCATATAGGAGGGGTTATATAGGGGAGGAAGTACCTCAGTTTTGTAGCAAGCAATGAATTCCCAGAAAGAGGGAATTGTGTAATAGATCCTGTAATAGGGTATATAGAACAACTCTGTTTCGAGTTAGGATATAAGGAGGGGATATTGTGGTACTCACTTATCAGTGGTAAGATCCTTGGTGCAAAGCTTTCTCTCTTACATGATCAGGCCTAAGGCCTTCAGATTCGAGCTGGGTATCCAAGAGGCAAAAGCCACTCTCCCCAGCCCCTACATGTAGACCCTTGTCTTCTTCCAGACTCTGACTTTACTCTGGCCCCTCATGCCACTTAAATCTTGTGGAAGAGCTATTCTACACCTGCAGTGCAGGCACACAGCTTAAAGGGTTTTAACTCCCCTCTGCAAGTATTATTGCTTTTTCTGTTCCCTTTAGACCAAACAAGCATTTAATACACAGATTTCATAAACGGTACATTAGCACAATGCCCTCTGTTTATCTATCTAATGCAGGTGAGAAGTATTGCAGTTGCCTTCATGTCAATGTGAAAATGGCTGATGTGCTTCAGACAGGATCAGTGATTTAAAGGCACTTTGCACATTGATGAGGAATGTTGAAGGAAGCCAACATGACATTTGCACTTGTATTTACATCCTATGTCTGAAAATTGTTATAGAGGGTGTAGGGATCTGCTGCCCTCTACTGTTAGCTGCTAATATCACAGTGTTATGTATAATTATGTATGAGCTTTTCCTGTCTCTGGGAGGCTGGCTTTAAAACCCCAGAAGGTATAAGTGGAGAAGGAGACAAAGAACTGGCCCACATGACCTTATACATACAGGGACTGTTGCTGTTGCAAGTATTCCTATGTTCTAACAATTCCACTGCAGCTACTCATAGCATATTATAGTCCTAATGTTATAATCTCATATACACAGTAATAGATAGCTAGGTCTGTGCAACTGTGTTTGTGTAGTAGTCACCTTCCAGTATATCAGTAGGTGAACCTGTTTATTTAGTTTATAGTAGATTTCGTGCAGATCCTGTTATTTTAGTTAATCCTGAATATTTTGGTCTGGGATTCTATAACTAGTTTTAGCTTAGGGCTCAATAACCATCATAGGCTAGAGCTAAGTTATCTTCTGGTAGTTAGAGGTTCGATTGCATGAGAGATTAGACGCTACTAGGAACTAGATAGGCTGACTCTGAGCTCCAGTGCCACACTACCATTTCTGTTGGTGAAAAGCTGCATTCCAGGCAGGTTGGACAATAGCTGGAGGGTCTCCTCCTCACCACAGATCTTGCTTTCAGGTCTCCAACAAAAAATGGTTGCCGCATTGGGATCATTCTCAAGGGCCCCTGCAACTGAACTTTGCTGCAACATTTATTTGGAGGTATATTTATTAATAACTAATTGTACACCCGGTTATGTGTGCACAATTTCACCAGGAGTCTTGTTGGGCCCTTTGCTGATATAACTGTTTGTACATTGGACTATTATTCATCTTTTCTTAAATAAAGCTTGTATTATTTTCATACTGGTATGCATCTATATACTTAGGGTTAACATTATATGCTGCTCCTCTGCTCCCAATTACTTTAATTAGATTACTGGTTAATTTCCCAGGAAGGGAATGCCCTTTCTTCACAGAGGCCTTGTCCAGGGTGGAGGCACTGCCAACGTTATTACCAAAACACTTCCACTTAGTAAAGTTTCTTGTTTTCTTATTTACCTACAGGTTTAGTGCAATATCCTGTTTGGGAAGGGCTATTTCTCAAAAACCCCTCCCCCCCAAAAGAGGGCTACAAGGGTTTACATCTACTTTAATAAAAAATATTTCTTTATCAAAATGTAAAGTTAATCTACAAAAATAGGAGGCTCTCAACGTTAACCTTATTATTAAACTTATTTTCCAATATAACTTCCAACCTTTATTGGCTACTCTCTCTGCAGATTTAAAAAAAATGAAAATCCTTGGCAGTCTCTTGGTTTGGTAGATATAATGTCACAAAAATGAACATCTCGCCACAACTCTTATATCTTCTGTAAGCTTTGCCGATCAAACTGCCACGAGAGTTTTTTCGAAAGATCCCAGCGGCCTTCATCCGATATGTTTGGCAAGGTAAACCTTCCCGTCTCAAGCGGGCACTCTTGCAAAGATCTAAGCTTAGGGGTGGTGTCGGACTCCCAGCTTAGGGGTGGTGTCGGACTCCCACACTCCCAGACTCTGTATGGCAGTCCATATGACCAGAGTGGTCGATTGGTGTAGACACGTCTTTAACAAACTTTGGGTTTCTCTGGAACAAGAATCAGGGACTGCCCCCTAGCCGGACTTCCTTGGACAGGAGTCCAACACTCTCGAGTAGCACCTCCCCATGCCTTGATTGAATACACCTTGATAGATCTCTCTAGATATTACAAACTGGCAGCAACTTCCAGCATCCCCTCGTCATTGACTCCCGTCATTGGTCACCCAGACTTCACTCCGGGTCTGACTGATAGAGCCTTTCAACTCTGACATGATCTGAACCTAGTCAGAGCTTCACCCTTCCTTGGTTCATATGGCTGGGTCCACCCGTCGGAACTGTTTGGTTCTTTAAACTCTTCGGCTCTGGGCCAGTGGAAAATGTTACAACTAACCTATTTCCTTCTATCCCTTCCTGATCATTCCAGGTTTCGAAGACAACCTGCCTCATTTGAAGACCTTTGTTTTGTAGAGGGGCCTATTCGGAAATTTATCTCCGTTTCGAACGGTATTTTACTCGCAGTCTCATAAGATCCACCATATTTATTTGCTCAAATGGGAAAGGGACCTAAACTCCACGTTTTCAGAAAATCAAAAGAACCGAATATTTTTTTTTGTTCACAAATCTTCCCTTTGTAGCAAATATCAGGAGACCTTTTACAAATATATACATATCCACAGGGCTTTTTTCCTCAAACAATAGATGCTGGAACTCAACCACAACCCCCCAAAATCCCTCCCCCCCACACACACCCTCCAAATCACATCAAATAGTGGGTGTGGTCATATTTCACAAACAGTAGAAGGGTCTTAAAGGGGCATTAAATATCAGGATTGCATTACATACAGAGTGTAGAGTTCAAGGGGGTTACACACAGAGTGCAGAGCTGTCAGACTACCAGACTTCTGTATTTACAAGTGATTGTGGTGAGCAGGCACCAAAGGGTCTGAGCCAGAGGTGGTGGAACTGAGTTCCACCAAGTTCCCCCTGAAAAAATCCCTGCATATCCATATACAGACCCTTCAGGTCTGGTATGGATTTTAAGGGGAACCCCGTGCCAAAATGTAAAAAAAAATGGCGTGGGGGTCCCCCTAAAAATCCATATCAGACCCTTATCCGAGCACGCAACCTGGCAGGCTGCAGGAAAAGAGGGGGGGGGCGAGAGAGTACCCCCCTCCTGAAACGTACCAGGCCACATGCCCTCAACATGGGGAGGATGTCCCCATGTTGATGGGGACAAGGGCCTCATCCCCACAACCCTTGCCCGGTGGTTGTGGGGGTATGCGGGCAGGGGGCTTATTGGAATCTGGAAGCCCCCTTTAACAAGGGGACCCCCAGATCCTGCCCCCTGTGTGAAATGGTAATGGGGTACAAATGTACCCCTACCATTTCATTAAAAAAATGTCAAAAATTTTAAAAATGACAAGAGATGGTTTTTGACAATTCCTTTATTAATCTCTTCTTCTTTCCCCGCTTCTTCTGTTCTTCATTCAGTTTTCTTCCTCCATCTTGTTCTTCCCCCCGCTTCTTCCTCTTCTTTCTCCAATCCTCCGCTTCTTCCTTCGGTCTTCTCGTCCGCATCTTCCTCCCGCGTCTTCTTCCCCGCTCCGTTCTCCGGATGATCTGCATCCATGGGAGGGCGGGGCTACCCGATGACCCCGCCCCCCTCTGACACCACAGGGAAACCCATAGGAGGCGGGGTCTCTGTGTGGCCCCGCCCTCAGTTATTTAAGAAGTGTCAGAAGAACAGAAGCGTCACACAGCGGGAACCACCCATGGATGCGGATCCTCCGAAGAACAAAGCGGGGAAGAAGAAGCCAGAGGAAGATGCGGAGGAGAAGGCCGAAGGAAAAAGCAGAGGATTCAAATGAAGAAGCAGAGGAAGAAGCAGGGGAAGAACAAGATGGAGGAAGAAAACCGAATGAAGAACAGAACAAGGGGGGAAAGAAGAAGAGATTACTAAAGGAATTGTCAAAAACTGTCTCTTGTCATTTTTGACACTTTTTTTGTGAAATGATAGGGGTACCCATTACCATTTCACACAGGGGGGTTGGGATCTGGGGGTCCCCTTGTTAAAGGGGATTTCCAGATTCCGATAAGCCCCCCCGCCTGCAAACCCCCACAACCACCCGGCAAGGTTTGTGGGGATGAGGCCCTTGTCCCCATCAACATGGGGACATCCTCCCCATGTTGAGGGCATGTGGCCTGGTATGGTTCAGGAGGGGGGGGCGCTCTCTCGTCCCCCCTCTTTTCCTGTGGCCTGCCAGGTTGCATGCTTGGATAAGGGTCTAGTATGGATTTTTTAGAGGGATCCCCACGTCATTTTTTTTTTAAATTTTGGCACGGGGTTCCCCTTAATATTCACACCAGACTCGAAGGGCCTGGTAAAGCACTGTGGGGGAACTCCAGGCCATTTTTTTCAATGACTTTTATGTGTATTGCAGAGACCCGACAATTCAATAATAGCCGGCACTAGCGCTAACGCTAGTACTAGTTTTAAACGACTTTTTTTTCCTTTACAAATGTCATTTTGCTCTGGGACTGTTGTAAACACGGGAAACATGCGCTAATTTACAGGCATACTATAGACACCGGGTGAATGTGAATGTAGCGCTAATGAAAGCTGTGAAAAACAGCTAAATAACCAAAAAATTGTAAAGAAATAATGATTTTGAGAAAGCATGTGAATAAACATGTGAACGATCTAAACATGTGAATCAGAAAGATGTCAAAACTCTAGTGGAAATATGAAAATAAATCGCAAACAGAAAATAATGGTATCAGTAAACAGTCCATCTAATGAGGGATAACCAAGTGTAAACAACTAAAAAGGTGTCCCAACAAATGATGTCAAAAAAATTAAGGTTTGTGGGGAAACCAGGGAGTCAGATCGATGGAACAAACGAGTTCATGGTAGAAACATATATGAAAAGAAAAAAGGGGGGCTCCAGATAGTGTAGCTCAAAAAACAACTCTGGTTTTATTTGCATAAAAGCAGAATACAGCAGCAATAAAATGTGATCACAATGACAAGGATAAAATAAAGCAATGTGGGGAGCAAAGAAGCAAGGCCCTTTCTCCTATACTATAGACAGCCCCCAGGGACGAAATTTAAAGGAATATTTCACTTTTATTGTTTCACTTTAAGCATTATTAAAATCACTGCTCCCGAAAAACGGCCTTTTTAAAATTTTTTTTTGCATTGATACATGTCCCCTGGGGCAGGACCCGAACACTTTTTATGACAATAACTTGCATATTAACCTTTAAAATTAGCACTTTTGATTTCTCCCATAGACTTTTAAAGATCTGGTGACATTTCTAAAGGAAAAAAAAGTCATTTAAAACTAGTACTAGCAACAGCGCCGGCTATTAATGAATTGTTGAGTCTCTGCAATACACATAAAAGTCATTGAAAAAAACGCCCTGGGATTCCCCCACAGTGCATTACCAGGGTGGCCCAGCCCTCAGTTATATAAGAGGTGTCAGAAGAACAGAAGCGTCACACAGTGGGAACCTCGCATGGATGCGGATCGTCCGAAGCCGGAGGAAGATGCAGATGAGGAGGCTGAAGGAAGAAGCAGAGGATCGGAGGAAGAAGAGGAAGAAGCGGGGGAAGAACAAGATAGAGGAAGAAAACCGAATGAAGAACAGAAAAAGCGGGGAAAGAAGAAGAGTTTAATAAAGGAATTGTCAAAAACCGTCTCTTGTCATTTTTAGCCTTTTTGATACTTTTTTTGTGAAATGGTAGGGGTACGTTTGTACCCCATTACCATTTCACACAGGGGGGGCTGGGATCTGGGGGTCCCCTTGTTAAAGGGGCTTCCATATTCCGATAAGCCCCCCGCCCACAGACCCCCACAAACACCGGGCAAGGGTTGTGGGGATGAGGCCCTTGTCCCCATCAACATGTGGACATCCCCATGTTGAGGGCATGTGGCCTGGTATGGTTCAGGAGGGGGGGCGCTCTCTTGTCCCCCCCTCTTTTCCTGTGGCCTGCCAGGTTGCGTGCTCGGATAAGGGTCTGGTATGGATTTTTTTGGGGGACCCCATGCCATTTTTTTTATTTTGGCACGGGGTTCCCCTTAATATCCATACCAGACCTGAAGGGTCTGGTATGGATTTTGAGGGGGACCCCCGCGGCATTTTTTAAAAAATTTTGGCATGGGGTTCCCCTTAATATCCATACCAGAACTGAAGGGCCTGGTATGGAATTTGGGGGAACCCCACGCATTTTTTTTTATCTTGGTTCGGGGTTCCCCTTAATATTCATACCAGACCCAACAATTCATTAATAGCTGGCAATAGCGCTAGCGCTAGTACTAGTTTTAAATGACTTTTTTTTCCTTTAGAAATATCATTTTGCTCTCAGACTGTTATAAACACGGGAGACATGCGCTACTTTACAGGCATACTATAGACTTTTATTGTTTCACTTTAAGCATTATTAAAATCACTGCTCCTGAAAAAACGACCGTTTTTAAAACTTTTTTTGCATTGATACATGTCCCCTAGGGCAGGACCTGGGTCCCCAAACCCTTTTTATGACAATAACTTGCATAGTAACCTTTAAAATTAGCACTTCTGATTTCTCCCATAGACTTTTAAAGGGTGTTCCGCGGCTTTCGAATTTGCTGTGAACACCCAAAACACCCAAAATTGTTTGCTACTCAGCGAACGGCCGAACAGCGAATGTTCGAGTTGAACTCATGTTCGACGTGAACAGACAGCCCATCCCTAGTCAGAACTGTGCTGTCATGTCACACTACTGTGTTCTGTTGCATACCCTTAAATAAAGGGAATTTAAAAAAAAAAGAAAATTTATGCTTGAGGCTGGGTTCACACTTAGATTGGATGCGGCTCACAGCAGGGGTCCGTTGCGTACCTGTTTTAAGTTTCAGGGACGAATCAGGCCCGAATTTTTGTCTGAATTTGGACCTGAAACGGAGCCAAAGACGCAGAGGACCCCTGTACAATCCACTCCGCGGCCGCCCCGGAGATGTGTGAACCGGCTCCATTGAGAGCCAGGCACACTCTCCTGTCATGTGAAATGGATGCCGGGAAAGCCACATCCAATTCTCACTAGTGTGAACCCAGCCTGAAAGTATACTACATGTCTTCATATTCATCAAGTTATGTGTTGCATTTTTGATTCTCTATATATTATGCTCTTTCCACGTTTGAAGAATGTACCACACTTTCTGATTTATTCCAATCAGTCTACTGTAATGCTAATCCATTGGATTCAATATTATTTGAAAAGAGGTTAGCAATGGCTGCTCACAAACTTTTCTAATTTTCCTTTAACATAGGCGTGCGCAGCCTATTGCATTAGGGTGTGCACCCTTAAGCTCAAACACACATGCATGTGTATGTGCCTACATATATATGACCCCGACACATTGATCTCCCTGCCGGCACAGTGAAAGAGAAGAGCATAAACACTTTACTTATGGCAGAGCAGGTAAGAGGGAGAACCATGTTCCTGCTGCTACACAGTGCGATAACACTAATGCGCATGGGGTGATTAGGGTGTGCCTGGGCACACCCGGCACACCCTGTGCGCACGCCTATGTCCTTTAACCACTTGCGGACCAGCCACCGTCATTATACTGCAGCAGGTTGGCTCTATTGCGTGAATCGCTGTAGGTGTACATCGCTTCGTGTAATAGACACAATCGCACGCCCACAGCACCAGGAGCCGATACGTGTGGCTGGTGGTCGCGTTGTCCACCGACCACGCGCGATCTCTCCACAGAGAGGCAGAACGGGGATCTGTCAATGTAAACAAACAGATCCCTGTTCTGTTAGGGGAGTACTGAGTGATCGTCTGTTCCTAGTGATTAGGAACAGTAATCTCTCTGTACTCCCTGTCAGTCCACTCCCCCCACAGTTAGAAACACCTCCCAGGGAACACATTTAACCCCTTGATCTCCCCCTAGTTTTAACCCCTTCCCTGCCAGTATCATTTATACAGTAATCAGTGCATTTTTATAGCACTGATCGCTGTATAAATGTCACTGGCCCCAAAAAAGTGTCAAAAGTGTCCGATCTGTCCGCCGCAATGTTGCAGTCCCGCTTAAAATTGCTGATCACCGTCATTACTAGTAAAAAAAATAAAAAATAAAATAAAAATGCCACAAATCTATCCCCTATTTTGTAGATGCTATAACTTTTGTGCAAACCAAACAATATACGCTTATTGCAATTTTTTTACCAAAAATATGTAGAAGAATACACATTGGCCTAAACTAAATTAGTTTTTTTTTTTAAATTGGGGGGATATTTATTATAGCAAAAAGTTAAAGCGATGCAGTGCCGTATAGCAAAAAATGGCCTGGTCATTAAGGGGATAAATCCTTCCGGGGCTGAAGTGGTTAAAGTGTGTGTATAACCAAGACTGTTTATTTCATACAGAGTAGGGTAGGATTAAAACCCATATTAGGTTATTTTTACTGTCTATGTCTTGCTGAAGTGATTTCTCTGCACTTCCTCTTTGGAAGTGCAACAGGACGTGAGGGGTATTCTCACTTAAGCCCCCCCTATACTTACTTGATCCCAATGTTTATCCAGTACTGTGTTAAAGAACAGCGGCTCTCTCCTCACAAGACAGAGAAGCAGCAGCATTGACTGGTTCCTGCTGCAATCAATCAATCAAATCCTGCGATGAGGGAGTATGCGGGGGGGGGGGGGCTGACCCGTGCTGTCTGTGTCTAGGAACGCAGCCAGCATGGCTCGGGATTGAGCCTGCATGAGTGCCCCCATAGGAAATGCCTTTGGGTGCTCACCAAAGAGGAGGAGCCAAGAGCACAGGTGGGGGACCCTAGAAAAGGATATTCAGGGTTGCTCTGTGCAAAAATATTGCAAAGAGCAGGTAAGTATGACATGTTTATGATAAAAAAACAAAGCTTTAGGATTACTTGAACTGTAAGTCTTAGGGTCTATTCACACCAGGCAGCACTTTATAACGCAGTGGCTGGTGTGTGGTGCAGTCCAGTGGGGATCACCACTCTGTGCCACATCGTTCCTTTTTTTCCATGAATTTTACTGAAATGTCACACAGACATTTCATTAAGTTAAATTGGCTGCCACGCGGTAAAAGCTGCGCTGAAAAAAGGTAGGGCATGCACTACTCTTTTTCAGTGCACTGTGCCCACACACCACTACAACACAGTGGTGTGAATTGGGCACACAGGAGACAAGACATTTTGCCTTATCAAGCGGGGGGACTGTGCTAGAATAAACCACCCATCGCAGTCCCACCACATCTGGTGTGAATGCAGCCTTATGGATAATTGACATGGTCTCAAGACAGATATGACAGTCATTATTGTTTCTATGCTTTGAGACTGTAAAATCTGAAAAAGTCTCTCTTGGGGAAAAAATGAAATTACTTGTCCTCATATTACCTGGCATTGGTATATGTAAATTTGTTAATATGTTGTTTATACTCATACAAACCTAACACCATACTTAACAGATACAGTGGGCAAAAAAGTATTTAGTCAGCCACCAATTGTGCAAGTTCTCCCACTTAAAAAGATGAGAGAGGCCTGTAATTGTCATCATAGGTATACCTCAACTATGAGAGACAAAATGTGGAAACAAATCCAGACAATCACATTGTCTGATTTTTGAAAGAATTTATTTGCAAATTATGGTGGAAAATAAGTATTTGGTCACCTACAAACAAGCAAGATTTCTGGCTCTCACAGACCTGTATCTTCTTCTTTAAGAGGCTCCTCTGTCCTCCACTCATTACCTGTATTAATAGCACCTGTTTGAACTTGTTATCAGTATAAAAGACACCTGTCCACAACCTCAAACAGTCACACTCCAAACTCCACTATGGTGAAGACCAAAGAGCTGTCGAAGGACACCAGAAACAAAATTGTAGACCTGCATCAGGCTGGGAAGACTGAACCTGCAATAGGCAAGCAGCTTGGTGTGAAGAAATCAACTGTGGGAGCAATAATTAGAAAATGGAAGACATACAAGACCACTGATAATCTCCCTCGATCTGGGGCTCCACGCAAGATCTCACCCCGTGGGGTCAAAATGATCACAAGAACGGTGAGCAAAAATCCCAGAATCACTCGGGGGGGACCTAGTGAATGACCTGCAGAGAGCTGGGACCAACGTAACAAAGGCTACCATCAGTAACACACTACGCCGTCAGGGACTCAGATCCTGCAGTGCCAGACGTGTCCTCCTGCTTAAGCCAGTACATGTCCAGTGCCCGTCTGAGGTTTGCTGGAGAGCATTTGGATGATCCAGAAGAGGATTGGGAGAATATCATATGGTCAGATGAAACCAAAGTAGAACTGTTTGGTAGAAACACAACTAGTCATGTTTGGAGGAGAGAGAATGCTGATTTGAAACCAAAGAACACCATACCTATTGTGAAGCATGGGGGTGGCAACATCATGCTTTGGGGCTGTTTCCCTGCAAAGGGAACAGGACGACATGAAAAGAAAGAATGAATGGGGCCATGTATCGTGAGATTTTGAGCGCAAACCTCCTCCCATCAGCAAGGGCATTGAAGATGAAACGTGGATGGGTCTTTCAGCATGACAATTATCCCAAACTCACCACCCGAGCAACGAAGGAGTGGCTTCGTAAGAAGCATTTCAAGGTCCTGGAGTGGCCTAGCCAGGCTCCAGATCTCAACCCCATAGAAAATCTTTGGAGGGAGTTGAAAGTCCGTGTTGCCCAGCGACAGCCCCAAAACATCACTGCTCTAGAGGAGATCTGCATGGAGGAATGGGCCAACATACCAGCAACAGTGTGTGACAACCTTGTGAAGATTTACAGAAAACGTTTGACCTCTGTCATTGCCAACAAAGGATATATAACAAAGTATTGAGATGAACTTTTGATATTGACCAAATACTTATTTTCCACCATAATTTGCAAATAAATTATTTCAGAAATCAGACAATGTGATTGTCTGGATTTGTTTCCACATTTTGTCTCTCATAGTTGAGGTATACCTATGATGACAATTACAGGCCTCTCTCATCTTTTTATGTGGGAGAACTTGCACAATTGGTGGCTGACTAAATACTTTTTTGCCCCATTGTACAACTACTGTAGCTATTCTCTCCCATCCCCTCAGTCCAGAGTACATGGATTGACAGCCTGATCCTGCATGCTAAAATTATTATATCAGGGCATGTCCATGAATAGGGATGAGCTTTTTGTTTAGTTTGAACACAAGTTTGAACCGAGTTTTGCCTGTTCGAGTATTTTTTTCTTCGCTGTAGTAGGTTGCGTACATTGTGCAACACCTCACAAGAAAGTTCATGGCATCACTCAGGTATGTTAATTAAAGGCGCTGCTTCACGGCACCAGAGCAGATGCGCGTGACTGGTGGCCGCAATTGCTCCACAGAGAGCCAGAACAGAGATCTGTCAATGTAAACAAACAGATCGCTGTTCTGTCAGGGGAGTAGAGAGAGATCGTCTGTTCCTAGTGATCAGGATCAGCGATCTCTCTCTACGTCCAGTCAGTCCCTTCCCCCCAACGTTAGAAACACCTCCCAGGGAACACATTTAACCCCTTGATCACCACTAGTGTTAACCCCTTCCTTGCCAGTGTCATTTATACAGCAATCAGTGCATTTTTATAGCATGATCGTTGTATACATGTCACTGGTCCCAAAAAAGTGTCAAAAGTGTCCGATCTGTCTGCCGCAATGTCGCAGTCCCGCTAAAAATCGCTGATCACCGCCAATATTAGTAAAAAAAAATAATAATTAAAATGCCATAAATCTATTTCCTATTTTGTAGACGCTATAACTTTTGGGCAAACCAATCAATATGCGCTTATTGCAATTTTTTTTACCAAAGATATGTAGAATACATATTGGCCAAAACTGAGAAAGAAATTCGTTTTTTTTATATTTTTTATGTAGATATTTATTATAGCAAAAAGTAAAAAATATTGCTTTTTTTTCAAAATTGCCACTCTTTTTTTGTTTATAGCGCAAAAAATAAAAAACGCAGAGGTGATCAAATACCACCAAAAGAAAGCTCTATTTGTGGGGAAAAATGGACATAAATTTTGTTTGGGTACAATGTCGTACAACTGCACAATTGTCAGTTAAAGAGACACAGTGCCGTATCGCAAAAAATGGCCTGGTCATTAATGGGGTAAATTCTTTTTGGTCCTTAAGTGGTTAAAGAGGTAGTAAACACTGTTTTTTTTTTTACCTACAGGTAAGCTTAGAATAAGGCTTACCTGTAGGTAAAATTAATATCTCCTAAACATGCACCATTTAGTAGATATTCAAGCAAAATCACTGATGCATGCGCTCTGAAGGAACAAATGGTCAGAGTCCGCGAACCCGAAAGGAAGACCGGATAAGGATGGAAGTCTCTGCAGTGGTTACAGCACGTAGCTGGAGAGCGATGCATACTAGCACATTATGATATTGCCTTGCAGGGTGAAACTTTTTTTTTCTTTGAGTTTACTACTCTCATTAGCAGTAAAATGGACTATCCACTGTAATCTGAGATAGATGTAAATCTTGATCTTTAATAATTGGAAAATTACCCAATACAATTAGCACATCTAAGTATAGTATAGATAGAAGATCACCAATCTGTGAAAGGTAATGCAAATTGTGAAGGTAGGTTTTAATGGGTTACCAATTACTGCTGATTCCAGAGGATATTCTTGTCCCACCTAGAAAATGACAACAACTTTGGAGGATTTTTATCATACAGTTAATTCAATGGCCAATGTGGTGGCAATTGGTGGTGGCAGATTACCCATTAATGATGCATACACACGATCAGATTTTCCGTCGGAAAAACTTGGATGTTTTTTTTTATGGAATTCTGCTCAAGCTTGGCTTGCATACACACGGTCACACAAAAGTTCTCTGAACTTTCGACTGTCAAGAACGCGGTGACGTACAACACTATGATGTGCCAAGAAAATGAAGTTCAATGCTTCAGAGCATGCGTCGAATTGTTTCCAAGCATGTGTAGGAATTTTGTGCGTTGGAATTGGTACAGACGATTGGAATTTCCGATCTGAACTTTTTCCCACAGAAAAATTGAAAACCTGCTCTCAATCCAATGGAGCATACACACGGTCATAATTTCCGACAAAAAGCTCACATCGGACTTTTGCTGGTGGAAAATCTGATCGTGTGTATGTGGCATAAGAGTTTGGTGTTACATTAAAGTATATGTGTAGCCCAAATCTATTATTTTTGTTTTGGATAGAGTAGGAATGGGTTAACACACCTAGCAGAGTATTTTTTGCTGTCTTTATACCATTGGGGAAATTCCCCTTCACTTTCTGTCCTAGAGATGCTACAAAGTCAGAGGAAATCTCCTAAAGGGAGCCACATTGATGGTTGACAGTTGTCTCTGGAACGGATGTCTCATTTGGAAGGTTTCCACTTTCATTTTTTCAAAGGACAGTTCTAACTGTTTGGATCACTAGCACAAATTCATGATTTAATCTCCCCAACAGGTAAGCAGACAGCCTAATGAGAATGATGAAGGAAGCATAGCTTGCTTCCGAAACAAGTTCCCATTGGCTCTCACGGCGGACTAACTTACAGCTCCTCTCTACACTCCCGCTGGAGATACATACTTTGGATGGATATCTGAACACCGGACGGACCATCCCGGCTATATAGGGCAGCTCAACAGCGGCTCCCTCTGGACAGATCTCAGGCTGATCTCGCTCCCTCTTTACAGCTTGCCTTCTTCCTATAATGGATAAAGACCATAGCTCCCGGTTCACACTTGGACTTCCCATCCACTGCAAACTGTCTTCATCCCCCACCACACCTGCTCATGAGGGCCATTGCTGTCTATATTGTTTTTTTATCCTTTAATAAATTGTGCTACACGATGCCTGCTTGGCGCTTTTTTCCTCTTCCCTCTTGCATACAATGTAAGCCTGCTGACTTCCTTGTATACATTTTTGTAAAACATACTTTTTCTGTCTTCTGGGTTTCCCTGAGCAAGTGATGATATAGCCCAGTCTCACATGTGCACCTTGGGAAGGCCATATCACCAGTACTTCCATGGTAACCTCACTTGATCTTGTGCATGTGCATGTGCCATATGAGATCAGGGTGACTTGTTATTGAAAAACAACAAGCCACTCTCAGTCACACGCGTTGTAATGCATTAAGGGCGCACGGGCGCCGCCCCCTCTCCTGCCACCCCCCTCTAGCATTGCATGAATCTATCTATGGCCACCGCTGCCACCCCCTACTCAGGCGCCCGGCCCCTTTAAGAGCGCAGGGCACCTGAATTACAATGGCGGGGGGTGGTTTTGAAGCACCTGATTAGAGCCATAGCCTCTAATAGGTGTCAAAAAAGGCCATGCTGGGCGCTCGCAGCTCACTCAGCTGTGTTAGAAAAGCGAATTAATATTCGATTTCCTAACATTAAACCGCCTCTCCGCCAGTCACCTGATTGGCTGAAACAGCAGGCGCTATGATTGGACGCCAGTTGTCCAATCATAGCAGAGGACGGGAAGAGAGGAGGGAGAAGACTTCGAGGAGCTGTCCCACCGAGATAGGTAAGTGCTACACTGGCAGCATTTAATTTGGCACAGTGGCTGCATTTGATGGGGCACAGTGGGAACAATCGATGGGCACAGTGGCGGCAATTGATGGGCACAGTGGTGGCAATTGATGGGCACAGTGGGAGCAATTGATGGGCACAGTGGCTGCATTTTATGGGGCACAGTGGCTGCATTTGATGGCAAAGTGGCGGCAATTGATGGGCACAGTGGCTGCGTTTGATGGGCACAGTGGCTGCGTTTGATGGGCACGGTGGCTGCGTTTGATGGGCACAGTGGTGGCAATTGATGGGCACAGTGGCTGCATTTTATGGGGCACAGTGGCTTCATTTGATGGCACAGTGGCTGTGTTTGATGGCACAGTGGCAGCAATTGATGGGCACATTGGATGCGTTTGATGGCATAGTGGCGGCAATTGAAGGGCACAGTGGCTGTGTTTCATGGGCACAGTGGCTGCAATTGATGGCACAGTGGCTGCGTTTGATGGCACAGTGGCGGCAATTGATGGGCACAGTGGCTGTGATTGATGGCACAGTGGCTGCGATTGATGGTACAGTGAGACTGCAATTGATGGGGTTTTTTTTCAGAATTTTTCAGTTTGTTTGCGCCCCCCCCAAAAATTTTGAGCACCAGCCGCCACTGATTATATGTAATCTGGGGTGTCTTGGTATTAATAATATGCCAACCCATATTACATACGGTGCATGATCTGGAGCAAATGGTTCAAAAATAATCCAGTCTGATCTCATATTGCACATGTGCATGATTGAGGGCAACATCATCAGCGTGGTGGCAAAGAACAAGGAAGAAGCAGCCTGCCACCAGTGCAACCATCTTCTGAAAACGGCAACATGGGATAGAACAAGGAGTGAGAGTGTCATATTAGCTTATGGGATACAGCAAAGAGGGAGGTAAGGTTTGAGCTTTATGTGTTTATTATGTGTATATATAAAATACAGTACCAGTGGTATTTTGAGATGAGAGAGAGGAGGGAAATGCCTCTTTAAGATGTTTGCTATAATGGCAGTGACAAATCATAAGCATTCATTTGCTCTTTTCAGAACTCTGTGCAGACCACAATCTTAAGTAACTTTCTGAGAAAATGACATGTTGGCTGATGAGTGAACTGATCCAAGAATCTCAGAAGCGATTGAAAGATGATAAACTAATGAAGCAAAAAGTTAGATGCAGCACAGGAAACAGATTTCCTCAATTACCTCAAATGTTTAAAACTTTGTATTCATTTAAAATAGCCATGGCTACACGAAGAGAATAATAATACATTAAAATGGAAAAACCCATCTAGAAGTAGATTCATTTTTAAATATTTATATTGTAACATGTCTTGATTACATGAACGCCAAATCAACAATATGAGAAAAATAAACACATGATCGGACTTTAAAGTCTGGACTATTAAACACTGAGCTTGGAATCTAAAGAGGAAGCAACTGAAAATAGGATTTGAAGCAGAACTTCACTTAGAAGTAGAAGTTCCGCTCATTTTCCTCCTGCCCCCTCCTCTGCCATCATTGGAAACTTTTTTTCTTTTTCTCTGGGAGCAGGTACTTATTTCTTTCAGGTACTTGCTCCCACTTCCGCATTTCTCACCTAGGGGAAAATAGCGGAAGTTCGCTCCCCTCTCCCCACCCGCCACATGTCACACATCCCCGGAGGCTGCAGGACCAGACTGCAAGTGTATTGTGTCTTGCACTTTTACAGTGGGAAGTCAGCTGTGAAACAGAAGGAAGTCATAGCTGGCTTTCCATGGCCAAAATGGCAGCACTGGGGACCCAAAGTTTAGCGAAGAACTGGCCCAGGTAAAAACAGCGCTGATCGCTTGGACTGGTAAGTGTCTGTTTATCAAAAGTCATTAGCTGCAGTATTTCTAGCTGCTGAATTTTATTTATTTTTATTTATTTTTTTTGACCCACCTTGACCACATCAGCTCCGGGAGGTTTACCCCCTTAAAGACTCGGCCTTAAAGAATCGGCCAAATCGAAAACTGTAGATTTTTTTTTCGATTCGAATGTGGCACAGTGAACAGACAAAAGAAAAATCTTCATCAAATCATTACAATGACTCTTTAAATCACCTTTGGCTTAACTAAAACAGCATTATTTTGAAATGGTACTCTAATAACACATACAGTCTTTGAATCCAGAAACATGTTTACAGTTTAAATTCGACTGGAATTCGATGTAAAATGTGATTCAAATTTCAATACGGATTTAGTTTCGCTATATTCGAAATATAAATATATAGGTATTCTGATATATCCGAATCGCCGAATAATGAAAAATTTGTCTGAATATTTATTCAGAACAAAACAAACCTCACATGTCTAATCTGTATTCTGCTACATGTTTTTGGTAAAAAATCCCAATAAGCATATATTGATTAGTTTGCGCAAAAGTTATAGCATCTACAAACTATGGGATTTTTTTTATTTAATTTTTTTTTTTGTTTTACTAGTAATTGCGGCGATCGGAGACTTATAGGGGGACTGTGATATTACAGTGGACAGTCGGGACACTAACTGACACTTTTGACACTTTTTTGAGGACCAATGACACTAATACAGTGATCAGTGTCAAAAAGCATGCACTGTTAGTGTACTAATGACACTGGCAGGGAAGGGGCTAACATCAGGGGCGATTAAAGGGTTAAATGTGTGCCTGACCAGTGCTGTACTACTGTGGGGGAGGTGATTGTACTGGGAGAAGGCATGGATCTGTGCCCCTGCTTAACAGAGACACAGGATCCATGTCTTCTGTACTGACAGGACAGCGATCTGCCTTGTTTACATAGGCAGACCGTCGTTCTGCCAGCGGACATTGCAGTGAGCAGTGCATTGCTAAAGAGCAGGCTGTGCATTGCTGAAGTGCAGGTAGTACTGACGGGGAGACCGGAACAGGAGATAGGCATAGGTTGGCAGGCTCAGGTGCAGGTAAACAGCGTCAGGCAGTGTGGGTCGGCAATGAAGGGGCAGATCAAGTACAAGCGGAAGGCAGAAGAGTAGTCAAAGTCAGGCTAGGGTCCGTAACAGCAGACAGATGGGCAGATTAGCAAAAGGAGCAGGCAGAGACGAAATCCAAAGACAAGCCAGGGGCCGGTACAGGCAGCGTTCAGGCAGAGTCAGGAGCAGATCAAGTCGGTAACAGGGAGTTAACACAGGAATAAATAGCAGGTATTCAGGAAATGTTATAGACCAAACGGCAAACACCCAAGGCCATAGTGCAGCTTAAATAGCCCGTCTGGTGTTTGTGCACGCTCACGCACCCGTTGGGGAACACACGCATGTGCACCTGCGAGTTGGCCACGCAGACCAATATTCTGTGCACAGGATTGTGCCTATCTTGACAGCATATGTGTGAATTCACCCTACGTAAGTTTAGGACCATAAAAAAAAATGTGTAAAAGGGATTATCCTAGCAGGGGTATTGTTTTAGAATCAATAGCTGTGTGCCATCAGGCTTCAATTATATAAATAAAAGCCTGCATTTACACCTGCAGATGGAAATCCAAGGGGCAAGGGAGATGATACACTACTTATGCAATAAGGAAAGAGGAACCTCATAGATGAAAACCATAGTGTTTTCAGCTTTTTTTTTTTGTTACATATTTTCACCTGTTTTAATCCTATGTTGCACCACAGTGCTACTGATTTCCTGCAGTCTCTTTGCAGCCACTTGCTGTCTACATACACCCCAGCGATGGCTTCATGGCAAATCTCAGGTGGATTTCCCGATAGTGAAAACAGTGCACTATCCCTGTGTAATGTGCAAATTTGTAATCTGAATCTGAGGCTTATTTAACAAGGTGACAATGCAGAAATGCAAATTGGAGACAGGGACAGAGCTTTGTCACCCAATACCAGGAAGTGCCTGAAAAAGAACCGTCATGGAAGGATCGCCAAGTATTATTTTATTGAAAGCTGCAAATTTAAACATATGGAAAATTACTTTTGAAATATAGTATATTAAATTTTGAAGCTTTTGGAAGATTTCAATGAATGGGATTAAATTTAGTTTAACCACCTCAATACAGTGCACTTACACCCACTTCCTGGTCAGACCAATTTTCAGCTTTCAGTGCTCTCACACTTTGAGTGACAATTACTCAGTCATGCAACTGTACCCATATTAAATTTGCATCCTTTTCACACAAATAGAGCTTTCTTTTGGCCACTAATGGTTTTTTTATTTTTTGTGCTATAAATAAAAAAAAAAAACATAAATTTTGTGAAAAAATGCCTTTTTCTGTGTTTCTGTCATAAAATTTTGCTAATTAGTCATTTTTCTTCAAAAATGTTGGCCAAAATATATACTGCTACATATCTTTGGTAAAAATAACCCAAATTAGTGTAAATGATTTGGTCTTTGTGAAAGTTATAGAGTCTACAAACTATGGTGCCAATCACTGAAAACTGATCACATCTGATCAGGCTTTCAGTACATCAGGTGAATCTCATTGCAAAATGAAGATTTTTTTTTTCTTTTTTACAAAATTGTCATATTATCAGGTTATTTCTCACACACAGCATATGCATACAACAAATTACACCCCAAAATACATTCTGCTACTCTTCCCGAGTATGGCGATACCACATGTGTGAGACTTTTACACGGCGTGGCCACATACAAAGGTCCAACATTGAAGTAGCACCTTCAGGTGTTCTACGAGCATAGATGACACATCTCATTTCTCAACCACCTATTACACTTTTGAAGGCCCTGGAGCACCAGGACAATGGAATTGCCAACAAAATTACCCCATTTTGGAAAGCAAACACCCCAACGTATAATCTATGAGGCATAATGAGTCTTTTGATTGGTTCATTTTTTTCCAGAAGTTTTTGGAAAATGTGAAAAAAAAAATGAAAACATTTTTTTTACACAAAGTTGTCAATTTATAAGATATTTTTAACACATAGCATGTATATAGCAAAAATTACACCCCAAAATACATTCTGCTACTCTTCCCGAGTATGGAGATGTCACATGTGTGAGACTTTTACACAGCCTGGCCACATCCAGAGACCCAACATTTAAGTAGTACATTGAGGTGTTCTAGGAGCATAAATTACACATCTTATTTCATTCCTACCTATCACACTTTTGAAGGTCCTTGAGGACAGTGGAATTACTCACAAAATGACCCCATTTTGGAAAGCAAACACCCCAACGTATATTCTATGAGGCATGGACTGCAGATAGGTACTCGGGTACTCTGATGGGTTGCAGATAGGTACTTGGGTACTCTGATGGGCTGGAGACAGGTATTCGGGTATGCTGATGGGCTGGTGACAGGTACTCGGGTACTCTGATGGGCTGGAGACAGGTACTCGGGTAACTTGATGAGCTGCAGACAGGTACGTGGGTACTCTGATGGGTTGGTGACAGGTACTCGGGTACTCTGATGGGCTACAGATAGGTACTCGGGTACTCGGATGGGCTGGTGACTGGTATTTGGGTACTCTGAAGGGCGGTGACAGGTACTCAGGTACTCGGTACTCATATGAACTGTGACAGGTACTCATATGGACTGTGACAGGTACTCAGGTACTCTGGTACTCATATGGAATGTGACAGGTGCTCAGGTACTCATATGGACTGTGACAGGTACTCAGGTACTCGGGTACTCAGATGAACTGTGACAGGTACTCGGGTACTCAGATGAACTGTGACAGATAAGCGGTTAAATACCAGCAGGTAACAAAGAGATTTTTAGGCATACATTACCCCATTTACCAAATAAATACATAAAATGTAAGCAATTAGTTTACAAAAAAAAAAAAAAATCAACTTTTATGATGTCACAGCTTAGGAGAAAGCCCAACCTAGCTACATAACAGCCAGCTAAGCTAATGAAATAAGCACAAACATACCACAGTAAAGACGTAAAAGGCATTACTGAAATAAACTATAGTAATGAGGAATCTGATGCTGTAAACAAGTGGCTCAAATCTCCTAGGGCTCTGTATCGTTTCTAAGCAGTGGCACTCAAATGGCAGCCAAAACTGTGTGGCAAATTCCATGCAGATATGTCTGATGTGTGTAGCATGTGGATGAGCAAAACTGAGATTTTTTGTTTCCCCAAAATTTCATAAAAATCAAGACATTTTGGTAAACTTTGCAGTTTAGGAAAATGCATTATAGTTGTTTTGGAAAGCAAAATTTTTTTTTTTTTTAACCAGCAACTGACCACAATACGTAAATATACATTGCGGCTTTGAAGTGGTTTACCAGAATTATGGCTGACACTATCAGCTGGATTGGTTTTAGATGCAGCGGGAGGGGTGTTTCTGGGGCTTGGGTAATGACTGGGTAATAATTAAGCACTTGTCCCCCACTTTATTTGTTCCATCTGTTATTTGATTTTAAAGTTTGTATAAAAATAAAGTGGATTGTTGGAGTGCAGCCGTCCAAATCTTCCTTGCCTTATATTGTGTAGCATGAGAGCTGGGCTGGGACCTGACTTGAGGTGTTTTGAAGGGATCGTTAGAGGCTACTCAACTGGAGCAGCGATACAGAGTGTTGATGTTTCTTGGGCTTATTGTTCTTACCGGCGAGCCTGGTAAACGCTCCAATGGTTCACACAGCTGGTCACAGAGGTGAGGAGAAACCAGATCATTGCTGATCATCTCTATGATCTAGGAAGACCGGAGGAATGTCATGACGCCACTTCCGTTCTAGGGCAGAAGTAAAACAAATTTTTTTTTGATCTTTTGCTTTCAAAGGTGATAGACAGATTTGGTGTCTTATAGACCCCAGATCTCTCTATAAAGAGGACCTGTCACCCCTTATTTCTATTACAAGGGCTGTTTACATTATTGTAATAGGAATAAAAGTGATCAAAAGAAAAAAAAATTATCATTTTTTAAAGGGACAGTGTAAAAAAGTAAGATAAAAAATAAGACAAATAAGAAAAATTTGCATATGTAAAAGGTGTTTGCACCACACATGTGAGGTATCACTGAGAATGATAGAGTGAGAGCAATAATTCTAGTGCTAGACCTCCTTTGTAACTCTAAACAGAGAATCTGTAATTTTTTTTTTGTATTTTGTCGCCATTCCACAAACATACGCAATTTTAAAGCGTGACATGTTAGATATCTATTTACACAGCAGTTATATATTGTGTATTTTGCATTCAAATTCATCAAAGTGTATTTTTTCACAAAAATTGCATTTGAAAAACTGCTACCCAAATACCGTGTGACATAAAAAATTGCACTGATCGCCGTTTTATTCTCTAGGTTCTCTGCTAAAAAAAGACATATAATGTTTGGGGGTTCTAAGTAATTTTCTAGCAAAAAACACTTGTAAACAGAAAAGGCCTTATCTTCAAGTGTTACTAAACCCACAACAGTAAAATCAGTCTGTGTATATGCAGTAAAGCATGCGGTACATGTTATCAGCACAGGCTCAATCAGCACTGTCCAGGCAGAGGGTCAGAGGTCCTGCAGTCTCATAGGACAGTCAGAGTAGACACTGATAGAAGTCATAAGACTGCTATATACTGCTGATGAGAAAAGGTATTTAGCAGTTTATATTTTCTAAAATAATTGCATTTCCATGCTCTGTGTACTGTGGGAAACCAGATATAGTGAATGCAGGGTCCAGGGTTTAGTAACACTTTAAGTGGAAGGAATACAGTGGCATCTGTCACTGACATAGCTATGTTTATCAACAAAAACACATGATCACAATGCCAGCACTGTCATGATAACAAATGGCTTTTTTGACAAACAAAGCCACTCTTGTCCAACACTCATTGTATACCACTATGCCCCCAAGATACCAGTGGCGGCTGGTGGGTCTTTCGGTGGGGTCACCCACAACCCCCCCGGTTGGTAACCAGCCTCGCACTTACGCCATCTATGGTGCGGGCAGCACTTCCCTCTGGGTGACGGGCGTTGGCTTCCTCTGCGTTACCTCCTCGGTATCATGGCAGCTACGCATCTTCTCCCTCCTCCTCCCTCCTCCTCCTTGAAAAACAAAGCCACTATTGTCCTACACTCGCATACTACTATGCCCCCAAGATACCAGTGGCGGCTGGTGGGTCTTTCAGTGGGGTCACCCGCAACCGCCCCAGTTGGTAACCAGCCTCGCACTTACACCATCTATGGCATGGGCAGCACTTTCCTCTGGGTGATGGGCGGCAGCTTCCTCTGCGTTACCTCCTCGGTATCATGGCGGCCGAGCGTCTCCTCCCTCCTTCTCCCTCCTCCCTCTAGGCCAATAGGATTGTTTCTCCTTTCTCACGACCCGCTTCCTGATTGCCCGGGAGGAGAATCAGTGTGACAATAGTTAATCCGGTGCCCCATATGTAAATTAGGGGGGCAGACACATGGATAGAGTGGCGGCACCCCTGCACCCTGCATTACGGGCCGTCACTGCTAGATACACGTACACCTCTGTTCTAATGGGAAATGTATCTTGCCCAGCAGCTTGCATTTCATAGGGATTTGATATGCTAGCACTGCTTAAAAAGGGGAAGGTAGTCTTTATTAGGCTTCTGATAAAGTACCTCCCTGTTAGACTGATAGTTCTGTAACTTGTAATAATGTACTCGAGGATAGCACTCTGTATGCCTGATATGCCAAGTACTTTGTAAACGAAGAGCAGAACTTTTTTTTTTTTTTATAAAAAGTAAAGATCTAGGTCAGATCTTGAACTTGATGGATCAGTTCACTCATCTGTAATTACTGCAGTACCTTGCTGCATGGAACTATGGAATAATGTAGTAAGTGTCAATTTCTGACTTACCAGGCTTTTAAAGCTTAATGACAGTATGTGCAAAATGCACATGGTTATTACTTTAGTCTCTGAATCATGGATTACAGCTTGTATGATCTCCTGAAATGTACAGGCATTACATTTTCCGTTTGAGCACAGCTTGATTTTTCTATAGAAAGTCATTTTAGAATGAGCTGAAATAATACAGCTGAAAGCCATGAATTCGGTATAAGAAATCAAGTGGCAGTGCCTCAATTTAATGTATATAAGTAGCGATGAGTGAACCGAGCAAAGTTAAGTTTGCTGGACATTTGCTGAACACTTCATACAAATCCGCAAACCTCGAACATAGTGACTGAACCACAATGAAGTTTAGGGCAAAATCTTGAAGTAGTTTTATGGGCTTTTTCAAGGTCAATTAAAAAGCTTTTGGTTAAGAAAAAAGCATGGGTAGCTGGGCATTGTCAAGGGTGAAATGTATTAGTGCAAACTTTTATTCTTTTTACATAGTTACATAGTAGGTGAGGTTGAAAAAAGACACAAGTCCATCAAGTCCAACCTATGTGTGTGATTATATGTCAGTATTACATTGTATATCCCTATATGTTGCGGTCGTTCAGGTGCTTATCTAATAGTTTTTTTAAATGATCGATGCTCCCCGCTCCCTTCCACGAAAAAGTTTTATCCCTATTGTGGGGTCATCAGTATGGTATTTGTATATTGAAATCATATCCCCTCTCAAGTGTCTCTTCTCCACAGAGAATAAGTTCAGTTCTCGCAACCTTTCCTCATAACTAATATCCTCCAGACCCTTTATTAGCTTTGTTGCCGTTCTTTGTACTCGCTATATTTCTAGTACATGCTTCCTGAGGAATGGTGCCCAGAACTGGACAGCATACTCCAGATGCGGCCGGACCAGAGCCTTGAAGAGCGGGAGAATTATCGTTTTATCTCTGGAGTTGATCCCCTTTTTAATGCATGCCAATATTCTGTTTGCTTTGTTAGCAGCAGCTTGGCATTGCATGCCATTGCTGAGCCTATTATCTACTAGGACCCCCAGGTCCTTTTCCATCCTAGATTCCCCCAGAGGTTCTTTCCCCCAGTGTACAGATTGCATTCATATTTTTGCCACCCAAATGCATTTTTCTACATTAAACCTCATTTGCCATGTAGTTGCCAACCCAATTAATTTGTTCAGATCTTTTTGCAAGGTTTCCACATCCTGCAGAGAAGTTATTGCCCTGCTTAGCTTAGTATCGCCACAGCATTTTAAATGCTGTTCAGTAGGAAGTGGGTATTTTAATGTGGCTTAAAGAACAGCATTCACAACATTTTTTGGGATGACATAAAACTGCAAGTGGTGCACTGACAGGACTTACTCCAGCAAATCTGGCATAAAAAAAAAAGAAAAAAATCTATGAAATGACAGTTCCTTCTCTGGCAGCTTCTTTTTGTAAAGAGAGCAGCTGGGGAATCCTAGATGACTTCACTGACTAAATATGATCACGGCCATATGTAATTAATGATGTCAGCCAGCATTTCTGTTAATGTGGCCTGATATGGTTTTGGCGGAATCCCCATATCTTTTTTTTTGTTTTGTTTTTTTTACATACTTTTTTTTTGTACTTAAAAATCCATACCAGACACCTATCTAAAACTAACAAGGCCACATGCCCAGTAAAAAAAACAAATCCAGGGGGGGTAACCCCCCCCATACCACATGCCTAACCTAGCAAGAGGTTTGATGTGGATTTTTAACCTCACGCGAAAATAAACAAAAATAGGCATGGTCTCTCCCAAATCCATACCAGACCATTATCCAGGTATGCAGTTTTGTTGGCCATGAAAGAGATGAGCAGCAAATACGTGGCCCTCCTCCTGAATCATACCCGGCCACATGCCCTCACTGGGAGGGTACCTTGCAAGGGTGGCCTTCCTTAGCCAGGCATCTTGTCTCCATGTTGAAAAGGGGCAAGGGCATTATCCCCACATCCCTGGCCTAGTGGATGTGGGGGTCTATGGGGGTGGGGCTAATTGTAATATTAAAGCCATGTTTAGAATAGAGGGGGTCCCAGAACTGATCCCTACCTGGATTAGTAAGATGTACATAAAATGCCTTTTTACTCATTTGGAAAAAAAAACTGACAAAATAAATACACACACACAACATGTAAATCCAACATCAATCACATCAATCAGCAATGTAAAATCAGTATCAATCACAATGAACAACACCCTGATGACACAACTTTGCTCCTGATGCACTCCCATCGCTAAATGCCAGCTCCTCTTCTGACTGCCTAATGTCAGCAAAACAGCTGGTGATGCTGGCTAACGTCAGTAACCAAATATGATCATGACCATGTTTGGTCAACGATGTCACCCTGGACGGTGTCACCCTGGATGTCCACCGGATTATTTACTTATTTGCATTCTTAGTTTGAGGCCAGCAGAAACTTGACTAAAAGGTGTCACTTAGTGGCAGTAGTAATAACACCCTAAAAAAAAATGACTTTTGGCTGCAGCATCTGGATATTTGATATTTGATATTCTCCCATTCAATGAACTACTAGCAGCTTGAGTTTGACCCAAAGCTCATCCCTAAAAATAAGTATTTCTTCTTATTTTTTTTTTTACTTTTTATTTTTTTTTTATACCAGTAACCAATGAAGGTATACATAAATGCAGGGCTGTTGATAAGGTAGTACAGCCAGCCTTCCTGTAATGGGCCCAGGCCCCATCAGTTCAAAAGGGGGCCTGGCACCGAGCAGGAGGGCCAGGTCTACTGCCTTATAGCCAACTCTTGTGGCTCACCCTGTAGCGTTAATGGCTTCTTCTCCTTTTGCTCCCTCTGACTGCACTGCAGGGGGATCAGGGGGATCACCCCCCTGCTGTTTGGGCCCCCCCATGTTCTCCCCCCTCCTTCAGAGAGCATTTGACAGGCAGTGAAGAGGCATATTGCCTCCTCACTGCCTGCTTAAACCCCTTACTAGCGCACTGCTATTCAACAGAATGGGTCTCGTCCAATGGGTGTGTCATATCTGCCATGGCTAGTCAGTGGCATTTTAGCTAAAGTATCATTTGATATTTTTTTGGGGGGGAGGGGGGCTTTCAGGTAGGCCATACGGGGCCCCGTGATTTCTAACAGCTGCCCTGCATAAACATACAATGTTTGGGTAAAAAGATGTCTTCTTGTTTTGCAATTGTAAGAGAATCTTAGTAATGTTTTTTTTTTTTAATTAAAATCAATAAGTACATAGGTAAGTCACAGCAGTCCAGTTAACTGCTATGAGCCCAAACTGCCTGGATATATTTTGATTTATTCTGGTAGTTATAGTACTTTTAAATTAGTTAGTAACATTTGAAAAAAACATAACAATCACAATAAAAATAATTAAAAAAAAAAGACATCATTTATATATTTTAGGCATAGAGATTTTTATAAAATCATTTAGAGTGCTGCAATGGCTATAGTTTAGAAATAGTACAGGTCCAAGAGATTGCATTTCAGATGAATGTTGGAGGACCAGGGGGCTCTATAATGCATAGTAATGATCTTGTCTCTCAATGCTTTTTAGTTTGAAAAGTTATGTATAAAAACATACTAAAAGTATTAAATAATTCATCAACATTTTGCAGTAAGATCACAAAGATATGCTAAAATGTTGCCTCCAGCATCCTTTACTGCATATGATCTGCTAAAAATTTTTTATCCAACAATGTGTTTACGTTTGACATATTTATTAGACAAAAAGGCAAAATGTATTCAAAGTGTCAAGGCATTGGTCTGACCCCTGATCATCATGGATGGCTTCTCTATCTCACTGCCTCCCTAGATGCTGGTTGTTTTTGCTGGCATATATTTGTTGAAAATTTAACTTTTCTTATTTTATAAAAAGACTGAGGGCATTGGTATCCTACATGTGGTCACCTTACTTGCTATCTGCGTTCTTTTTTATTTAAGCATGAGCATTAGTGCTGATGTTTTTTCCTATTCTCTCAGGACACACAGGCAGCAGTTGGATCTATTGGGTCCTGCTGCTCTCAATCAAATCCTGAGAGGAGTGAGCAGGGGTCATGGCCAAGCCGTGCTGTGTGTGTCTAAGGATGCACACAGCCCCAGTTTGGGAGATGAGTGGGCACTTCGGAGAAGAGGAGAAATGGACAGAGCCAGCAGGGACCCCAGAAGAGGCAGTAAGGGGCCATTCTGTGCAATACTATTGCACATAGCAGATAAGTATAACATCTTTTTTATTTTAGGAAAAAATACCTTTAGAACCATTAAATAAATAAAATAGGGAAATAAAATGTAGACTTTCAAGCTTAAAACCTGGGTAAACATTTATATTAGAACGCCATAGGATGTACATTTTCCTGTACGATTTTGTACATTAATCATGAAAAAATGGTATTCATTTTCTTAGTATATAAATTAAGAAACATTTCACACTATATTCCACATAGTAGCCAATTAGATATCACCTTCACCTATGTTGAACAATAAATTGGGTTCTCTAGAGCTGCACACAATAATTATCCCCTAATACATTTTGGTAAAGGAGGCCCATATTGTCTGAAGTATTAAAGTGTTTATTACCCCAACATTTTATGTTTCTGATATGTGTCTGCTGTACCGTGTACTTGTATGAAAAATACCCTGTTCTCTTTGTATTGCTTCCTTTGTGTGAAATCCCTGGTGTTCCTGTCAGTCACTCTGCTTTCCTAATAAAAACAGACCGCACTAAGCAGGAGAACACACCATGGTCAGTTCTCTAGCTGTGCTGGAAACTCAGCCTGCTCTCCTCCAATGATCAGACTTGTTCTGAGATACCCCTCCTGCACAGCCATTCACTAGGAAGCTCAGTGTGCTGTTGCTTCTCCTCCCCCAGCTCTTAAGCAGCGAAGAACAGAGGGAATGTAATCACTTATAAAAAAGGGGAAAAAAGGTATTTATATATTTTTTTATATTTATACACAAATGTTTTGCCTTTTATTTCTATTTTAAACGGAATGGATTGTTTTACAATGGGATTGTCTACAATCACTTTAAGCAAAAATTATTTAGAGTATTATGATATAATTTGATCCCTGAGTAATTAAATAACAGTAGAGAGATACATATACATACAATGGGTGTTATCATCTGTGAAGGAAAAGGATACATTCCAGACAATCATTCCATGGGCTCACATGTAGGTATATTATACTAAAGTTCTTGTTTCCAGCTTGTAGCATTTATCTGTCAGAAGAACAGTTGTCTCTTTCAAGACCAGGTTGACAATTTAGCAAGTATAATGTTCGGTTTAGGGAGTTTGTGTGTTTGGCAGCATTTTTGGGCTGGGAGATCTATGCAGGGTACTCAGCACTTCTCACTTCAGCTATAACAAGAGTATTCAGATCTTGGAATCCCACACTAGTACTAAGTGGGCATTTTACATAACCGCATATAACTCATATCATGCTACTTGACATGGCAGCAATTGTTCATATTTTCAAATAGGCTGGCTTGCTTCATCAGCAAGGCCAGTTTTTTTTTTTTTTTATTCCCAAGATAATATACCAGCTATCTTCTACCAAAACACATAAAGGTAATGAAAATATCTACACTTCGGATGCAATTGCACTGTAAACTTTATCATTCTAGATGACAATGCACAACCTGAGTCCAGGTGGGTTCTACATGAACCTTTAACACAAACAAAGTTTACACTAGGCTCATATTTTCAATATATCCTTTGTATGTTGTGCAAGATGGGCCAGGAACCAAAACAGATCCCACCCTAAAGGCTGCAGAGGTCACATTCAAGTGGTGTCTGGAGAAAAAACATATTTGCAGTGATCTTCTATGCACTTTGTATCATTTGAAAGAATTTTCACAATATAAAATATCCAGAAATCTTTTAATGTTTCCAGAGTGTTAGGGACTTTATGCCTACATAAAATTAGAGTTGATCTCAAATTCTGATGGTGTTAGTTTTAGACAGACATTCATGAATTCAAATGTCCCAGGCCAGAATTGAGAATTTCAGTGTTTTTTCCAAATGGCACAGGTTACTTCGACTTTATATCTGCATCTGCTGTTTCTACAACAGCATTAGCTTTACTACCAGTGCCATGGTGTCTCACCTTATATGTTAGTATACCTGGTACAGTTTTTTAGGCTTCCACGACTGCTGCTAGTTTTTATGATTTCACTAGATTGCATTCCAGTTTTTTTCATTTTTGACCACATTGTTTTTCCAGGAGTGGCTGCCAAGAGCTTTCCCTATCTATGCAATGTTGCGCTGTTTGCTGCTCTGAGGTACATATATTATGGAATCAGGATCAGATACCCATTGATGTCAGGCTGACTTTTGGTTTGGAAATGCGAACCTTTCGAGGATTGTTGGTTTTTGAAAAGCTTAGCTAAAACCACAACTGATCGAAATTTTTAGAAGTTTGTGTATCTGTACTCAAAATGTCTTTATTGAAAAGATTTTAAATTTTTAAGAATCCAGGCATCTCCCTTACTTGGTATGTGAGCTTAATAACAATATATCAACAGAGTGTTTTTTCTCTTTTCTTGTATATTTTGAGGTATTTTATGATGAAGTATGAAGTATCTTTCCATACAAAGTCCAATATTTCTGCTAAAATGTTGCAAAATAAAACATAGACTTAAAACACTATGCTTAAACCATATCTTGAGGCTTAGATAGATACAGGGCTTTTTTTCTGCCGGAAAGTACTGGAACAGTGTTCCGCCACCTTTGGCAGCCATGTCCTCTCCCACTTGTCAGGTAACACAGAAGCTGGTAGAGGACTCACTTCCTCCACCAGCTTCTGTGTACTAGGAACCCAGGGCACATGATGCTGGGTGTTTACACGTGGATGTCCCGGGTCTCAATGCTGCAATCACCCACATTTTTTGTAAATATGGGGCTTGGGGAGGTGGCTTCTTTCGCTACCTGACACTTGTTACAACTGTGTAGCATGGAGCGGAGTGAAGTGCTGTGAAACTCCTCCTCTGCTCCGTACTACATTGCTAATAGGCAGAGCTGCAGGAACATCACTGTGTTGAAAAAGCTAACAGAGCTGTGATGGCTGCATTCACAATCTGTAAACATGTGAGAGAGCTTTTTGTGTGGGGGTGGGAGGATTTGCGAAAGAGCTGGGGGGAGGGGGGTCTTTGAAAAGGTGAGAGAACTAGGGGAGGGGGTACCTGTGAAAAGGTGATAGAGCTGGGGGGGTCTGTGAAAAGGTGATAGAGCTGGGGGGGTCTGTGAAAAGGAGAAAGAGCTGGGGGGCGGGGTCTGTGAAAAGGTGAGAGAGCTGGGGGGTCTGTGAAAGGGTGAGAGAGTTGGGGGGGTCTGTGAAGAGGTGAGAGAGTTGGGGGGTCTATGAAAAGGTGAGAGAGCTGGGGGGAGGGTCTGTGAAAAGGTGAGAGAGCTGGGGGGGTCTGTGAAAAAGTGAGAGAGCTGGGGGGGGTCAGTGAAAAGGTGAGAGAGTGGGGGGAGGGGGATCTGTGAGAAGATGAGACAGCTGGGGAGGGGGATCTGTGAAAATGTGAGAGATCTGGGGGAGGGGCAGATTTGTGAAAAGGTGAGAGCTGGGGGCAGGGCCGATCCTAGGGTCACAGGTGCCTGGGTGCAGAAATATTTCTGGTGCCCCCACATGGGCATGGTCATCTTACTAACCCCTCCCCTTTACAAATGTTTCTATGGCAATGACTCAAACACAGAGATGCTCCCCTAAGAAGTCTTCGTTACCCTGGGATCCTTCCATGATCTTTTAACAATAAAGAAAATACAGAAAGAGAGTACACCAATGGGACCTGGATGGGGGTCTCTCTAATGCACACAGAGAGGGCTTCTGTTAGAGAGTCTGTTAGAAAGAGCCCCCAGACATACTGAAGGAGCTGGTCAGAGACTGCAGACATGATACAGAAGATGGTCAGAGACTGCAGACAAGATACAAGAGATGGTCAGAGACGGCAGACATACTACAGGAGATGATCAGAGACTGCAGATATGATAGAAGAAATGGTCAGAGACTGCAGACATGATACAGCAGATGGTCTCAGCAGGCGCACTATTAACCCCCAACACTGGTCTCAGTGGACACACTATTAACCCTAACACTGGTCTCAGTGGATGCACCATTAACCTCCATCACTGGTCTCCGCAGACGCACCATTAACCCCATCACTAATCTCAGCGGACGCACCATTAACACGCAGCACTGGTCTCAGCGGATGCACCATTAACCCCCATCACTGTTCTCAGCGGATGCACTATTAACCCTCATCACTGTTCTCAGCAGACACACTATTAACCCCCAACATTACCCCCTACACTTCCCAAATCTCAACCCTAGTCACCCCACTGGACTTTGCTCAGGCTCTGTGTGATGGCTCACTCACCTCTCCTCCTGGCAGTCAGCTTGTGACCTGATCTTCTGCCTCCCGAGTCCTTTCCTCCTGTCAGGTCCGCCTCAATCTCCCAACCTGAGTGGAGGCCGGATTGGGTGGCAGCAGGACTCTGGATCAGGGGCCGGGCACAGCCTCTGAGGGATCTCAGCTCTTGCTCATCAGTACCTAGGTGGGCAGGGCGGACCCTCCCTCCACTTGGTTCTCTCTATGCTCTCCTGTACTATGCACGCTGGGCTGCAGCAGCATGTGTGGAAGAGGACACAGGCAACAAATAAAGATCCCAGGCGCTGTGGGGGGCACAAGCGGGGGCAAGGAATAAACACGCCAATGCCACTGTGTGTGACACAGACAAGGCCAAGGAGAGGAGGAGGAAGGGGAGCACTCTGGTGCTTTGGTGCCCCCACCTCTGTGGCGCCTGGGTGCAGTGCACCCTGCGCACCTGCCCAGGATTGGCCCTGGCTGAGGGGATTTGTGAGAGAGCTGTGGAGGTGGAAGCGGTATTTGTGCAAAGGGTAGAGCTGGGAAAGGGGGGATTTGTGCAGGGGTGATAGCAGGGAAGAGGGTGTGCAGATTGTGCAGAGGTGAAAGCTGTGAGGATAAGCTGTAGATTGGGGTGCAGAGGTGAGTTGTGGACGGTGGGTGGAACCTGTGGATCGAGGGGTGCAGAGGTGAGATGTTAATGGAGTACAAAAATGAGTTGTGGAAAAAGTGCAGCGTTGAACGGTGGATGGGGGCAGAAGAGGTGGGTTGTGGATGTAGAGGTGTGTAGGTGAGCTGTGGATTTTGGGTGCAGAGTTGAGCTGGGAAAGGGAGGGGGTGCAGAGGAAAGCAAAGAGATGTGCTATGGCGAGTAATTGATGGTTACTTTGAGGGGTGGGGGATACTTGCTGGAAGTGGGATTTTTGCTTGGAGAGGACAAGGGAACTTTGCTGGGGGCAGCAAAGTATACCGAGCTCAGTAACCAAGAGTATGTCATGTATGGCAGGGCATGCAGGGTATGCAGGGTGCAATAGTGAGGATTTAGTAAAATACCTTGTACATTACCTTGTCATAAGTATGTGCTGTGCTATACATTACATACCTCTTACAGTCATATGTTACATTAATGGCCCCTGGACAATACTCCTGAATTCTGCACAATGTGAAAAAAAACAGGGGTCAGGGAGAGAGTAGGAGAGGAACCCCGAAGGGTTAGGAAAAGGATTCTACAAGGAGGAACACCCAGATTATGCAAAAATGTTAACTAGAATTCTTTATTAGAAAAACCAAAAACCAAAAATTCCTCCCACAATAAATATAATTAAATACCGCAATACCTCCACTACACAATTAAAATTAATGATAACGTTATTATGTAACAGATGATCACCACAAACAACACCCCTCAGTCATTCAAGCATTCACCCACTAGTTGCCAGCTAGCAATAAGATCTGAAGACAAATAATATAAGTGATTAGCTGCTACAAATTTCAGCACGCTAAATACAGTAGTTAGACTTCAGTTATTGAGAGCAGCCTTAGTTTGTGCACCAGTTGGTGTGATACCTGCCTTGATGCAGTAAACAAGAGGGGAACAGATGAAAGAACACACTGAATGGCTTCAAGGGTAGTCCTAAATACTGAAGCAAGTCCCCTGATAATGGTACAATTATGGAGATTAAGGTAGCATACTGCAGCAACACTATTGAGTAAGTCAGCCTTCAGTGAGGAAAACAAATGAATGTTGGAGTACGTTCCCAGCTATTACCCAATTCCGTGTCAATAGGCTGGCTTATACACACACTTGCATGTACATAGGTGAGTGGTGTGATTATCATCCGGAGACTGACATCCCTTTAGATAATAATTCCAGCTGGCTGTATCCAAACAACATCAGCATTAAAGACTTACTGGTCCAAGTAGGGGTAGTCGCTGGCTTCACCGGGACCAGACTGCTCAGCTCACAGGCAGAGACACACACACCGGCCGTGCAGCGCTGGGATCGAAGCCCCTGTGATTGGGCTCCAGGCAGAAGTTTAGTTCAAATCAGCGGTACGCTGGTCACCAGGTGTGTAAGGGGCTTAGTAGTTCCATTCAGGTTTCTAAGTCTCCATCAGGATAGCTGAGCCCATAGCAAATTCATTCACAGGAGTTGAAAACCAGCTCATCCGTGGAGAGTGCTGGATGTTAAGCTGCAGTCATTAGTGGGGATCAGTGCGGCTGTCCATGTTTGTCTTAGGTCAACTGTTCCCAGGACAGGAGTAGTGGGAGATGAGGGGGTGACAGGTCCGTGGTGGGCACTGTGAAGACAGGGGCGTCTAGCTGACGCATTTCATTCGACAAGCAAATTTCATCAGAGCTTTATTAATGTGGGCTATGGGCATTAGGCCCCCTGTCCCTGGATGGGTGTAGTGTTAATATAACAATTACTTTCGTTAAGATATTGCTACACTCCCCTCCATGATGACAACTTCTACAGACGGTGTTCCCCTGACTACTCAGCCCGTTTTATCTCCTGAATTCTGCACTCTGTACAATGAGTTTTACATTACATACTCCTGACCCCTGCACACAGTATGCTGGATGGCACATTACACTCTATGTTACATATTCCTGACCACTGCACTCTGTACACAGGCCTATGTTAAGTAATCCAAATATTCTGTATGCAGGGATTATAGCAGTCAGGAGCATGCAACATACATCAAAGCATTGTGTGCAGTGGTCAGAAGTATATAAAATACAGCCTAGTATAAAGAGAACAGGGGTCATGATTATATAATGTATAGCACTGTATACAGGGGTAGTGGTTAAGTGTATCATATGCCTCAGATTATGTATATACAGTATAAATTACATACTCCTGATCATAGTCTCTATGCTGTGCTGTATGGTACATATTGTAACTTTTAATGTTGTGTACTGTACATGTTTGTGGCTACTGCACCTTGTATGATATGCACTCTTCAGCACTGCACAATTCATTCTCGTGAGGCCTGTACTCTGTGTGCTTCACTTTTCTGAACCTTGCGCCTTCTGCAATACACAGTTCTGAGCCTCGATCACACCCACTATTTGGCAACCGTGTAATTTTCACCTCTAGGGAATGCGTGGCCATGGGTGGGGTTGTGGGTGTGGTCGGGCGTGGTTGTGGGCGTGGTTTGGGCAGGTTGTAGGCATGGATTTCTATTTTCTGAGAAGAAAGCCCTGGATAAATATACACAGCGTTGCATATTCCAACTAATCAACAAATTGTTTGCTTGTCTTGCATTTACAGACACATTCATGTGCACTAAAACATAATTAGTAAAACTAATTTTATGGGACTCACAGTTTGTACATCACATTGCTCACTGCATCAATTTGATGTTTAAAGTTGATGTAAACCCAGTCACTAAAATCTCAAATAGGCCTTAACATGTTAACTTGATTTAAAGTCATTTTTTATATTTTTTAAATACTGGATGCAGCTTTCATTACACCAATAATGGTGATTCTGCCATGAAGGTCCTGTTATAAGGTTGCAGTGCTTGGTCTCCTCATCCAAACTGAGCTTCTGTGTTGTCCTCCTGCCACACATGCCTCTGGTGAAGATTACAGGTGACCATTCTGATGCTCATTACACAGGCATGTTCCTGCATTGTTTTAACCATTCAGGATCTTCTCTTCAGAAGAGAAGGGAAGATTCTAGCAAGGAACATACCAGCAGTGAATTTTCCAGATGTTGGAAAAATTATTATTCATAAAGCAGGAAGGTATCCACATATGAGATGGAAAGAAGAATGAAGCTGCTGTGAATATTAGAGGAAAAAGCTGCTGCAGGATTGGATTGCCAGGACCCCAAAAGGAGAAACAGAGCATTTTATTGCAATGAACAGAAAGCAGAGCCACAATTAATGGCACTGTATACTTTGAAATGTCTTCAGTGATTTAACTAGGTATTAGTATAGTTATACGCTAATGTGACAGACTCACCTAGGACAGAAGCTTTTGGAGGCGACTGAATGCTAGCCTCTTGCCTACTGACTATGGGCCCTGGCATTTGAGGGAGCTACAAGCATTTAGGAAGATATTCTGTTATGTAATGCAAAAGAACATTATTAAGGAGGCCATGCTGGTCTCTGCATGCTTGGGACCCATATAGCAGATGTATGTGAAAGGAATGCTGATTAATAAGATCTGGAAAGCCCTGGGTCTCCTGTTGTCTACTAGCGTGGCTTCTAAGAGTATTTCACCCATTGTTGTTTGTGCTAATTAACCCTGCTATTGTATGAAGGAGTTCTGTGTTGATGTTTATGATAATGTGTATTGTATAGTCAGTGATCTAGGAGACGTGAAGTCTACCCTAATAGGTCATATCTCTGAATCAACTAGCAAAAGGAGGCAGGAAGTGGGGAGAGCCGCAGTTCGCTGCTTCTGTCGGCAATTGTCCCCACCCCCCACACACAAAAAAAAAAAAGGAACACAAGGGACTATTACGGTACTAAAAATAGTTAGATATTAGTACAAAGGAATGGAGGGAAATAATAGGATAAAAACTGTATTTTTAATAGAAAGACATTTTTAAAAAAAGATATATATATCTAAATATTACAATAATAATCACATATACAGTTGTGATACAGGACAGAGTAATGTATACAACCACATAAATTGCATCCAGTGATAACAGAGATTGCAAAAGTGACTTGGATTCTCGACCGGTTTCGCGGTATTCACCGCTTCCTCAGGAGAGTAAAGTCTATAATGTAGCATAGGAGACAGGTAATGAATATACAACAATTCACAGATGCATAGAATTTTTAGTGTGGTAATTACAGCGCAATCATTAGATAATACAATAAACAATAAAGTACAAGTAGAATATAAAAAGGACAGGCTCACCCGTTCAAATATTCTCTGTGGGCATATGGGGCCCCAAACAATTCCCCCTGCGACGAACACAGGGGTAACAAAACAGCCTCTGGTGGATAAAATGTTTAAATAAATGATTTTAGTGTGGATCACCAAGCCACAAAGCAGGTAGAGCGTGATAGAGTAGAGGGGTACCCATGCGGTAGCTTTAAATTTAAACACCCAGTGTGCAAAGGAAAGAATTAAAAGGTGGTTTGGAAAAGAAGGGAGGGGGAAGGGGGGGGGGGGGAAGGAAAAAGGAGGGGGAAGGGGGAGGGGAAGGGGGAGGAAGGGGAAGAGAGGAACGGGGAGGAAGGGAAACAAAGGGAGGGGAGGGAGGGGGAAAGAAGAAAAGAGAGGGGGGAGGAAGGGGGGGGGGGGGGGGAGAGGGAGGGGGAAAAAGGGGGGGAAGGGAGGGGGGAGGGGGGAGAAAAAAAGGGGGAAAGGGGGGGGGAGAGGAAAAGGGGGGGGGGAAAGGGGGGGAGGAAGGGAGGGGGGAAGGGGGGGGAGAAAAGGGGAAAAGGGGGGAAAAAGGGGGGAGGGGGAGAGAGGGGGGGTAGAGTAATGGATAGGACCTATGATATAGATCCAGGTGACAAGACGTCAGACTGAAAAGAAAATGAAGGATGGCACACAGGTAATGCGGGTCATCACTTACCCCTACAGCATTGATCGACGAAAGAGGTAAAATGGAGTAAGAGGAAAACATACGGTAATGTGGATCGTGGCATTCAATGGATACAAACGAACCGGGCGCTCATCGGTTAATGGTTAAGGCTCCACAGGGCTGAGGTCAATGGTATAAACAAGAGCAAACAATACCACAGCGGCTGTAATGGAGTAGGGAAATTTTTTGTATTCCACAATAGTAAGGAGGGAGGGGGGAGGGGAAAAAAAAAAAAAAAAAAAAACACAACAAATAGTTATCCACAAAACAGAGGGGGACAACAGCGGTGACTCAATTAAAATAAAGAGTACCATAACATAGGTAATGAAGGTAGGTAACCAATACCAGAAGATGTCAGGGTAACAGATTACATGTAGTCCGCAGTGAGCAGAGAATATTAGAATATCAGCAAAACAGCACACACAACATATGCAGCGCCACTGTGTGTAAGGGCGGTAATAACCAAGCCCAGCATGGAAGAGAGGGGAGGTAAAGGAGGGGGAGAGACCAACCAGCGGGGAAGGAGGCAGGAGGAGAAGCATGGAGAGGGTGAAACTTACCCCAAATACTGCTCCTCATGGAGCGCGGCGTCAGAGGGCTATAGGCTCATACAGCGGCCGTGTCCGGCCGCTATAAGAGCACCCCAACCCGGAAGTCAGGGACGGCCTGGAGGAGGCGGTCCCTGACGTCACCGGGTCTGCCCGCCCGCACTGCGCAGGTGCACAATGGGTGCTACTGCGCAAGCGCGCGCTCCCGTCAAAGGGAATCTAGTTCCCAAACGAGGAGACGCAAGCAGTCAAAGGGCTGCCAGGGCGTGCATATGTCCGTCGCAGTGGAGAAGGAACGGGGCAGTCTGCCAACAGAGTCTGATAACGGGGGATGGGAGCCTGACCTTGCACAGCAACAAAGTGAAACAACATAATACAACGTGATACAAAAAACTTAAAGAAAACTTAAAAAAAAAAAAAAAAAAAATTGTCTAAACAAGCATTGTATAGAATTATGTGAGGGTGTCAGCCACCACATAGCTTTGGGGATGAGTCTTGGGCAAACATGGTCAATTAATTGATACTCGGCCCTGGGAGTGCCGGGGTAAGGAGGTGGGAGGGAAAGGGGGGGGGGGGGGGGAAAGGAAAAGAAAAAGAGGGAAAAAGAAGGGGGGGGGGGGGAAGGGGGTTGACCATAGATTCATAAGAAGGCCCTATAGGACACCGACTCGTTTAGGCCTATCCTATTATTTCCCTCCATTCCTTTGTACTAATATCTAACTATTTTTAGTACCGTAATAGTCCCTTGTGTTCCTTTTTTTTTTTTTTTTTTTGTGTGTGGGGGGTGGGGACAATTGCCGACAGAAGCAGCGAACTGCGGCTCTCCCCACTTCCTGATTACGCAATACACTCTCGATATGACCCTTCTTGACAATGATATCGAGCGACTCAACTCCGAATACTTTCACTTGATTGACAATACTGTTTCCAAAACCAAGTGGAAAGATCTTAGAGAACGCTTGGAAATTATGAATAAAGATATTATTGTCAAGAAACAGATTAAATTTGGAAAGGATAAAGCTGCTTTCACTGAGGGCTTGGCCTATCGTTGGCCTGGGAGAGGCCGAGGTAGACGAGGCCCCCCCCCGTACCAATAACAGAAACTTCACCACTGACATAGAATCAGACTCATCATTGTCCTCTACAGTATCTTCCTTAAACATTACCCAACCTACCACTTCATCGGCACTTAACGCCTCACGAAAGAGACTCCGCTTTGGGGGTAACACCCCACCTACAAATCCTAAAAAAGATAAGAAAGGCCCTAGAGGCCCTAGACCTACCCAAGCACCCCCCACACAGACTTCACAGGATACCAATACCCCTATGGAAGGGGCAACTGGCTATTCCACATTGCACGGCACTATTCCAAAAATTTTGAATTCAGGTTTAATGACCAACAAATACACTAAAGTCAATGAAGATGCTATTTTTTTAGATCTAAAAAAACAACAGAGCAATCTAGATGCATACGTCCTAAAACCTCCACCGTCCCAATAGCACCATCCTCCTCACATGACACTGACCGCAATGTCATCAACCTTACCCCCCACACACTTAACAATGAGGAAATTTCGATACTTCAATTAGGACTGGGCTTCTGTCCCCTCGATGCACTTAGAGTTACTGAAACAATTAAAGATCTTTACCTATTTGCACGTAACCTAACTTTTAGATTCATGTATGATAAAGACCGTACCAACCAGGGACTGGAGCGTGAGCTCACGGAGCGCACCAAGGGTTTCTCGATGGAGGAATTCAGGGCACTCCGCGATCTAATGCTTCTCTTCGACGAGGGAGATACCGGAGACCCCGCAGCCTCACAGGATAGCATGGATTGCACGAACACCCCCCCAAATGTACCGGCAGCAGGGACAGCTGCACCTGCTCCCCCTGCATCTAATAGTTGTGATCCTCCGGTCAAGCATAGACACATACCCTTGCCGAAATCCTTCCGCCTGCGATCTCGCAGGTTCCCTGATCTTAACACCTGCCCCGAGATATGGGCGTTTCTGCGAGCTACAATCAATGATCTCAAGAAACAAAAATGGCCCGATTTCTCCCCAAACCTTGATTCTAGTCAAATTCGAGCCCTCCGGTCCTTACAGCAACGTTCTGATATTGTGATCAAACAATCAGACAAGGGTGGGAATATTGTCCTTATGACTAACCATCAATATCAATCCATGTGCCTTGCCATACTGAACAATAAACACTGGTACAGACCTATCTCCCCTACTCACGTTCTCTCCTTTGCACAGGAACTCCGGGATCTTTGCACTGAGGCCTATTTCTCAGGCCTCATTGACAAAGACACCTTAGAGTTCCTGGTCCCCAAATTTCCTCGTACCCCCACCTTTTATTCCTTACCCAAGACTCATAAGGATAT